>NC_135238.1:146600397-146900397 GCF_051348905.1 Ranitomeya variabilis | reverse complement strand
TTGTTTCTAACTTCCATCTGTCTGTAACGGAAACCCTGGGTCGCTGATTGGTCGCGGCCGGCCGTGACCAATCAGCGATATTAGGGCAGGAGTAAACACTGCTTCACTTTCTACTATTGATGCTGCCTATGCAGTATCAATAGTAAAAACATAGAATGTTAAAAATAATTAAAAAAAACAAAAAACATTATATTCTCACCTTCCGAAGTCCGCCGCAGCCTTTCCCGCTCTTCGCGCTCCGGTCCCAAGAATGCATTGCGGCAATGCCCCGAGATCACGTGGCGGTCTCTCGAGACCGCTACATGATCACGGGTTATTGCCGCTAGGCATTACTGGGAAAGGAGCGTCGCGAGGAGCATCGGTAAAAGCCTCGGCTGGATCCGGGGCCGCTGGAAGGTGAGTATATAACTATTTTTTATTATAATTGTTTTTTTTAACAGGGATATGTTGTCCACATTGCTATATACTACGTGGCCTGTGTTATATACTGCATGGGCTGTGTTATATACTGCGTGGGCTGTGCTATATACTGCGTGGGCTGTGCTATATACTACGTGGGCTGTGCTATATACTGCATGGGCTGTGCTATATACTGCATGGGCTATGTTATATACTGCGTGGGCTGTGTTATATACTGCATGGGCTGTGCTATATACTACATGGCTGTGTTATATACTGCGTGGGCTGTGCAATATACTATGTGGCTGTGTTATATACTGCGTGGGCTGTGTTATGTACTGCGTAGGCTGTGCTATATACTACATGGCTGTGCAATATACTACGTAGCTATGCTATATACTACGTGGCTATGTAATATACTACGTGGGCTGTGTTATATACTATGTGGCTGTGCTATATACTACGTGGGCTGTGTTATATACTACGTGGCTGTGCATTCTAGAATACACGATGCATTAGAATCGGGCCACCATCTAGTATTTTATAGATGACTATGGACTCTGCATTATACTTTATAGAGGACTATAGGCTGTGCATTACACTTTATGATTACTATGAGGTGCTTTATGCTTCATGGATGATTATGGGGTGCATTATAATTTATGGATGACTACAGATGCTTCTCACAGATTATAATATCACCAATAAGTTAATTTATTTCAGTTCTTCAATACAAAAAGTGAAATTCACATATTATATGAAGTCATTACAAACAGAGTGATCTATTTCTAGTGTTTATTTCTGTTAATGTTGATGATTATGGCTTACAGGCAATGAAAAGCCAAAAGACATTATCTCAGTAAATTAGAATAATTAGCAAGAAACACCTCCAAAGGCTTCCTAAGCATTTAAAAAGGTGACGCCTAGGAGAGACGAGTTTCCAAGAGTGGACCCTCTGGGTCGCGGTGCTGAACCTCCCCGGGTGAACGAACCAAGTGAACCCGACCACTATACAGGGATCGTTAGGGGCAGTCCTGGAGGAGTCAGACACCGAGACGGCTGGTACCAAGAGGGCTGGCTCACAGGGAAGCACAGGACTAACACGGGTATAGCAGACAGGACAGCCGTCAGTAGGTGGTAGGGAGACAGGGTCCCAAGAGGGCTGAACAGGTTCAGAGATGCAGGAGTAGGGAATCCGAGAAGGGAGGACTAGGAACCAGGAGAAAAACAGGGACTTAAGAGTGGAACCCAGGAGCCGAGGGGGTTCTGGACGGAGTAGGAGGCAGGGAACCCAGAAACAAGGGGAACCAGAGGCTGCAGGGAGCTGCAGTAGGGATAGGAAATACAACAGGACAGATAGGTAGAGCAGAGAAGGCCTAGCATCAGCACACAGAGCGGGTAAACAAACAATAATCAGGCACCTCCACTAAGGGAGGGCGGCCTGATATAGCTGGAGAAGAATCCTGATTGGAGCAGAGAAGACTTCCTGGTCAGATGTTGCACAGCTTAAGAAGCTGGCAGAGTGTGCCGCCGTGGCCTAAGATGCCTGCGCAGAACTGCCACTGGTCGTGAGACCGACAGCGCGGGAGTGACAAGCTGCGACCCCCGACCAGCAAGACACCGAGGTGCTGGAGCGGACAGGTAAGTATCAGAGGACGGAGCGGCTGTGGATGTAGTGTCCACGGGCATGACACTTAGTCTGTTTCTGTAGGCTCCACAATCATGGGGAAGACTGCTGACTTCACAGATGTCCAGAAGGCAGTCACTGACACACTCCACAAGGAGGGTAAGCCACAAAAGGTAATTGCTAAAGAAGCTGACTGTTCAGAGTGCCGTATCAAAGCATATTAATGGAAAGTTGAGTGGAAGGAAAAAGTGTGGTAGAAAAAGTTGCACAAGCAACCGGGATAACCGCAGCCTTAAAAAGGTTTGCTAAGCAAGGCCATTCAAAAATGTTTGGGGAGATTCACAAGGAATGGACTGCTGCTATAGTCATTGCTTCAAGAGCCACCACACACAGACGTATCTAGGACATACTGTCACAGGGCTTCCGCGACAGAGAGGTTCCAGAGAACCGCAGCGCTCTGGGCCTTGTTCACACACAGTGAACAGAAACTCTTCACCTGTATTCTGACCTGGCTGGTTTGTGCCAGCAGTGCAGGAGTTAACCTTATTGCTGTGTTGCTGAGAGCTGGGTCTCTCAGCTGAAGTGGATCTTGTAATCTGATCCTCTATATAGACCCAGTCCTGACTTCAGCTATTGTCAGTGAACAGTTCTACTGCCTGACTTGGAGATTGAAGGAGCGTAGTGTTGGAGTTGGAGGTTTATTTACAGAGATTGGTGTCTGCTGTTTTGGTTGCATGTGAAACCTGTTTTCCTTCCTAGTTTATTCCTTCTCTTCCCTTCTCTGTGTTTCCTCTGTGGTTGTGTGAGCATTTGGTGAGTTTGAGACTTTTTGTTACCTTGTCTGTTTACCCTGTTGTTTGTTGTATATTTACACTGGTGCAGTCGACCTCCTTTAGGGGGAGAGGGGGCCCCTGATAGGGCCAACTCAGGAGACAGGGATACACTGGCAGCTCAGGCCTCCTAACCATCATAGGTACCCCTGAGATAAGGGAAAGCCAGGGCCCCATTATTGTGGCAGGGTCAGGTGCGGGTCCCAGTACGCCGTCCTGCTCCTTTATTGCCGTTTATGGCGTGACAGTATCACTGACCATTGGAATTTTCTTGGTCCAATATGGACCCCATTGCTGCTTTAGCTGGACAAATGCAGCAACTCAGCCTAGAGGTGGCTGACCTCCGCTCGGCGGTTGTGAAGCGCACTCCAGTGGCCACTGCAGGGGTTGCTACACCTCCACAAGCTTCGCTGGAGCCTAAAATTGCATTACCTGACAGGTTCTCTGGGGGGGGCGTGACAAATTTGTTATGTTTAGGGAGGCCTGTAAATTGTATTTTAGGTTGCGTCCTCACACTTCAGGTTCTGAGGAGCAGAGGGTTGGAATTATTGTATCGCTCCCACAAGGTGACCCTCAGGCCTGGGCATTTTCACTTCCCGCTGACGCTTTACCGTTACGGACTGTGGAGGAGTTTTTTCGAGCCTTAGGTCAAGTGTATGATGATCTTGACTGCGTCTCCCTCGCTGAGTCAACTATACGCCATCTTACACAGGGAGACCGGCCAGTAGAGGAATACTGCTCTGAGTTTCGGAGATGAGCTACTGACGCAATGTGGAATGACCCTGGACTCCGCAGTCAATCAATTCTATCAGGGTCTATCTGATAAAGTAAAAGATGCTTTCACCCTACAGGAGACACCAACCACACTGGAGGCAGCTATGTCTCTTGCGATCCGTGTGGACCGCCGC
Organism: Ranitomeya variabilis; assembly: GCF_051348905.1. Lineage (NCBI taxonomy): Eukaryota > Metazoa > Chordata > Amphibia > Anura > Dendrobatidae > Ranitomeya > Ranitomeya variabilis. The sequence continues at coordinate 146,896,633 of NC_135238.1, read as the reverse complement.
CTGCGCCAGAGACTTAAGAATCGCCGCTATTCAAGGGCAATTCAGATTTGGACTCACCAGAATCTGAGTCTCTAGGAGAACCTATGCAGTTGGGTGGTGCTTCTCGTTCTAAGGTGGCTGCAGTAGTTCGGCGTAAGGAGGGTGCATGTTTTTTTTTGTGGCAGAAGAGGTCATTATGTGAATGTGTGTCCATCTAGAAAACAACCACCGGAAAACTATTGAGCCCGGGTTGCGGGGAAGTTGGCAACTCGGGTGTACTAATTTCCTCCTTAGGTAAACCTCAATTTTTCCTACCAGCCGAGATTCATCTTAGTAAAAGTAGGTTCAATAGCTCTGCCTTTCTGGATTCTGGGGAAGGGTTTAATTTAATTGATGCACGGTTTGTTCAGGCACATGGGCTTAAGACTCAAGAGTTGTCTAGACCCATACCTATAATTGCCATTGATTCTGCACCTTTGAGTCAGGGGACTTTCACTCAGATCGTCCGTGGGGTGAGCCTACAAATAGGGGCGTTACACTCTGAGTCTTAAGATTGTTATGTATTGGGGAATTTGCCGTCACCTGTAGTTTTCGGTTTACCATGGCTCACGTTACACAACCCGGTGTTAGACTGGCAGACTCTGGAGATTACTAGATGGAGTGAGTTTTGTCAGGAATATTGCCTGGGCACTCAGCTGGCCAGGTTGAGTTCTCAGGTTTTGCCAGAGTTCATCTCAGATTTTGAGGATGTATTCTCTGAGGAGGGGAGTCGAGAGCTACCTCCACATCGTCCTTATGATTGTGCCGTACGTCTCATTCCTGGTGCTAAACTGCCTAAAAGTAGGCTATACAACATCTCTGCCCCAGAGAGACAGGCCAATAAGGTTAACTCCTGCACTGCTGGCACAAAGCAGCCAGGTCAGAATACAGGTGAAGAGCTTCTGTTCACTGTGTGTGAACAAGGCCCAGAGCGCTGCGGTTCTCTGGAACCTCTCTGTCGCGGAAGCCCCGTGACACATGGGCTACAAGTGTCGCATTCCTTGTATCAAGCCACTCATGACCAAACGACAGAAGCATCTTACCTGGGCCAAGGAGAAAAAGAACTGGACTGTTGCTCAGTGGTCCAAGGTGTTGCTTTCAGATGAAAGTACATTTTGCATTTCATTTGGAATTCAAGGTCCCAGAGTCTGGAATAAGCGTGGAGAGGCACACAATCCAAGCTGCTTGAGGTCTAGTGTGAAGTTTCCACAATCAGTGATGGTTTGGGGAGCCATGCCATCTGCTGGTGTAGGTCCACTGTGTTTTATCAAGATCAAAGTCAGCGCAGCCATCTACCAGGCAATTTTAGAGCACTTCATGCTTCCCTCTGCCGACAAGCTTTTTGGAGATGTAAATATCATTCTCCAACAGGACTTGGCACCTGTCCACACTGCGAAAAGTACCAATACCTGGTTTAAAAACAGCAGTATCACTGTGCTTGATTGACTAGCAAACTCGCCTGACCTTAACCCCATAGAGAATCTATGGAGTATTGTCAAGAGGAATATGAGAGACACCAGACCCAACAATGCAGCAACCTGGGCTTCCATAACACCTCAGCAGTGCCATACACTGATCACCTCCATGCCACACCGTATTGATGTAGTACATGATGCAAAAGGAGCCCCGACCAAGTATTGAGTGCATTTACTGAACATACATTTCAGTAGGCCAACATTTCAGATTTTAAAATCATTTTTCAGAGTATTCTAATTTACTGAGATAATGATTTTTGGGTTTTCATTGGCTGTAGGCCATAATCATCAACATAAACAGAAATAAACACTTGAAATACATCATTCTGTTTGTAATGACTCATTAGAATATATGAGTTTCACTCTTTGTATTGAAGAACTGAAATAAATTAACTTTTTGATGATATTCTAATTTTGTGAGAAGCACCTGTGGGTGCATTATACTTTACGGATGTCTATGTAGTGCATTATATTTTATGGATGACTATGGGGGGGCATTATACTTTTTTGGATGACTATGGGTTGCATTACACGTTATGGTGGTTAGAAAAAAAAAAAATAAAAATTTCCTTTTTTTGTGCTTCCGGAAGACAAGGATGATTTGAAGGTTGAGATAATTTGCTCAATACCAAATTTATTAGGACACTTTAATAAGAACAAAACAACGCGTTATGGATGACTATGGGGGTGAATTATACTTTATAGATGACTATAGAAGTGCATTATAGGACATGGATGACTATGGACTGCATTATACTTTATACATGACTATGAGTTGTGCACTATATGATATGGATGACTGTGGGCTGTGCACTACACTTTAATATGACTATGGGCTGCGCATTATATTACATGAAGGATATGGGCTATGTATTATACTAATATGGAGGACTATGAGCTGTGCATTATACTACTTCGATGACTATGGGCTGTGCAGTATATTATATGGATGTCTATGGGATGCATTATACTAGATGGAGGACTATAGGGGTTGCAATATACTTCTGCTATGAAGCGCCATGACTTCTATGCATGCCCCTGGTGAGTATAATCGTTCATTCATTATTAAAGAACAATGGCAGAACATTGGGGAAAATAAGAATTTGATACACTGCTGATTTTGTAAGTTTTCCCACCTACAATGAATGGAGAGGTCTTTCATTTTTATCGTAGGTACACTTCAACTGTGAGAGACAGAACATAATAATAAAAACCAGAAAATCACAATGTATGATTTTTAAATAATTAAATAGCATTTTATTGCATGAAATAAATATTTGATCTCCTACCAACCAGCAAGAATTCTAGCTCTCACAGGCCGGTTAGTTTTTCTTTAAGAAGCCTCCTACTCTGTACTCATTATCTGTTTTAATTGCACCTATTTGAACTTGTTGGCTGTATAAAAGACACCTGTCCACACACTTACTAAATTACATTCCAACCTCTCCACCATCGCTAAATCCAAAGAGCTGTCTAAGGACACCAGATACAAAATTGTAGACCTGAAAAAGGCTGGGATGGGCTACAGCAGAGGTCCCCAACCGCCGGTCTGCGGACCAGGACCGGGCCGTTGGGGTTTTTCAGCCGGTCCGCGGCGCCGCTGACAGCTAGCTCCGCGGCCCTGCGCCTGGTCAGAGCTCGCACTGTGTGATGTTTTCTGCCATAGCCATGACAGCTCGCAGCTCCCGGCAGAGAACATTATGCAGGACGGGGTGGGGCGTCGGGCGGGTCTTAGTGACGCAGCCCTCCACAGCACAGCGGGGCGGGTCTTAGTGACGCGGCCCTCCTGCACAGCATGGTGTGTTCCTGACGGGGTGGCGCAGCAGGCTCTCCTCACTGACACGCCCCCCGGCAGAACATGTTATGTGGGGCGTGCTGGGGCAGCAGACTGGCTTCAGTGACGCGGCTCCCGGTACCGGTGTTCAGTGTGTAGCGCTGCGTCTCCATCCTGTCATGTGCTCCCATCCTGTGCCCCCATCCTGAGATATGCTGCTCCATCCTACACCCCCATCCTGTCATGTGTGTGCGCCCTCATTCTGTCATGTGCTGCTCCCATCCTGTGCCCCCATTCTGTCATGTGCTGCTCCCATCCTGTGCCCCCATCCTGTCATGTGCTGCTCCCATTCTGTCATGTGCTCCCATCCTGCACCCCCATCCTGTCATGTGTGCGCCCCCATTCTGTCATGTGCTGCTGCCATCGTGCGCAATCATTCTGTCATGTGCTGCTCCCATCCTGCGCCCCCATTCTGTCATGTGGTGCTCCCATCCTGCGCCCCCATTCTGTCATGTGCTGCTCCCATCCTGTGCCCCCATTCTGTTGTAATGTGCTGCACCCATTCTGCCTGTTCCTGTTTCCATTCTGCCATATGTTGCTCTCATCTTTCTCTCTCTGGCTCTACTGTCCGAGTGCGGCTGTGCTGAGTGCGGGCGGCTGTGCTGAGTGTGGGCGGCTGTGCGTGGCTGTGCTGAGTGCGGGCGGCTGTGCTGAGTGCGGGCGGCTGTGAGTGGCGGTGCTGAGTGTGGGCGGCTGTGCGTGGCTGTGCTGAGTGTGGGTGGCTGTGCGTGGCTGTGCTGAGTGCCGGTGGCTGTGCTGAGTGCTGGCGGCTGTGCTGAGTGCCGGCAGCTGTGCGAGGCTGTGCTGAGTGCCTGCGGCTGTGCGTGGCTGTGCTGAGTGCCGGCGGCTGTGCATGACTGTGCTGAGTGCGGGAGGCTGTGCATGGCTGTGCTGAGTGCGGGTGGCTGTGCGTGGCGGTGCTGAGTGCGGGCGGCTGTGCTTGGCGGTGCTGAGTGCAGGCAGCTGTGCTGAGTGCGGGCGGCTGTGCGTGGCTGTGCTGAGTGCGGGCAGCTGTGCTGAGTGCAGGTGGCTGTGCGTGGCGGTGCTGAGTGCGGGCGGCTGTGCTGAGTGCGGGCGGCTGTGCTGAGTGCCGGCGGCTGTGCTGAGTGCCGGAGGCTGTGCTAAGTGCGGGAGGCTGTGCTGAGTGCGGGCGGCTGTGCGTGACGGTGCTGAGTGCGGGCGGTTGTGCGTGGCGGTGCTGAGTGTAGGCGGCTGTGCGTGGTGGTGCTGAGTGCGGGCGGCTGTGCGTGGCGGTGGTGAGTGCAGGCGGCTGTGCGTGGCGGTGGTGAGAGTGCGGGCGGCTGTGCGTGGCAGTGGTGAGTGCCGGCGGCTGTGCTGAGTGTCGGTGGCTGTGCTGAGTGCCATCAGCTGTGCTGAGTGCCGGTGGCTGTGCGTGGCTGTGCTGAGTGCGGGAGGCTGTGCGTGGCGGTGCTGAGTGCGGGCGGCTGTGCGTGGCAGTGCTGAGTGCGGGCGGCTGTGCGTGGCGGTGCTGAGTGCGGGCGGTTGTGCGTGGCGGCGGTGAGTGCGGGCGGCTGTGCGTGGTGGTGGTGAGAGTGCGGGCGGCTGTGCGTGGCAGTGGTGAGTGCCGGTGGCTGTGCTGAGTGCCGGCGGCTGTGCTGAGTGCCAGCGGCTGTGCTGAGTGCCGGCGGCTGTGCGTGGCTGTGCTGAGTGCGGGAGGTTGTGCGTGGCTGTGCTGAGTGCAGGCGGCTGTGCTGAGTGTGGGCGGCTGTGTGTGGTGGTGGTGAGTGCGGGCGGCTGTGCGTGGCGGTGGTGAGTGCGGGCGGCTGTGCTGAGTGCGGGCGGCTGTGCGTGGCGATGGTGAGTGCGGGCGGCTGTGAGTGGCGGTGGTGAGTGCGGGTGGCTGTGCGTGGCGGTGGTGAGTGCGGGCGGCTGTGCGTGGCGCTGGGCGCCGAGTGCTGGGGGCCTGAGCAGGCGGGGACACCGGCGCGCTGTGGGGGTCAGGTGCCGAAGTCGCCGCTAGCTCAGGCCCCCGGCACTTGCTATATTTACCTGTCCCCCGATCCACTGCTGCGCGCCTCTCTGTCTTCTGGGGTCCTCTGGCTGTGACTGTTCAGTCAGAGGGCCGCGCGCATTAAGCGCGTCATCGCGCCCTCTGAACTGAACGTCGCAGGTGGAGGATGGAGCAGCGCGCAGCAGTGGAACGGGACAGGTAAATATACTCACCCTCCGCCTCCTGGCTCGTCCCTGCTTCTCCATTGGAGATCGCGGTGTGAGTTCAGCGCTTACGCATACCGCGATCTCCTGGGAGCGTCACTCTGTGGGGTCCAGACTGCGCCGGCGCTTGGACAGAGTGACGCTCCCAGCGCTATATTATATATATATATATATATATATATAGAGACAAAATTTTACAGGATGCATTGGATCAAGGAACCATCACTAAAAAGATTTTTTATGGTTTGTCAGTGGAATTTCCAAAACTTCCAACATCATATCTATTATCAAAGATCCGCAAGGATCCAAAAAATCCTCCCGGGAGACCAATTGTCTCTGGGATAGATGGCCTTTGTGATCCAATTTGCAAGTTCATCAACTTCTATTTGAAATCCATGGTAGAGACATTACCCTCATATGTACGGGACACCACAGACATGTTAACTAAAATAGAGGGGATTATTTTGGAGCAGGACATGTGGCTAGTAACAGCAGATGTCGAGTCATTATATACTTGTATCTCACATGATGATGGTATTAGGGCGGTCCGCTTCTTTCTGGAGAACAGCAACTGGAATGGTCAGATCTGTGATTTTGTTGTTGCATTGTTGCGGCTTGCTTTGACCCACAATTTATTTATTTTCATAAACAGCTACTGCCTGCAAAAACGTGTATAGCCATGGGGGCAGCTTGTGCCCCAGCCTATGCCAACCTGTTTCTCGGTCTATGTTAGAGATCCATATTCCATCAGGATGGGATCTCTGCTGTGGACAGACAAGTGTCGCCATGGCAACTATTGAGATGTCATGGTCACCATGGCAACCATTATGACACCATCACTACCATGGCAACCAATCTGACACTATGGTCACCATGGCAACCTCTTATGGCATCAGGCAGCCTATTATGACATCATTGTCACCATGGCAACCCATTATGACATCATTGTCACTATGGCAACCTATTATGGCATCAATTTCACCATATCAACCTATTATGACATTATTGTCGCCATGGCAACCGTTATGACATCAGGGCTGCCATCCATTACAACCCATTATGACATCATTGTTGCCATGGCAGCCATTTATGACATCATCATCGCCATGACAACCTATTATGGTATTATGACAATGATGTATATCAGAAAGTCCAAGAACAGGGACATTCTACATGCTTCCCAAAATCCACAAATCTGGAAATCCAGGAAGACTAATTATTTCATGTGTGGGCACCCTTACTTTGCAGGTATCTGGATGGGTAGAGAGTATTCATAAACCACTGGTAAAGGATACACCCAGCTTCATTCAGGACACAAGTAACCTATTGAATAAACTATCAGCAATAGGTCCTCTACCAGAATGAACCATCCTGGCCACCATGGATGTCGAATCTTTGTACTCTAATATCCCACACCAGGATGTATTAAATGCCTGCAAGTTCTTCCTGGAAAATACAGGGACTGATGCTGATTCTGTGGTGAAACTTAAAAAATTCATCCTCACCCGCAATTACTTTAAATTTGACGACAAGATATATCTACAGAAGACTGGCACAGCAATGGGAAGTAAAATGGCCCCACAGTATGCAAATTTTTTCATGGCCAAGCTTGAAAGCGACTTTTTGTACTCATGTCCCATCAAGCCTCTGGCCTACTACCGCTACATTGATGACAATTTAATCATCTGGACAGAGTCTGAGCCACAGCTAAAGACATTCCATGAACAGTTTAATCAATTTCATCCCACCATCAACTTGACACTCAACTACTCCTGTACCGAAATAAACTTTTTGGACACCATCATTAAGCTTCAGAACAATAAAATAGAGACATCCCTGAATCAGAAGCCAATCGACCATCCAACATACAATAAATGGGACAGTTTCCATCCAAAACACATAAAAAACTCTATTGTCTACAGCCAAGCCATCAGATACAGTCGTATATGTTCCAACCCCATGGATAGGGATGAACACCTTGGTCGCCTCAGAAAGACCTTTTTGAATCAGGGCTACCATAAAAGAACAATTGAAAACCAGATCACTAGAGCCACCAGAATATCAAGGAATCACCTGCTACATTACAAAGCTAAAGAGGAAAATAACCGGGTACCTCTAGTAGTTACCTACAATCCAAATCTGGAGGTGCTAAGGGGAGCTGCACGGAAATTACAACCTTTACTACAAAAAGATGCCTGCTTACAATCCATTTTTCCAGACCCCCCACTACTGTGTTTTAGGCAGCCTCGAAATCTAAGAAGCATCATTATCAGAAGCTCCCTGTCCTCTCCTACAGCTGCGGGAACCTTTCCTTGCAATCAGAAAAAATGTAAAACCTGTCCATTTATAATGACCATGGACAAGATAAAGATTCCCAATTCATATCAGGACTACAAGATCCCAGGTACCATCAGCTGCATCATATCTAATGTGGTGTACTTAATTATTTGTACTAAATGTCCAACTGGGGGGCTGTATGTTGGGGAGACAGGGCAAAAACTGAGAACAAGGATAAATTATCACCGCCATACAATAAAAGAAAACATTTTTGTATGCATGATCATAGCACCATGGACCCGAAATTACTTGTATTGAAAGGTAGCTTCAAATCTCAGAGAGACAGGAGAATCTGTGAGTTTAAACTTATGACGACCTTTGACACACTTAGTGCAGGAATGAATGTGTCGCATGGATTTGTCTTTTTACATCAATTAAGGAATTTGCACTTCAGACCATGTGGGGTCATCTGTTGTGAATTTGGATTCTGGGCTCCCCCGGTGGCTACTGGTGGAATTGAACTGGTGTTTTCATCTTCTCTGTTCACCTGTTCCCATCAAGATGTGGGAGTCGCTATATAACCTTGCTGCTCTGTTAGTTGCTTGCCGGTCAACAATGTTATCAGAAGCCTCTCTGTGCTTGTTCCTGCTCCTAGACAACTACTAGATAAGTTGGACTCTTGTCCATGTTTGTTTTTGCATTTTTGTTCCAGTTCACAGCTGTAGTTTCGTTACTGTGTCTGGAAAGCTCTTGTGAACAGGAATTGCCACTCTGGTGTTATGAGTTAATGCCAGAGTTTAAAGTAATTTCTGGATGGTGTTTTGATAGGGTTTTCAGCTGACCATGAAAGTGTCCTTTCTGTCTTCTGCTATGTAGTAAGTGGACCTCAAATTTGCTAAACCTATTTTCATACTACGTTTGTTATTTCATCTTGATTCACCGCCAATACATGTGGGGGGCCTCTGTCTCCTTTCGGGGTATTTCTCTAGAGGTGAGCTAGGACTAATATTTTCCTCTGCTAGCATTATTTAGTCCTCCGGCTGGTGCTGGGCATCTAGAATCAACGTAGGCATGCTACCCGGCCACTGCTAGTTGTGCGTTAGGTGTAGTTCATGGTCAGCTCAGTTTCCATCTTCCAAGAGTTAGTTCCTATATATGCTGATGCTATGATCTCTTGCCATTGAGATCATGACAGTTTGACCGGCCCACTAAAGGGTTAAAATCCTTGGCTGAGAAAGGAGAGAAATAAGTAGTCTGCTGAAATTTTTTTTTTTTTTTTTTTTTTTTCTCTCCTTCTAATCTTTGAATGGCTCTGTGTCCACCTGTTTGTAATGGATCTTCAGAGTGTAACTGCAGGTTTGAATAATCTCGCCACGAAGGTACAAATTTTGCAAGATTTTGTTTGTCATGCACCTGTATCTGAGCCGAGAATTCCTTTGCCGGAATTTTTCTCGGGGAATAGATCTGGGTTTCAGAATTTTCGAAATAATTGCAAATTATTTTTGTCCCTGAAATCTCGCTCTGCCGGAGACCCTGCACAGCAGGTCAGGATTGTGATTTCCTTGCTCCGGGGCGACCCTCAAGACTGGGCTTTTTCATTGACACCAGGGGATCCTGCGTTGCTCAATGTGGATGCGTTTTTTCTGGCCTTGGGGTTGCTTTATGACGAACCTCATTTGGAGCTTCAGGCAGAATAAACTTTGATGTCCCTATCTCAGGGGCAAGATGAAGCGGAAATTTACTGCCAAAGATTCCGTAAATGGTCTGTGCTTACTCAGTGGAATGAGTGCGCCCTGGCGGCGACTTTCAGAGAGGGTCTCTCTGATGCCATTAAGGATGTTATGGTGGGGTTCCCTGTGCCTGCGGGTCTGAATGAGTCCATGACAATGGCTATTCAGATCGATAGGCGTTTGCGGGAGCGCAAACCAGTGCACCATCTGGCGGTGTCCACTGAGAAATCGCCAGAGAGTATGCAGTGTGATAGAATTCTGTCCCGAAGCGAGCGGCAGAATTTTAGACGGAAAAATGGGTTGTGTTTCTATTGTGGTGATTCTACTCATGTTATATCAGCATGCTCTAAGCGCACTAAAAAGCTTGGTAAATCTGTTTCCATTTGCACCTTACCGTCTAAGTTTATTCTATCTGTGACCCTGATTTGCTCTTTGTCATCTATTACCACGGACGCTTATGTCGACTCTGGCGCCGCTTTGAGTCTTATGGATTGGTCCTTTGCCAAACGCTGTGGGTATGATTTAGAGCCTTTGGAGACTCCTATTCCTCTGAAGGGGATTGACTCCACCCCATTGGCTAATAATAAACCACAACACTGGACACAAGTAACTATGCGTATTAATCCGGATCACCAGGAGATTATTCGCTTTCTGGTGCTGTATAATCTACATGATGATTTGGTGCTAGGATTGCCTTGGCTGCAATCTCACAACCCAGTCCTTGACTGGAGAGCTATGTCTGTGTTGAGCTGGGGATGTAAGGGGGCTCATGGGGATGTACCTGTGGTTTCCATTTCATCATCTATTCCCTCTGAAATTCCTGAGTTCCTGTCTGACTATCGTGACGTCTTTGAAGAATCCAAGCTTGGTTCGTTACCTCCGCACCGAGAGTGCGATTGTGCCATAGATTTAATCCCGGGTAGTAAATACCCAAAGGGTCGTTTATTTAATCTGTCTGTGCCTGAACATGCTGCTATGCGAGAATATATAAAGGAGTCCTTGGAAAAGGGACATATTCGTCCATCGTCATCTCCCTTAGGAGCCGGTTTTTTCTTTGTGTCAAAAAAAGACGGCTCTTTGAGACCATGTATTGATTATCGGCTTTTGAATAAAATCACTGTTAAATATCAATACCCATTGCCGTTGCTGACTGATTTGTTTGCTCGCATAAAGGGGGCCAAGTGGTTCTCTAAGATTGACCTTCGTGGGGCGTATAATTTGGTGCGAATCAGGCAGGGGGATGAGTGGAAAACCGCATTTAATACGCCCGAGGGCCACTTTGAGTATTTGGTGATGCCTTTTGGTCTTTCAAATGCTCCGTCAGTTTTCCAGTCCTTTATGCATGATATTTTTCGCGATTATTTGGATAAATTTATGATTGTGTATCTGGATGATATTCTGATTTTTTCGGATGACTGGGACTCTCATGTCCAGCAAGTCAGGAGGGTTTTTCAGGTTTTGCGGTCTAATTCTTTGTGTGTGAAGGGTTCTAAGTGTGTTTTTGGGGTACAGAGGATTTCCTTTTTGGGATATATTTTTTCCCCCTCTTCCATTGAAATGGATCCTGTCAAGGTTCAAGCTATTTGTGATTGGACGCAGCCCTCTTCTCTTAAGAGTCTTCAGAAATTTTTGGGCTTTGCTAACTTTTATCGTCGATTTATTGCTGGTTTTTCGGATATTGCTAGGCCATTGACCGATTTGACTAAGAAGGGTGCTGATGTTGCTGATTGGTCCCCTGGTGCTGTGGAGGCCTTTCGGGAGCTTAAGCGCCGTTTTTCCTCTGCCCCTGTGTTGCGTCAGCCTGATGTTGCTCTACCTTTTCAGGTTGAGGTCGACGCTTCTGAGATCGGAGCTGGGGCAGTGTTGTCGCAGAAAAGTTCTGACTGCTCCGTGATGAGGCCTTGTGCCTTCTTTTCCCGTAAATTTTCGCCCGCTGAGCGGAATTATGATGTTGGGAATCGGGAGCTTTTGGCCATGAAGTGGGCTTTTGAGGAGTGGCGCCATTGGCTTGAGGGGGCCAGACATCAGGTGGTGGTATTGACTGACCACAAAAATTTGATTTATCTTGAGACCGCCAGGCGCCTGAATCCTAGACAGGCGCGCTGGTCATTATTTTTCTCTCGGTTTAATTTTGTGGTGTCATACCTACCGGGTTCTAAGAATGTTAAGGCGGATGCCCTTTCTAGGAGTTTTGAGCCTGACTCGCCTGGTAACTCTGAGCCCACAGGTATCCTTAAGGATGGAGTGGTATTGTCAGCCGTTTCTCCAGACCTGCGGCGGGCCTTGCAGGAGTTTCAGGCGGATAGACCTGATCGTTGCCCACCTGATAAACTGTTTGTTCCTGATGATTGGACCAATAGAGTCATCTCTGAGGTTCATTCTTCTGCGTTGGCAGGTCATCCTGGCATTTTTGGTACCAGGGATTTGGTGGCAAGGTCCTTCTGGTGGCCTTCCCTGTCACGAGATGTGCGAGGCTTTGTGCAGTCTTGTGACGTTTGTGCTCGGGCCAAGCCTTGTTGTTCTCGGGCTAGTGGATTGTTGTTGCCCTTGCCTATTCCTAAGAGGCCTTGGACGCACATCTCGATGGATTTTATTTCAGATCTGCCTGTTTCTCAGAAGATGTCTGTCATCTGGGTGGTGTGTGACCGTTTCTCTAAGATGGTCCATTTGGTTCCTCTGCCCAAGTTGCCTTCTTCTTCCGAGTTGGTTCCTCTGTTTTTTCAAAATGTTGTTCGTTTGCATGGTATTCCTGAGAATATCGTTTCTGACAGAGGGACCCAATTCGTGTCTAGATTTTGGCGGGCATTCTGTGCTAGGATGGGCATAGATTTATCTTTTTCGTCCGCTTTCCATCCTCAGACGAATGGCCAGACCGAGCGGATTAATCAGACCCTGGAGACATATCTGAGGTGTTTTGTGTCTGCTGACCAGGATGATTGGGTTGCTTTTTTGCCATTGGCGGAGTTCGCTCTCAATAATCGGGCCAGCTCTGCCACTTTGGTGTCCCCGTTTTTCTGTAATTCGGGGTTTCATCCTCGATTTTCCTCTGGTCAGGTGGAATCTTCGGATTGTCCTGGAGTGGATGCTGTGGTGGAGAGATTGCATCAGATCTGGGGGCAGGTGGTGGACAATTTGAGGTTGTCCCAGGAGAAGACTCAGCTTTTTGCCAACCGCCACCGTCGTGTTGGTCCTCGGCTTTGTGTTGGGGATTTGGTGTGGTTGTCTTCTCGTTTTGTCCCTATGAGGGTCTCTTCTCCTAAGTTTAAGCCTCGGTTCATCGGCCCGTATAAGATATTGGAGATTCTTAACCCTGTTTCCTTCCGTTTGGACCTCCCTGCATCCTTTTCTATTCATAACGTTTTTCATCGGTCATTATTGCGCAGGTATGAGGTACCGGTTGTGCCTTCCGTTGAGCCTCCTGCTCCGGTGTTGGTTGAGGGTGAGTTGGAGTACGTTGTGGAGAAAATCTTGGACTCTCGTGTTTCCAGACGGAGACTCCAGTATCTGGTCAAGTGGAAGGGATACGGCCAGGAGGATAATTCTTGGGTGAATGCATCTGATGTTCATGCCTCTGATCTGGTTCGTGCCTTTCATAGGGCCCATCCTGATCGCCCTGGTGGTTCTGGTGAGGGTTCGGTGCCCCCTCCTTGAGGGGGGGGTACTGTTGTGAATTTGGATTCTGGGCTCCCCCGGTGGCTACTGGTGGAATTGAACTGGTGTTTTCATCTTCTCTGTTCACCTGTTCCCATCAAGATGTGGGAGTCGCTATATAACCTTGCTGCTCTGTTAGTTGCTTGCCGGTCAACAATGTTATCAGAAGCCTCTCTGTGCTTGTTCCTGCTCCTAGACAACTACTAGATAAGTTGGACTCTTGTCCATGTTTGTTTTTGCATTTTTGTTCCAGTTCACAGCTGTAGTTTCGTTACTGTGTCTGGAAAGCTCTTGTGAACAGGAATTGCCACTCTGGTGTTATGAGTTAATGCCAGAGTTTAAAGTAATTTCTGGATGGTGTTTTGATAGGGTTTTCAGCTGACCATGAAAGTGTCCTTTCTGTCTTCTGCTATGTAGTAAGTGGACCTCAAATTTGCTAAACCTATTTTCATACTACGTTTGTTATTTCATCTTGATTCACCGCCAATACATGTGGAGGGCCTCTGTCTCCTTTCGGGGTATTTCTCTAGAGGTGAGCTAGGACTAATATTTTCCTCTGCTAGCATTATTTAGTCCTCCGGCTGGTGCTGGGCATCTAGAATCAACGTAGGCATGCTACCCGGCCACTGCTAGTTGTGCGTTAGGTGTAGTTCATGGTCAGCTCAGTTTCCATCTTCCAAGAGCTAGTTCCTATATATGCTGATGCTATGATCTCTTGCCATTGAGATCATGACAGTCATCATAACAGAACCAGACCCCAATCAGAGGACAACACAACATTCACTCCTGATCTAGGAACTTTCCAATATTTATGGACACAACTGTTTATCACTTATCACTCTCCCATAATGACAGTTCTGTGCTGTTATGTATAAATATGTGATTCTTCAGAATTTGCTTTAGTCTGTGCTGATGAAGAGACCTGAGTAGCCTCAAAGGTTTCAATTTGTTGCCATCTTTTCAGTTAGCCATTAAAAGGTATCAACCACTGAGGACTCTCAATTCTAAATATTTTTCTATCTACTGGCTAACACGGTACCAAGATATTTATCTTTCCTGATGCAGACTCATCACAAACTTGGACAACCCCGTTAATATTCCTGACAAAAATATGAGAATTAGTCAGTTTCACAAAAAAAATTTACATTCAGGCATCTGATAGATGACGTCATCACTGGATATGCAAATTGCTTCAGAGAGAAAGAGGACTTGAATGCTATATTTCCACCTGTTGGAAGGTGAATAAGCATCCATACCTTGACAAGCCAGAGCTGATATGTCACTCTACACAAGGAGATGTCATCACTGGAGTCGTTCTCTTTCTTTTCTTCTTCATCTTGTCCAGACTCCAGGGGTTTTCTCATCCACAGCTGTCTCTGCAGACTTCCATCTTCTCCAGTCTTCTGAAGCACATCCCCACACGACACCCTTAAAGATAGCAGTGTCATTATAATGCTCCCAAATAAAAATATTTTTCCTACACTGAGCCCCTAAATAAATAATTGCTCCTCACTATATTCTCTGCACAAAATATGACTCCCACACTGTCCCTCTTATGGTGCATGCTCTACACACTGCCCCCTCCTTTCCATACTGGGCCCACCTCTTCACACTGTTCTCTTACCCTGAGTCCCCCTATAGGGCCCTGTCTCTAAACTGCGCCCCCTCATCACACTCCCCCTCCTTGGTATACTATTGCCTCTTGGCTGTGCCCTTACACTGTTCCCCCATGCTACACCCCCAACACTACTCAGTCTCTATTTTGTGTCCAATCACACTTTTTTTACCCATCCTGTCTCCTCACACTATTCCCCTCAATAGTCTCACATGTTTTCCCCTCCCTCCTCATACATTTACCCTCTCACTTTCCATACTGACTCCGACTCCCCATACTGTTTCTGCACCCATCCCATTACTCTCACTTCCCATATTGTGTCCTCATAAATTTTCCCCTCGCTCCTCATACTGTGTCTGTACTCATCCCCCCATACACGCCCCCTTCTCACACCTTCCTCCTCATATTGTGTCTTCAAATTTCTCTTGCTCCCCATATTGTGGCTGCACGTATCCCTTCCTTGCTTCCCAAACTTGTCCTCAAATCATTTCCTGTTACACGAAATCTCACCCAGCCACATTACACTAATTACCCCATCACATTAATTCTCCATCAGCCATGTTACAGTAAATCTCCCCCCCACAGTAAATACCTGCCCAAACACACAGTAAACACCCCCTCATACACAATAAATACCACCTCACACACATAGTAAATACCCCCTCACACACAGTAAATGCCCCCCACACAGTAAATAACACTCACACACAGCAAATACCCCACAAGACACACAGTAAATACCCCCACACTAAATACAACCACAAACACACATTAAATGCACCACCCACACCCAGAAAATACCCCTCACACACAGTAAATACACACACACATAGTAAATGTACCCCCCTAGTAAACACTACCCTGTTGTGGATTCTGTTTGCGGGCTCCCTCTGGTGGTTACTGCTGGTACTGGGTGACTTTGGTGGGTTGCGGCCTTTGGTTTCCATCTGTCCATCAGAGGCTGGGTGTTTCCTATTTTACCTGGCCTCTCTGTCATTTCCCTTGCCGGCTATCAATGTGTTCAGATGTGCTCTGTTTGGTTCCTGCCTACCTGCTCCCAGATCTTTCAGGATAAGCTAAGTGCTGATTTTCAGTTGTTTGGTTTTTTGTCCAGCTTGCTTAGAATGTCTCTTTGTTAGCTGGTTGCTCTAGTGGACTGAGGTTCTCCCCATGTGCCATGAGTTGGCACATGGGTTCTTGTAATCTCAGGATGGTTTTTTTGATTAGGGTTTTTTGCTGACTGCTCAGTCCCCTTTTGTGTCATTCTGCTTTCTAGTTTTCAGTGGCCTCTATTTGCTAAAACTATATACATCATCTCTGTGTATGTGCCTTCCTCTCATTTCACCGTCAATACATGTGGGGGGCAACTATATCTTTGGGGTTAATTCCTCTGGAGGCAAGTGAGGTCTTTGTTTTCTCTGCAGTACTAGTTAGCTCTTAGGCTGGTGCGTGGCGTCTAGAACCAACGTAGGCACGCTTCCTGGCTATCTCTAGTTGCGTTTGTCAGGCGTAGGGCAGCGGTCAGCCCAGGTTCCATCGCCCTAGAGCTCGTCCGATATTTATTATACTTTGCTTATCCTGTGCTATCCCTAGCCATTGGGGATTCATGACAGTATAGCCGGCCCACAAAGTGTTAATTGTTTGGGCTGAAGCAGGAGGAAAAGAAGTGTTCAAGGAAAATTTTTTATTTTTTTTTCCTTCAGAGTTTTGCTGCCTAGCCCTTAATTGCTGTCTAGCTGCTTCTTACCTCCTCTTAACCCTTGAATGGCTTTGATCTTAGCTGTTTATCATGGATGTCCAGAGTTTGGCTTCCAGCCTGAGTAATCTCGCGGCAAAGGTTCAAAACATACAGGATTTCGTTGTTCACACTCCCATGTCTGAACCTAGAATTCCTATTCCAGAGTTTTTTTCTGGAGATAGATCTACCTTCCTGAATTTCAGGAACAATTGTAAATTGTTTCTCTCTTTGAAATTTCGCTCCTCTGGAGACCCTGCTCAACAGGTCAAGATTGTTATATCGTTCCTACGGGGCGACCCTCAGAATTGGGCATTTGCATTGGCACCAGGGGATCCTGCATTGCTCAGTGTGGATGTGTTTTTTCTGGCATTGGGATTGCTCTATGAGGAACCTAACCTAGAGATTCAGGCTGAAAAGGCTTTATTGGCCCTCTCTCAGGGGCATGATGAAGCGGAAATATATTGTCAGAAATTTCGGAAATGGTCGGTGCTTACTCAGTGGAATGAGTGCGCCCTGGCTGCAAACTTCAGAAATGGTCTTTCTGAGGCCATTAAGGATATTATGGTGGGGTTCCCTGCGCCTACAGGTCTGAATGAGTCTATGGCTATGGCCATTCAGATTGATCGGCGTTTACGGGAGCGCAAACCCGTGCACCAGTTGGCGGTGTCTTCTGAACAGGCACCTGAGACTATGCAATGTGATAGAATTCAGTCCAGAAGTGAACGGCAAAATTATAGGCGGAAAAATGGTTTGTGTTTTTATTGTGGTGATTCAGCTCATGTTATATCAGCATGCTCTAAACGCACAAAAAGGGTTGATAAATCTTTTGCCATTGATACTCTGCAGTCTAAGTTCATTTTGTCTGTGACTCTGATTTTTTCACTGTCTTCCATTTCCGTCGATGCCTATGTGGATTCAGGCGCTGCCCTGAGTCTTATGGATTGGTCATTTGCTAAATGCTGCGGTTTTAGTCTAGAGCCTCTGGAAGTTCCTATTCCTCTGAAAGGAATTGATTCTACACCATTGGCTATGAATAAACCGCAGTATTGGACACAAGTGACCATGCGCATGACTCCCATTCATCAGGAGGTGATTCGCTTCCTTGTACTGTATAATTTACATGATGTACTAGTGCTTGGTCTGCCATGGTTACAAACTCATAATCCTGTCCTGGACTGGAAAACAATGTCTGTGCTAAGCTGGGGATGTCACGGGGTTCATGATGATGCACCTCCGATTTCTATAGCTTCATCTACTCCTTCGGAGATCCCTGCGTTTTTGTCGGATTATAGGGATGTTTTTGAGGAGCCTAAGCTCAATTCGCTCCCTCCCCATAGAGAGTGTGACTGTGCTATAGAATTGATTCCTGGCAGTAAGTTCCCTAAGGGTCGTTTATTTAATCTGTCACTGCCAGAGCATACTGCTATGCGGAATTATATTAAGGAGTCCTTGGAAAAGGGACATATTCGTCCATCTTCGTCCCCTCTGGGAGCAGGTTTTTTTTTTCGTGGCAAAAAAAGATGGTTCCCTGAGGCCTTGTATAGATTATCGCCTTCTGAATAAGATTACAGTCAAATACCAGTATCCATTGCCATTATTTACTGATTTGTTTGCTCGCATTAAGGGGGCTAGGTGGTTCACTAAAATAGATCTTCGTGGTGCGTATAATCTGGTGCGGATAAAACAGGGTGATGAGTGGAAAACCGCATTTAATACGCCTGAGGGCCATTTTGAGTATTTGGTAATGCCTTTTGGACTCTCCAATGCTCCGTCAGTCTTTCAGTCCTTTATGCACAATATTTTCCGTGAATATCTGGATAAGTTTATGATTGTGTATTTGGATGATATTTTGGTGTTTTCTGATGACTGGGAGTCTCATGTTCTACAGGTCAGGAAGGTGTTTCAGGTTTTGCGGGCCAATTCTCTGTTTGTGAAGGGCTCAAAGTGTCTCTTCGGAGTCCAGAAGATTTCTTTTTTGGGGTACATTTTTTCTCCTTCTACTATTGAGATGGATCCCGTTAAGGTTCAGGCTATTTGTGACTGGACACAACCTACATCTGTTAAGAGCCTTCAGAAGTTCTTGGGGTTTGCTAATTTTTATCGTCGGTTCATTGCTAATTTTTCCAGTATTGTTAGACCTTTGACTGATTTGACTAAAAAGGGTGCTGATGTTGCTGATTGGTCTCCTGCGGCCGTGGAGGCCTTTCGGGAACTTAAGCGCCGGTTTTCTTCTGCTCCTGTGTTGTGTCAACCAGATGTTTCACTTCCTTTCCAGGTGGAGGTTGATGCTTCCGAGATTGGAGCGGGGGCGGTTTTGTCACAGAGAAGTTCTAATGGCTCGGTGATGAAGCCATGTGCTTTCTTCTCTAGAAAATTCTCGCCCGCCGAGCGCAATTATGATGTGGGTAATCGGGAGCTTTTGGCCATGAAGTGGGCATTTGAGGAGTGGCGTCATTGGCTTGAGGGTGCTAAACATCGCGTGGTGGTCTTGACTGATCACAAGAATCTCATTTACCTTGAGTCTGCCAGGCGTTTGAATCCTAGACAGGCTCGTTGGTCGTTATTTTTTTCTCGTTTCAATTTCGTGGTTTCATACCTGCCAGGTTCAAAGAATGTGAAGGCAGATGCTCTTTCCAGGAGTTTTGTGCCTGACTCTCCTGGAGACACTGGGCCTGCTGGTATCCTTAGGGATGGAGTAATATTGTCCGCCGTATCCCCAGACTTGCGACGCGCATTGCAGGAGTTTCAGGTGGATAAACCGGATCGATGTCCACCAGAAAGACTGTTTGTTCCGGATGATTGGACCAGTAGAGTCATCTCCGAGGTCCATTCTTCTGTGTTGGCTGGTCATCCTGGAATATTTGGTACAAGAGACTTGGTGGCCAGGTCTTTTTGGTGGCCTTCCTTGTCTAGGGATGTGCGTACCTTTGTGCAGTCTTGTGAAGTGTGTGCTCGAGCTAAGCCTTGCTGTTCACGGGCTAGTGGGTTGTTGTTATCCTTGCCCATCCCGAAGAGGCCTTGGACGCACATTTCCATGGATTTTATTTCTGATCTCCCGGTTTCACAGAAAATGTCCGTTATCTGGGTTGTGTGTGACCGCTTTTCTAAGATGGTTCATTTGGTGCCCTTGCCTAAGTTGCCCTCTTCCTCTGAGTTGGTTCCTTTGTTTTTCCAGAACGTGGTTCGTTTGCATGGGATTCCGGAGAATATCGTTTCTGACAGGGGATCCCAGTTTGTGTCTAGATTTTGGCGGACGTTTTGTGCCAAGATGGGCATTGATTTGTCTTTCTCGTCTGCATTCCATCCTCAGACGAATGGCCAGACGGAGCGAACTAATCAGACCTTGGAAACTTATTTGAGGTGTTTTGTTTCTGCTGATCAGGATGACTGGGTTGCTTTTTTGCCACTGGCCAAATTTGCTCTTAATAATCGGGCTAGTTCGGCCACGTTGGTCTCTCCTTTTTTTTGTAATTCGGGGTTTCATCCTCGTTTTTCCTCTGGTCAGGTGGAGTCTTCGGATTGTCCTGGAGTGGACGTGGTGGTGGACAGGCTACATCACATTTGGAATCAGGTGGTGGACAATTTGAAGTTGTCTCAGGAGAAGACTCAGCAGTTTGCTAATCGCCGTCGCCGCGTGGGTCCCCGACTTCTTGTTGGGGACTTGGTGTGGTTGTCTTCTCGTTTTGTCCCTATGAAGGTCTCTTCTCCTAAGTTCAAGCCTTGGTTCATCGGTCCTTATAGGATCTCGGAGATTCTTAACCCTGTATCTTTCCGTTTGGATCTCCCAGCATCGTTCGCTATTCATAATGTGTTCCATCGGTCGTTGTTGCGGAGGTATGAGGTGCCTGTTGTTCCTTCGGTCGAGCCTCCTGCTCCGGTGCTGGTGGAGGGAGAATTGGAGTATGTTGTTGAAAAGATCTTGGATTCTCGTGTTTCCAGACGCAAACTCCAGTATTTGGTTAAGTGGAAGGGTTATGGTCAGGAGGACAATTCCTGGGTGGTCGCCTCCGATGTTCATGCGACTGATTTGGTCCGCGCCTTCCATAGAGCTCACCCTGATCGCCCTGGGGGTTCTCGTGAGGGTTCGGTGACCCCTCCTCAAGGGGGGGGTACTGTTGTGGATTCTGTTTGCGGGCTCCCTCTGGTGGTTACTGCTGGTACTGGGTGACTTTGGTGGGTTGCGGCCTTTGGTTTCCATCTGTCCATCAGAGGCTGGGTGTTTCCTATTTTACCTAGCCTCTCTGTCATTTCCCTTGCCGGCTATCAATGTGTTCAGATGTGCTCTGTTTGGTTCCTGCCTACCTGCTCCCAGATCTTTCAGGATAAGCTAAGTGCTGATTTTCAGTTGTTTGGTTTTTTGTCCAGCTTGCTTAGAATGTCTCTTTGTTAGCTGGTTGCTCTAGTGGACTGAGGTTCTCCCCATGTGCCATGAGTTGGCACATGGGTTCTTGTAATCTCAGGATGGTTTTTTTGATTAGGGTTTTTTGCTGACCGCTCAGTCCCCTTTTGTGTCATTCTGCTTTCTAGTTTTCAGTGGCCTCTATTTGCTAAAACTATATACATCATCTCTGTGTATGTGCCTTCCTCTCATTTCACCGTCAATACATGTGGGGGGCAACTATATCTTTGGGGTTAATTCCTCTGGAGGCAAGTGAGGTCTTTGTTTTCTCTGCAGTACTAGTTAGCTCTTAGGCTGGTGCGTGGCGTCTAGAACCAACGTAGGCACGCTCCCTGGCTATCTCTAGTTGCGTTTGTCAGGCGTAGGGCAGCGGTCAGCCCAGGTTCCATCGCCCTAGAGCTCGTCCGATATTTATTATACTTTGCTTATCCTGTGCTATCCCTAGCCATTGGGGATTCATGACACTACCCACACCCAGTAAATACCCCCTTCACATGTAAATAACACCTCCAGTAATTAAATCTCCCTCCAAGCAATACATACAAAGTGAAAATGGAGAATCAAAGAAAAAAGGGGAAGAAAGAAACATTTGAGAGGCATAAAAGCAAGACATTTTAAAATATTTTTGAATATATATTTATATTTTTGCTTTTATGCATTTCAAATTTTTCTTTCCTCCCCTTTTTCCGAAATACAAAGTGAAATAGAGAATTTCCTTCACTTGGCACACCTTTAACCTAATTTCATTAACCAATTTGTTTTGTAAATATCCCTCCCTTTCCTTGACACACATTAATACCAAGTCTAAGAACATGTGCTGTTCGAAACGAAACGTGTTGTGAATTAGACTTTTTGGCTCCCTCTTGTGGTTACTAGTGATATGACTCTGGGATTGTCTTTCCTCAGTTTGGCACCCACCTGGGTCGTTAGTCCAGGGGTGTTGCTATATAAACTTCCTGGATCCTTAGTCCAGTGCCTGGCATTGTTGTAATCAGATCCTTTCTGTTTGCTCCTGTCTGCTGGTCCTGGTTCGTGCAAAATTAAGCTAAGTAGTGCTTCTTTGTTTTTTGGTTATTTGCTTTGCTCTTATCTTTTGTCCAGCTTGTACTAAATGTGATTCCTGACTTTGCTGGAAGCTCTAGGGGGCTGGTGTTCTCCCCCCGGGCCGTTAGACGGTTCGGGGGTTCTTGAATATCCAGCGTGGATATTTTGATAGGGTTTTTGCTGACCATATAAGTTATCTTACTATATTCTGCTATTAGCTAGTGGGCCTCTCTTTGCTAAATACCTAGCTCATTCTTACGTTTGTCTTTTCCTCTTACCTCACCGTTATTATTTGTTGGGGGCTTGTATCCAACTTTTGGGGTCTTTTCTCTGGAGGCAAGAAAGGTCTTTCTTTTCCCTTCTAGGGTTAGTTAGTTCTCCGGCTGGCGCGAGACGTCTAGAACCAACGTAGGCACGTTCCCCGGCTGCTGCTATTTGTGGTGCTAGGATACGTAGGCACGTTCCCCGGCTGCTGCTATTTGTGGTGCTAGGATTAGATATATGGTCAGCTCAGTTACCACTGCCCTATGAGCTGTTTTTTTGTGTTTGCAGACTTAGTAATTGTTTCTGAGACCCTCTGCCATTGGGGTCATAACGGTATGCCAGGCCTACATTGAATGTTTAATGCATTGCAGAAGTGGGATAATAAGAAAGGAAATTCTGAGTTTTTTTTTTTTTTTTCCTCTCTTCCTCCCCTTTACCTCTGAGTGGCTTGTGCTTGCTGCAGACATGAATGTCCAGACCTTGATTACAAGTGTAGACCAGCTTGCTGCTCGTGTGCAGGGCATACAAGATTTTGTTATCAGTAGTCCAATGTCTGAACCTAAAATACCTATTCCTGAACTGTTTTCTGGAGACCGATTTAAGTTTAGAAATTTCAGGAATAATTGTAAATTGTTTCTATCTCTGAGACCCCGTTCATCTGGAGATTCAGCTCAGCAAGTTAAAATTGTTATCTCTTTTTTACGGGGCGACCCTCAGGATTGGGCTTTCTCGCTAGCGCCAGGAGATCCGGCATTGGCAAATATTGATGCGTTTTTTCTGGCGCTCGGATTGCTTTACGAGGAACCCAATCTTGAAGTTCAGGCAGAAAAAGCCTTGCTGGCTATTTCTCAGGGCCAGGATGAAGCTGAAGTGTATTGCCAAAAATTTCGGAAATGGTCCGTGCTTACTCAGTGGAATGAGTGTGCTCTGGCCGCAAATTTCAGAAATGGCCTTTCTGAAGCCATTAAGAATGTGATGGTGGGTTTCCCCATTCCTACAAGTCTGAATGATTCCATGGCGCTGGCTATTCAAATTGACTGGCGTTTGCGGGAGCGCAAAACCGCTAATCCTCTGGTGGTGTTGTCTGAACAAACACCTGATTTAATGCAATGTGATAGAATTCAGACTAGAAATGAGCTGAAAAATCATAGACGTCAGAATGGGTTGTGTTTTTACTGTGGTGATTCTACACATGTTATATCAGCATGCTCTAAACGTCTAACAAGGGTTGTTAGTCCTGTCGCCATTGGTAATTTGCAACCTAAATTTATTTTGTCTGTGACTTTAATTTGCTCATTGTCTTCTTACCCTGTTATGGCGTTTGTGGATTCAGGTGCTGCCCTGAGTCTTATGGATCTGTCATTTGCCAAGCGCTGTGGTTTTGTTCTTGAACCGTTGGTAAATCCTATTCCTCTTAGAGGTATTGATGCTACGCCATTGGCGGAAAATAAACCGCAGTTTTGGACGCAGGTAACCATGTGCATGACTCCTGAACATCGGGAGGTGATTCGTTTTCTTGTTCTGCATAAAATGCATGATTTGGTCGTTTTGGGTCTGCCATGGTTACAGACCCACAATCCAGTCTTGGATTGGAAGGCAATGTCTGTGTCAAGTTGGGGCTGTC
Organism: Ranitomeya variabilis; assembly: GCF_051348905.1. Taxonomy (NCBI): domain Eukaryota; kingdom Metazoa; phylum Chordata; class Amphibia; order Anura; family Dendrobatidae; genus Ranitomeya; species Ranitomeya variabilis. The sequence goes on along the minus strand of NC_135238.1, from coordinate 146,872,789 downwards.
AGGGAATTCATGCTGATTCCCCGCCGGTGTCTATTGCTTCCTCTACTCCTTCGGAAGTTCCTGAGTATTTGTCTGATTATCAGGATGTATTCAGCGAGTCCAGGTCCAGTGCTCTGCCTCCTCATAGGGACTGTGACTGCGCCATAGATTTGATTCCAGGTAGTAAATTTCCTAAGGGAAGACTATTTAATCTGTCTGTACCTGAGCATGCCGCAATGCGTTCGTATATCAAGGAGTCTCTGGAGAAGGGGCATTGTTGTGATTCGGTTCGTGGGCTCCCCCGGTGGTCTCTTGTGGTACTGGTGTCCTGCAAGCTTTGCCTTCTCAGTTCACCTGTTCCTATCAGGATGTGGGTGTATCCTATTTAACCTTGCTCATCAGTCATTCTAATGCTGGCCATCAATGTATCCAGAGTGATTCTGTTGCATGTTCCTGCTCCCAGTTTTCTGCTCAGCTAAGTTGGACACTTTAGTCCTTAAGTCTATTTTTGTATGTTTTGTCCAGTTTGCACTTATGTGAATCTCTGCAGCTGGAAGCTCTTGTTGGGCTGAAATTACCACTCCAGTGGCATGAGTTGTCACATGAGTTAAGGTAATTTCAGGATGGTGTTTTGAAGGGTTTTGCAGCTGACCGCGAAGTCCTCTGTTGTATCTTTCTGCTATTTAGTTAGCGGGCCTCTCTGTGCTAAATCTGCTTTCATACTACGTGTGTCTTTTCATCTGCTCTCACCGTTATTATATGTGGGGGGCTGCTATCTCCTGTGGGGACATTCTCTGGAGGCAAGCCAGGACTGTGTTTTCTTCTACCAGGGGTAGTTAGTTCTCCGGCTGGCGCGCGGCATCTAGAGACAACGCAGGAATGCCCCCTGGCTACTTCTAGTGTGGTGTGTAGGTTTAGCATCGCGGTCAGCTCTAGTTTCCATCACCCGAGAGCTTGTCCGTTTATTCTATGCTTCTGATGTTTCCTTGCCATTGGAAACCATAACAGGGCATATCCGTCCATCCTCTTCCCCTCTTGGTGCGGGGTTCTTTTTTGTGGCCAAGAAGGACGGATCTTTGAGACCTTGTATTGACTATCGGCTTCTGAATAAAATCACTGTTAAATTTCAGTATCCTTTGCCTCTGTTGTCGGACTTGTTTGCCCGGATTAAAGGTGCCAAGTGGTTCACCAAGATAGATCTTCGTGGTGCGTACAACCTTGTGCGCATTAAGCAAGGAGATGAATGGAAGACAGCATTTAATACGCCCGAAGGTCATATTGAGTACTTGGTGATGCCTTTTGGGCTCTCTAATGCTCCCTCAGTGTTTCAGTCCTTTATGCATGATATTTTCCGGAAGTATCTGGATAAATTTATGATTGTTTATCTGGATGATATTCTGGTTTTCTCTGAAGATTGGGACTCACATGTGGAGCAGATCAGGATGATTGGGTGACCTTCTTGCCGTTGGCTGAGTTTGCCCTTAATAATCGGGCTAGTTCCGCTACTTTGGTTTCGCCATTTTTCTGCAACTCTGGTTTCCATCCTCGTTTTTCCTCGGGACATGTGGAGCCTTCTGACTGTCCTGGGGTAGATTCTGTGGTGGATAGGTTGCAGCAGATCTGGAATCATGTGGTGGACAACTTAAAGTTGTCACAGGAGAAGGCTCAGCGTTTTGCCAACCGCCGCCGCGGTGTGGGTCCCCGACTTCGTGTTGGGGATTTGGTATGGCTGTCTTCTCGATTTGTTCCTATGAAGGTCTCCTCTCCTAAATTTAAGCCTTGCTTCATCGGTCCTTACAAGATATTGGAAATCCTTAATCCTGTGTCCTTTCGCTTGGATCTTCTGGTGTCGTTTGCCATTCACAACGTGTTCCATAGGTCTTTGTTGCGGCGGTACGTTGTACCTGTGGTTCCTTCTGTTGAGCCTCCTGCTCCGGTGTTGGTTGAGGGCGAGTTGGAGTACGTGGTGGAGAAGATCTTGGATTCTCGTCTCTCCAGACGGAGGCTTCAGTATCTGGTCAAGTGGAAGGGCTATGGTCAGGAGGATAATTCCTGGGTGGTTGCTTCTGATGTGCATGCAGCCGATTTAGTTCATGCCTTTCACGCTGCTCGTCCTGATCGCCCTGGTGGTCTTGGTGAGGGTTCGGTGACCCCTCCTTAAGGGGGGGGTACTATTGTGAATTAGACTTTTTGGCTCCCTCTTGTGGTTACTAGTGATATGACTCTGGGATTGTCTTTCCTCAGTTTGGCACCCACCTGGGTCGTTAGTCCAGGGGTGTTGCTATATAAACTTCCTGGATCCTTAGTCCAGTGCCTGGCATCGTTGTAATCAGATCCTTTCTGTTTGCTCCTGTCTGCTGGTCCTGGTTCGTGCAAAATTAAGTTAAGTAGTGCTTCTTTGTTTTTTGGTTATTTGCTTTGCTCTTATCTTTTGTCCAGCTTGTACTAAATGTGATTCCTGACTTTGCTGGAAGCTCTAGGGGGCTGGTGTTCTCCCCCCGGGCCGTTAGACGGTTCGGGGGTTCTTGAATATCCAGCGTGGATATTTTGATAGGGTTTTTGCTGACCATATAAGTCATCTTACTATATTCTGCTATTAGCTAGTGGGCCTCTCTTTGCTAAATACCTAGCTCATTCTTACATTTGTCTTTTCCTCTTACCTCACCGTTATTATTTGTTGGGGGCTTGTATCCAACTTTTGGGGTCTTTTCTCTGGGGGCAAGAAAGGTCTTTCTTTTCCCTTCTAGGGTTAGTTAGTTCTCCGGCTGGCGCGAGACGTCTAGAACCAACGTAGGCACGTTCCCCGGCTGCTGCTATTTGTGGTGCTAGTATTAGATATATGGTCAGCTCAGTTACCACTGCCCTATGAGCTGTTTTTTTGTGTTTGCAGACTTAGTAATTATTTCTGAGACCCTCTGCCATTGGGGTCATAACAGAAACGCAACTGGTAATTGCATCCCCTTCCCTATGTTCCCCCTCCTCTCTTTTTCTATTATGGATTACTAAATGGTGGCCCGATTCTAACGCATCAGGTATTCTAGAATATGTATGTAGTTTATTTATGAAGTTTTCAGAATAATGCAATTTATACACAGGATTCGGCTGGCCGGACACGACCAATTAGCGAAGCATGGTTCAAATTCCACGCCAATTCGCGGGCGGACTGTGCCTGTCGCTGATTGTTCGTGGCTGGGGGTGACCAATCAGTAAAGCCAGGGCCGGCTCCAGGTTTTTGAGGGCCCTCAGTGGGCCCTCCTCTTTAACACATACCACGATTCATGATGCACAGATACAGCAGAGAAATATAGCACAGCCAAGTAGTGTATAACACAGCCCACGTGGTATATAACACAGCCCACGTAGTATATAGCACAGCCATGTAGTATATAACACAGCCACGTAGTATATTGCCCAGCCATGTAGTATATAGCACAGACACGTAGTATATTGCCCAGCCACGTAGTATATTGCCCGGCCACATAGTATATTGCCCAGCCACGTAGTATATTACTCAGCCACGTAGTATATTGCCCAGTCACATAGAATATAGCACAGACACGTAGTATATAGCACAGACACGTAGCATATTGCCCAGCCATGTAATATATTGCACAGCCACCTAGTATATTGCCCAGCCACGTAATATATTGCACAGCCACGTAGTATTTTGCACAGCCACGTAATATATTGCACAGCCGCATAATATATTGCACAGCCACGTAGTATATAGCACAGCCACGTATTATATAGCACAGAGACGTAGTATATAACATTGCCCATGCAGTATATAACACAGGCCACATAGTATAGAGCACAGCGATGTAGTATATTGCATAGCTACATAATGTATACCACAGCCACATAGTATATAGCACAGAGATGTAGTATATAACACAGCCCACGCAGTATCTACCACAGCCCACGTAGTATATAGCAATGTGGGCACCATATCCCTGTTAAAAAAAGAATTAAAATAAAAAATTGTTATATACTCACCCTCTGTCGGCCCCCCGGATCCAACCCAGGCGTTGCTCCTCCTGACGCTCCGGTGCCAAGAGTGCATTGCAGCCTAGCGAGATGATGATGTAGCGGTCTCGCGAGACCACTATGTCATCATCTCGCGAGACCTCAATGCATGGACCGGTCACCGGAGCGTCGCGAGGAGCGGTAAAGGCCTGGGCTGGATCTGGGGGGCCGACAGAGGGTGAGTATATAATGATTTTTTAATTTTTTATCATTTTTAACATTAGATCTTTTTACTATTGATGCTGCATAGGCAGCATCAATAGTAAAAAGTTGGTCACACAGGGTTAATAGCAGTGTTAACGGAGTGCGTTACACCGTGGCCCATTAACGCTGCCATTAACCCTGTGTGAGAACTGACTGCAGGGGAGTAGTGAGCGGCCATTTCGCCACCGGACTGTGCCCGTCGCTGATTGGTCATGGCCGTTTTGCCACGACCAATCAGCGACTTGGGATTTCCGTGACAGACAGACAGATGGAAGTGACCCTTAGACAATTATATAGTAGATGGCTAACTCACCCATGACCATTTTCTGGTTTCAAATCGTTTAAGTAAAGAATTTATGTGTTTTACTGACATCTTGAGTGCAGAAAGCTGGATCATTTCTTCATCTACTTACACAGTGAGCGACTGCAGCAGTGCTGATTGGGGACTCCCTAATCCATCACAACTGTTGGAGAGTGAGCTGGTTTTCCTTCTTTTTTATCACATCACATAGGAGGCACTGGGGCAGCAGCTTATACATCACATAGGAGACACCGGGGCTGCAGCTTATACATCACATAGGAGACACTGGGGCTGCATCTTATATATCACATAAGAGACACTGGGGTTACTATTTGCATCATTGAGACAGGAGATCACAGCATGCTAACTCCACCCACAAAATGTGACCTGATACTAGCACTGGCCAGTGCCAAGATATAATCCTTCATTACATGCATTGCAACATTCAGTAGTGAATGCTTCTTGTCTGTGCTCACAGTATAAGGAGAAATTAAAAGGCTAGAAATGTGATGCTGCCATCCCGATCCAGGGCCGGAGAGAAAGACATAAGGCTGGAGGTTATATTGAGACGTTGGTTATTAGTCGCAGCCAGCATTCACTCATGATGGGGTTGTTGGAGCGCCCGCTAGGGCCGTGGGGTACTTCAGCCAGGTCCGACGGTTCTTAACGGGGTGGTGATGGCAACAGTGACCCAGTCCGTGGCCCTGGGCGTCCAATCAAAGTCAATTAAAGAGGGTAATAAAGTTTATAGAGGATTTGTTTGTGATGCCACCCATGGTGTTCGGCAATAGGGAAATAGCCGACTGCTTAAGGGAACCGCTGGGGCCGATGGTGATGCAGCTGGGGTGATAGGCCCCAGGGCAGCTAAAAAGTTAAAGTCAATGATGGTGAATATTGTGGTGCAGGGCAGGTGACACAATAAATAATTCTGAGGATGCAGCAGGGTGCAGTTTCCACACTTTACTCGCAGTTCTTACATGCAATTCTAAGCCGGGTGCTGTGTCCTTCGGGTCCATGGTCCAGCGAGCTCTCAGGTAATTCGTGGTTCACTTTCCAGTGACCCCTTTCTTATGTTTCTTCCCTGGCGGTCTCTCTGCACTGGCTTTTCTCTCCAGCACTGCACCTCACACACAGTGTCCCAAGCCAGCAGCCTCAGATCCTGTCGGGCGATGTCCTCCTGGTCCCCTTGATTTACGTGGCTGTCTTTTCAGTGAGTATGTGTGGATGTGGCTGTGGAAACTACAGTTAGCACAGCCTCCGGCTTGCTAGCTGAGCCTTGTAGTTCTCCACTAGTCTGGGAGCTGGCTCCCCCACTGCGACCTGTGTTATGATCCGGTGGTAGGATCTCAAAACTGACCTGACACATATGACCAGAAAATAGGACAAGTTCTGGGGATGTGGAAGCTATACTGACCGCAATCCTGATCCTATCCACAAACACTAAAGGCAGCTGTGGAGCGTTCCTAAAATCCTAGACGCCTCGTTCACAGCCTGAGAAACTGACTACCCCTAGAGAGAACTGAATACACTGAGGACTGAATACACCGACAGCAGGCAACAAATGAAGGTCCAGGTGAGTTAAATAGGCCAAGCATAGAAGGAAATGAAGCAGCTGAGCCCAGCCATATCGCTAAAGGCCACCAGAGGAAGCCCAAGAGCAAACTCACACAGTACCACTCATGACCACAGGAGGGAGCCCGAGAATGGAATTCACAACAGTACCCCCCCCTTGAGGAGGGGTCACCGAACCCTCACCAGAGCTCCCAGGCCGATCAGGACGAGCCGAATGAAAGGCACGAACCAAATCCGCCGCATGGACATCGGAGGCGACAACCCAGGAATTATCCTCCTGACCATAGCCCTTCCATTTAACTAAGTACTGAAGCTTCTGTCTCGAAATACGAGAATCCAAGATCTTCTCCACCACATACTCCAACTCCCCCTTGACCAAGACGGGAGCAGGAGGATCAACAGAAGGGACCACAGGCACCACATATCTCCGCAACAATGACCTATGGAACACATTATGAATGGCAAACGATGTTGGGAGGTCCAAAAAAAATGACACAGGGTTGAGGATTTCCAAAATCTTATAAGGACCGATGAAACGAGGCTTGAACTTAGGAGAGGAAACCTTCATCGGGACATAACGAGAAGACAGCCACACCAAATCCCCCACGCGAAGTCGGGGACCCACACAGCGACGGCGGTTAGCAAAGCGCTGAGCCTTCTCTTGGGACAACGTCAAATTGTCCACCACATGGTTCCAAATCTGCTGCAACCTATCCACCACAGAATCCACCCCAGGACAGTCAGAGGGTTCAACCTGACCCGAGGAAAAACAAGGATGAAAACCAGAATTGCAAAAGAAAGGTGAAACCAAAGTAGCAGAACTAGCCCGATTATTGAGGGCGAACTCAGCCAATGGCAAAAAAGTCACCCAATCATCCTGATCAGCAGAAACAAAACATCTCAAGTAAGTTTCCAAGGTCTGATTAGTTTGTTCGGTTTGGCCATTCGTCTGAGGATGGAAGGCCGACGAAAAAGACAATTCAATGCCCATCTTAGCACAAAAGGACCGCCAAAATCTGGACACAAACTGGGATCCTCTGTCAGACACAATGTTCTCCGGAATACCATGTAAACGAACCACATTCTGAAAAAACAGTGGCACCAAATCGGAGGAGGAAGGCAGCTTAGGCAAAGGTACAAAATGGACCATTTTAGAAAAACAATCACAAACCACCCAGATGACAGACATCCTCTGAGAGACAGGAAGATCAGAAATAAAATCCATGGAAATATGCGTCCAAGGCCTCTTCAGGACAGGCAAAGGCAAAAGCAATCCACTGGCACGAGAACAGCAAGGCTTGGCCCGAGCACAAATCCCACAGGACTGCACAAAGGAACGCACATCCCGCAACAAGGAAGGCCACCAAAAGGACCTCGCCACCAAATCCCTGGTACCAAAAATCCCAGGATGACCTGCCAACACCGAAGAATGAACCTCGGAAATAACTCTACTGGTCCATCTGTCCGGGACAAACAGTCTCTCCGGTGGACAACGGTCAGGTCTATTGGCCTGAAACTCCTGCAACACCCGTCGCAGATCAGGAGAGATGGCAGACAAAATCACCCCCTCTTTGAGGACACCAGTCGGTTCAGAAACTTCCGGGGAGTCAGGTACAAAACTCCTAGAAAGGGCATCAGCCTTCACGTTTTTCGAACCCGGAAGATATGAAACCACGAAATTGAAACGAGAGAAAAACAGCGACCATCGAGCCTGTCTCGGATTCAACCATTTGGCAGACTCGAGATAAGTCAAATTCTTGTGATCCGTCAAGACCACCACACGATGCTTGGCTCCCTCAAGCCAATGTCGCCACTCCTCAAATGCCCACTTCATTGCCAACAACTCACGATTACCAACATCATAATTCCGCTCGGCAGGCGAAAACTTTCTTGAAAAGAAAGCACATGGTCTCATCACAGAGCCATCAGAGCTTCTCTGCGACAAGACAGCCCCTGCTCCAATCTCAGAAGCATCAACCTCGACCTGAAAGGGAAGAGAGACATCGGGCTGGCGCAAGACAGGAGCCGAAGAAAATCGACGTTTCAGCTCCTGAAAGGCCTCCACGGCCGCAGGAGACCAATTCGTCACATCAGAACCCTTCTTGGTCAAATCCGTCAAAGGCTTAACCACACTAGAAAAATTAGTGATGAAGCGACGGTAAAAATTAGCAAAACCCAAGAACTTCTGGAGACTCTTCACAGATGTAGGTTGAGTCCAGTCATAAATAGCCTGGACCTTGACTGAATCCATCTCAATAGTAGAAGGAGAAAAAATAAAGCCCAAAAAGGAAACCTTCTGGACTCCGAAGAGACATTTAGAGCCCTTCACAAACAAGGCATTGGCACGCAGGACCTGAAATACCATCCTGACCTGCTTCACATGAGACTCATTCAGACCCACAGACGTGGGGAACCCCACCATAACATCTTTAAGGGCTTCAGAAAGACCCTTTCTGAAAATCGCCGCCAGGGCGCACTCATTCCATTGAGTGAGCACAGACCACTTCCTAAACTTCTGACAGTAAACCTCTGCTTCATCTTGACCCTGAGAGAGAGCCAGCAAAACCTTCTCTGCTTGGTCTACCAGATTAGGTTCCTCATAAAGCACTCCAAGCGCCAGAAAAAATGCATCCACATTTAGCAATGCAGGATCTCCTGGTGCCAGAGAGAATGCCCAATCTTGAGGGTCACTGCATAACAAAGAAATAACAATTTTAACTTGCTGAACAGAATCACCAGAGGAGCGAGGTCTCAGAGAAAGGAATAACTTACAATTATTCTTAAAGTTCAAAAACCTAGATCTATCTCCGGAAAACAGCTCAGGAATTGGTATTTTAGGCTCTGACATAGGACTGCGGACTACATAATCCTGAATGCCCTGTACCCTTGCAGTGAGATGATCCACACTAGAAGACAGACTCTGAATGTCCATATCTGCAGCTGAGTTCAGAACCACCCAGAGATTAAGGGGAGGAGAGAAACTAAACACAGTGCAGAGGAAAAAAAAAAAAATGACTTCAGGATTTCTCTTCTCCCTCTTCTGCTGCATTAACACTTTCTGGCCTGCTGTACTGTTATGATCCAGTGGTAGGATCTCAAAACTGACCTGACACATATGACCAGAAAATAGGACAAGTTCTGGGGATGTGGAAGCTATACTGACCGCAATCCTGATCCTATCCACAAACACTAAAGGCAGCTGTGGAGCGTTCCTAAAATCCTAGACGCCTCGTTCTCAGCCTGAGAAACTGACTACCCCTAGGGAGAAAGCAAAGACCTCACTTGCCTCAGAGAAATAACCCCAAAGTTATAGTCAGCCCCCCACAAATAATAACGGTGAGTTAAGGGGAAAAGACAAACGTAGAAATGAAACAGGTTCAGCAAATGAGGCCCGCTAACACTAGATAGACTGAAAATAGATAGGAAAATTCGTAATGAAGGACAGCATCCAATCCAGGTGAAGTCTTTAAAAAAAGTTTCCTTTATTTGCCAAATGCAACGTTTCGACCACAGAGGTCTTTTTCAAGCTTGAAAAAGACCTCTGTGGTCGAAACGTTGCATTTGGCAAATAAAGGAAACGTTTTTTTAAAGACTTCACCTGGATTGGATGCTGTCCTTCATTACGAATTTTGGTATGTACACTTTCCATGTGGTCCAGTGGAACTAGGACTTGCATCTACATGTCTGTTGTGCTGTCAGCCACCTGCTATTGAAAATAGATAGGAGTCTGTGCGGTCAGTACAAAAACTATCAAAAATAAACCACACAGAGAATACAAGAACCCCCACACCGACTCACGATGTGAGGGGCGCACTCTGCACCCCAGAACTAACCAGCAAGCGAAAAATCACATATAAGCAAGCTGGACTGAACTCATCATATACAGAGAAAAGTTTTCAAGGAAATAATGAGCAAAAAGAACAAACAAACTTAACTTCTCCAGCAGGAGACTGGTCACAAGGAATATTCAGGAGCTCTCAGAAACAGGACTGAATACACCGACAGCAGGCAACAAATGAAGGTCCAGGTGAGTTAAATAGGCCCAGCATAGAAGGAAATGAAGCAGCTGAGCCCAGCCATATCGCTAAAGGCCACCAGAGGGAGCCCAAGAACAAACTCACACAGTACCACTCATGACCACAGGAGGGAGCCCGAGAACGGAATTCACAACAGACCTGGTCCTTCCACTCGATTACGGTCAGTGTGAATTCAGGCGCCCAGGGTGCATTTCTCACTTCCTTGGCCCCTAGAACCCCTTCCTCCTCTCTCAGGAGCTTCTTTCTTTTTTTTAAATCAGATAAATTTTTATTAACAAAATTTTAATTAACAGACAAGTGCAATTTTGTCAACATAGACATGTTTTCATATTTCAAATTACTCCCTTACTCCCCCCTCCCTCCCCTCCCCCTTATTATATATATGAACAGCTACAGGACAATAATATACATTAAAATAGCATCCTATTGGGATCATCCCCCTCTATCCACAGTTTCCACAGTGTTTCAAAGGTTTTCCCCCCTTTTCTTTTTTCATAAATACTTCTTTCCATATTAACAATAATATCAGTCTGTCTAAAAAATTCTTGCACTGTCGGTGATTCTTCACTTATCCAGTGTCTGGCGATTATTTTCCGCTCTACATACAACAATCTGGCTATTGCCACTTTATGACAGTTATGCACCCGAATCTCCTCCACATAGCCCAAAATACAAACCACAGGGTCCCTTTCAATTTTACAACCGTATGATTTCTCAATTGCTTCCCCCACATCTAACCAATATGAGTTCAGCCTCGGACATTGCCATAACATGTGCAGAATTCCTGCCCCCCCGAACTGACACCTAGGACATTCAGAGGTCTGTCTCAATCTGGCTCTATGCAGCCTATCTGGAGTTCTATATATTCTATGGAGCACATATATTTGCGAGAGTCTACCCGACTCACTTAATGATAATTGGGGAATATATGCCATAATATCTTCCCACTTCTCCTCCTCTATCCTTCCCAACTCTTCCTCCCATTTCTCTTTTGCTTTAATCGGGTACCTGTTTAAGAAGGTATACAACAAATCTTTGTAAATATCTGAAACCACCCCTTTTATTCCCCCCTTCACACAAGCATAGTCAACCAGAATATCTTTATGAATCTCCAAATTAACTCTTTTACTCTGTGTTATGTAGGCATGCCTCAGCTGTCTATATTGAAACCTACAGACCTCCGGTAACCCATAGCTCTCTTGCAGTGTCTCAAAGGATGTCAGTCCTTGTGCATCTTGTATTTGGGCCACATATTGAATATCCAGTAATTTCCAATTTTTGAATTCCCCCATTTTAATAAATTCCAGTAATACGTCGTTGTGCCATATTGGAGAAAGATTTGTCAGGAGCCCCACTCCCCTTGTCGTTTTAATTGCCTCCCATACCTTTTGTAGACGTATCAAAGTGGGACAGGCCGTTTCAAACTTCCTAAAACTACCTGCCTCCAAACCCTGAACTAATGGATCCCTTCCCAACAACTGAGCCAATATCCTTTGAACCGAGCCCATGCCATTCACCTCCCTCCAGCCTCTCATCTACTGACCCTGCGCTGCCAAAAAGTAAATCCAAGGGTTCGTTCGTAAGTGCCAGTCCCCCTACGTCCTTAGGGCTCTGCAGTAATTCCAGTCTGAATCTTGGTGGTTTCTTCCCCCACACAAGATCTTGAAATATAGAATTGATGGTGCAAAACCATCTTTGGGGCACCCATATGGGGGTATTGTGCAGTACATACAGTAATTGGGGCATGAGAATCATTTTAATCAGGTTTATTCTTCCAACCACTGAGAGATATAGTCTACACCACGCCCCTCCATCCACCACCAGAATATTAGATTTCTCCCAGTTAATTTCAAGGTCTGATACATTCCCAAATGTCTTAAGGATGTTCATCGTTCCCAGCAATGACTCTCCAGAGTCCTCCAAGAAAAGCAGGTCATCCACATACAGGGCTATTTTTACTTCTACTAGGCCATACCTAAACCCCCTAAGCGAGACAGTATTTCTAACTGTCTGCGCCAGGGGCTCCACTGCCAATGCAAAAAGCAGCAGAGACAGAGGACACCCCTGTCTAGTCCCCTTATAAAGATTAAAACTACCAGACAACCGTCCATTAACTCTAACCTTAGCAGTCGGGGATGTATACAATAGTCGTACCCATGAAATAAAGGTCGACCCAAATCCAAAACCTCTTAATACCTCCAAGAGATAACACCATTCAACACTGTCAAACGCTTTACACGCATCCAGCGATACCACAACTCTACTACCCCGTTATCCGACGGCAGCTGCAAGTTAAAAAATAATCTATGCAAATTTATCTCTGTAGACGTATTTGGCATAAAGCCAGATTGATCAGGACGGACCAGATCCTGGACCACACTCGCCAAGCGGTTAGCTGCTACCTTGGCCAATATCTTAACATCTACCATCAGCAACGAAATGGGCCTATAAGATTCTGCCAACCCCTGGGTCCTTACCTTCTTACAGAATAACCACCACTACTGCCTCTCTCATGGACGCCGGCAGCTCCCCTTCCTTTAACACCTCTTCAAAGACGACCTTTAATTTAGCCACCGATACATCCATCAAATTTTTATATATTTCAATGGGGAGTGCATCAGCTCCAGGGGCCCTTTTATTCGTCATTGACATGATAGCAATTTTAATCTCTTCTTCCGTAATAGGTTCTTCCAACCTTTTCCTATCACAGTCCTTAATATTGGGAAGTCCCGCCGCTCCAAAGAAACCTTCTATATCCCCTAATGTGGCCCTCAGACCAGATGCATACAATTGTTCATAAAACCTACTAAAGTCCCCCAGAATGCCCTCCATGTCTACTATCTCTGTCCCCTCATCCGTTCTTAGCTTCTATACATATGATGATGAGTCCTTCTGTGCTGTCGTCACCACCGAGAGCAAGTGACCCATTCTTTCCCCTTCCTCAAAGAACTGTATTTGTTGAAATGCTTGTCATCTCTCTGCTTTCTTCATATACAGCTTATTGATCGCATCCTGGGCTCCCCTAAATCTACATTGATTTTCCACTGATGGGTTTGTCGCCATGTCCCTTTCTCCCCCTTTTCGTGTCTCTATGACTTCCCTGTCTTCTAACTTAGTTTTGGATTTACATTTACAAATCTCCCTAAAAATAAGGCCCCTCAAAAAAGCTTTCTTTGCATCCCAAACTATCCGCTTATCCTCATAAAGCTGCCAATATTCTTTAACATGAAAAACCAAAAAAACGTACTATCCTTAAAACGATATTTTATTAAATTGTCTAAAATTCCAATAAAGAAGACTCAAATGTATGCAATCAACATCAGCCAACAGCAGATATGCCTGACACAGTCCCTGTAGGTGGCCCTAAAGTATCTTAGACCTACCTACCAGCGGAGGTTGGCACCCTAGATTTCGATATGGCGCCCCCGCTCACCGTCGACTGTCCCTTCTCACCCTAGTAGGGTCCTACTTGCTACCCACACCCAGGTACCCACAGACATACACACACAAATTGACCACTAGGTCACACTAACCAAAAAACGTGAAAAAGTGAAAAAAGAAAAAAGTGAACGAAAAATTCTAAAAACACTGCAGACATTGCTGCATAACTGCACTAAATAGCATGTAACCCACAGTTACCTCAAAGAAATTTTTGAAGAAATATATAAATAGTGCAGAGCTATGGGGTACAGCAGGGCACAGTTGGAGTGTGCTCAGTTGAATATTCAGAGGTCATGAGTAGTGAAGCCTCTAATAGATGTAGCAATAGGTCACTATCTTTGTTAGTGGTTGATGACCTAGAAATCATAGACAGACCAATAAGACTAATGTACAGAGTGGATCCCTAAGCAAAATTGCACCCCTCCGAAAAAGGTTAGCAGATATATGAGTACACTCAATGGATGTAAATATGTTGTTGGGTGATATATATATATTACACCCTAAGTTTGTCCAAAAATAAACGGAACAAAATATTCAACAAAAACCAAAAAACAAAATAAACCCAAATGAAAAAATTATCTGCCTTATAGGGTATCACATATAGTATTTCTCATTTAGTTTAAGGGCTAAATGCACATCAGAATACAGAAACGACTGAGAACCATCCCTCATTACTCTCTCTATATTGGATAATCTGATAAACTTTTATTACTATGAGTAGCATATTAGTCTGCACTCTAGATGCCATACGAGTTCCGCATCTTATACCATAGAAAAAATTAGCAAAACATTAAACAAAATCAGAAAAAAGAAGGAACACAAAACAAATTGGTATCACATATAGTGTCTCTCAATTGCGTTAGATTAATGCATCTAGAAGCCCAAAATATCTGAGGCCAATCCCTTATAGGATATCACATATAGTATTTCTCATTTAGTTTAAGGGCTAATGCACATCAGAGTACAGAAACGGCTAAGAACCATCCCTCATTACCCTCTCTATAATGAATAATCTGATACACTTTTGTTAGTATAAGTAGCATATTAGTCTGCACTCTAGATGCCATACGAGTTCCGCATCTTATACCAGAGAAAAAATTAGCAAAATATTAAACAAAATCAGAAAAAAGAAAGAAACACAAAACAAATTGGTATAGTGTCTCTCAATAACGTTAGATTAGTGCATCTACAAGCCCAAAATGTCTGAGGCCAATCCCTCATTGCTGTCCTATAAGCAAGTACTGTACTTGGTCTGTCTTGACAGAGAAACATAAGGAAAAAAAACTTATCTGAGTAGGTGACATATTCAGTCCCATCTCGCCAATGGCTTCTTGTAGCCATTGTTGCTAGATTTCTGAAGCCATTGCTGCTATACCCGAATTTATCCCCTGATGAGCCCTTAAACTGGGAAGGGGCGAAACGCGTAGGGATGGCGAGATGGGACTGAATATGTCACCTACTCAGATAAGTTTTTTTTCCTTATGTTTCTCTGTCAAGACAGACCAAGTACAGTACTTGCTTATAGGACAGCAATGAGGGATTGGCCTCAGACATTTTGGGCTTGTAGATGCACTAATCTAACGTTATTGAGAGACACTATACCAATTTGTTTTGTGTTTCTTTCTTTTTTCTGATTTTGTTTAACAGGAGACCTGTAGAAGCGCACACGCGCGAAACGGTCCGTCGTCTCCAGACACCCACATTTCCCTGTAAGACCTGCCAACACTATTTTATGCCACAATAAAGGACTGAACCACACGTCAGACGGTGAGTGCCCTCGATTTCTTCTTTTTTACTATTTATCATATGGACTATGTTTCACAAGAGGTGCACCCCGTTCTCAAGCTCTGGCTGCATAGATTGACACACAGCAGTGGATTGGAGTTCTCAGCAATCACCACCTGTCAGTGCGGATAGATTTCTTTCTTTTTTCTTGTTCTGCAGATCATTACCCAATACTAAGTCAATTCTGGAGAGAGACCCATGAGTCGCAGAATAGCAGGAGTAACAAACTTCATTCTCATTCTTTATTCTCCAGAGATCCACCATCCCTAACTCTTTCATATAGTTCCCAAATGACAACAGTTTTCTAGTGCCCTTGCTCATTCCTTGCCTATGCCTATCCCACCCTTCATCCACCACGCTATTGAAGTCCCCGATAATTAACAATGGTAATCCTATGCCTCGTTTATATAATTCAAATATGTCTTGGACCTTTTTCCCTGTATATGGGGGTGGGATATACACAGCCACTATGCACAATGGTTGCCCATAAATTTTGCAAATTAACAAAACATATTGCCCATCCTTATCTACATGACTCTCGATTTCTTCAAAGGATGTGGATGCTCCTATCAAAATCAAACCCCCCTAGCATACGACGAATAAGTAGAGTGATATGTCTTCCCAATCCACCTCCTCTTTAACATTTCCACCTTTTCCCCAAGTAGATATGCAGCGCCCCAGAGTCCGGTTGCTGCAGTAATATTATTCTTCCACCAGGAGGAGTGATATTACGTCTGATGGCACTAAATGAGTGCCATCCTTCTGAGGCGTGTAGCCGGTGGCCGGAACACCAAGGGAGTAATTGATTCTACGCATTACTTCAGAGACCAGCAGGACAGTCAATTCCAAGTTGGCTGCCTGACCTAATATACCTAAGAAGACACGGTGGCAAATTGTGGGGGTCGGGGCATCTCTAGGGTCCCTATAAATAAGTCTCAGGCCATCCCAGTCAAACGGGTTTGTCCTATCCATACCATCTGGGGGACAGAGAGGAAGACATAACATCTAGAAGAGGACTATCCCGTGGTGCTCAGCAGGGAAGTACTACAACACACAGGCGCTAGTAGGAAGGCTATTGATTTCCACCTGGATAAGGGGACTCTGGATTTGCCTTCGGACCGACTGGACTCTGCCTACCCTGTGGTCCGTACCCTGGACTGTGGATGCTGAAGCTTCCAGTAAAAGGTAAAGAGACTGCAACCTTGTGTCCTCGTTATTCCCTGCACCTCACATTATCCACCATCACCATCTACACCTCTGGGGAGCCCTGGGGATACACTTCACCTGTGGGAAGGTATACCATCTTGCTGCCATAACATCACCCCAGCAGACCCCTAAGCAGCGTCGGTCACCCTGACCGAGTACCACAGGTAGCGTCACGAACACCGTACAAATTACACCTTTAATTGGACATCCCTCAAAGGGCCACGGACCGGGTCAGGCCACCGTGACATTCCCAGAACCGATAAGGACCCGGTACTGAGTACCCCATTGCCCTTACGCGTGGGGGCGCTCGAGATATGTCTCTTGAAGACAAATGACATCCGGACTCTGTTTTCTAACATATTCCATAATTGCCGTTCGAGTCCCCTCTGACAGACCCCTTATATTCCAACTAAGAACTTTAATTTTATCCCCCATCATATACTGTAAAGTCACTTTTACAAATTCTTGACCCCTTAAAATAGAATGCTGTTCCCCGTATTTCGTAAATCCCACTTTCAAACAATAAACCCCCTCCCTCCCCAATATTCATTAACACAATAAACCATAACTAGTGTTGAGCGATACCTTCCGATATCGGAAAGTATCGGTATCGGAAAGTATCGGCCGATACCGGCAAAATATCGGATCTCGCCGATACCGATACCCGATACCAATGCAAGTCAATGGGACGAAAATATCGGAATTAAAATAAACCCTTTCTTTCCTTGTAGGTTCATTCTACATGAAGGAAAACAGCTAAGAATAATGTAGGATGTATTGGGGGAGGTGGCGGAGATATTAAAGGCATAGAGGTTTAGCCCAATCACATAGAATAGCAGGAATTTTATTTTTTTTTTAATACGTTCGGAGTTACAAAGATATTGACTATGTTAAGTTTTTTTTTATTTTGTCAGATATTGATGTTTCACTACTTCCACGCCCTTCACCCTCTTTTTTACTTCTCCCACACTTTCTTCTTCATCATCATCAGCATCTTTGACATCAACTTCTTCTTCACCTTATTCATCTTCTTCTTCATCTTCTACCTATTATTTTTTTTTGTTACATTGTTCATATTCTTTATATTTAACTATTATTCTTCTTCATATTCAACTTCTTCATCATATTCTTATTTGTGACAGGCATTCCCGTAGTTGTTATCTCTAAAAGTTTGAAGATTACACCTTCCGTTCTGCCTGTCACAAAAGAGTTACATTTGTCCGCGTTCAGTTTGGCCTGCAGCATCAGGCTTTATCCAGGGGCACCACGAGGAGGAACGGACTCACCCCCATACACTGCTTAGTCTTCTTCTGCTTATAATTTAGATAATATCTTTTGCTCTGATATTTAGTGTTATGCTTAATGTTCTTCTGCTCTTTGTTCTGCAGCCTCTTGTTCTTCTGCTTCTCGGTCTCCCATGTCGTCGTCGTCTCCAGGGTCGTCGTCTCCGGGGTCGTCGTCATCGGGGTGGTCTTCAGGGTCATCGTGTCCAGGGTCGTCATCATCTCAGTGGTTGTCGTCTCTGGTGTCATCGTCATCTTAGGGGTGGTCTTCCGGGTCGTCGTCTTTAGGGTCTTGAACTTGGAAATGTAGCAGAAGGTACAAGAAGGCTGAGAAAATGCCGAGAAACAGCTGATGGAACTGGAACTCGGATGGCTACCCGAAGGTCCAAGAGCCAATGGAACTACCGAGGACCAGCTGACGTTACTGGAACCCGGTTACTAAGCAGGAGGTACCCCTTGCCTGAAAGCACTACCAAGGACCACCTGACGTTGGTGGAACTTGGATACCCAGAAGGAGGCACCTAAGCCAAAGGCTCTGCCCAGAACCAGCTGACGGTACTGGAACCAGGATGGGGAGCAGAAGGTACAAGAGCAAAAGACACTGCCGATAACCAGCTGACGGTACTGGAACCCGGATGGGTAGCCAAAGGTCCAAGAGCCAATGGAACTACCGAGGACCAGCTGACGTTACTGGAACCTGGTTACTAAGCAGGAGGTACCCGTGCCTGAAAGCACTACCAAGGACCACCTGACGTTGGTGGAACTCGGATACCCAGAAGGAGGCACCTAAGCCAAAGGCTCTACCCGGAACCAGCTGACGGTACTGGAACCAGGATGGGGATCTATTCAAGCTTGTCTTCCTAGAGCCCCAACTAGTGGTGTTGGAGCAAAGGGTCAGCAGGGGCAGCAGAGTGTAGGCCGAAGCCTGCACTGGAGGCATTTGGAGGTCTGTTGTGTCTGCGTGGCGTTTGCAGGACTGTTGTGAATTCCGTTCTCGAACTCCCTCCTGTGGTCATGAATGGTACTTCGGTGAGTTCTGTCCATGGACTCCCTCTGGTGGCTGTGAGGGGAGCTGCTGGTTCTGAGATTCCTTCCCCACCTGCCCTCGTTTAGGGCTAGGCTGGATTCTCTATTTAACTCCACTCAGATCGTTACTCCATGCCAGCTGTCAATGTTCTAGTACTGGTTCAGATCTCTCCTGTATCTTTCTGAGGACCTGTCTACTCCAGCGAAGCTAAGTTCCTGCTTGTTCATTTGTTACATATGGTTTTTCTTGCTAAGTTCTAGTCCAGCTTGCTATCATGAAACTGCCTGGCTAGCTGGAAGCTCTGGGGGTGCAGAGTGGCACCACCGCACCGTGAGTCGGTGCGGGGGTATTTTTTGCACACTCTGCGTGGTTTTGTAGTTTTTTGTGTTGACCGCAAAGACCCCTTTTCTATCCTCAATCTGTTTAGTTAGACTGGCCTCCCTTTGCTAAAGCCTATTTCATCCTGTGTTTGTGATTTCCTCTTAACTCACAGTCAATACTTGTGGGGGGCTGCGTTTAACTTTGGGGAAATTTCTCTGAGGCAAGTGAGGCTTTGTTTCCTTTCTTTAGGGGTAGTTAGCTCTTAGGCTGTGAAGAGGCGTCTAGGCAGAGTCAGGCACGCTCCACGGCTATTTCTAGTTGTGTCGATAGGAGTAGGGTTTGCGGTCAGCAGAGTTCCCATTTCCCCAGAGCTCATCCCGATTCTGTGTTTAACTATCAGGTCATTCCTGGTGCACCTAACCACCAGGTCCATAACACAGGACACGATGCCGGCTACACAGCAGGGGAACAGCTGGCGTTGCTGAACCCCACTGACACATTGGCGGGTGTTTTTCTCTGTGCAGCCAGCACTTCCGGGCACCAACTGGCGGTGTTAGAGCCCAGGGTCTGCAGGAGGAGCAGAGTGTAGGCCGAAGCCTAATTGAACCAATTTTAAAGGTAACCTTTAACCCCCCCTCAGGTGTTATAAACTAGAAGAGCCACACCTTGTGCAGCTGTAATGCTGCACAAGTGAAATGTTGCTCTTTAAGTTTTGAAACTTGCAGACGCTGAACGAAACACGTATAAAATTTAGCCCCTTATACAGTCAAACTGTCTTAGAGGCGTGAGTTCCCTTCTTAATGAGACGCAGCACAGCTGTCAAAAAAATCACCTTGGTGCTTGGCGCGGCCTCCTGAGCGTCGCATTTTGCTGTACAGGAGTCTGCGCTGTTGTGTTATCCCTTGGCCCTGCGCTGTTAGCGCTGCCCGTCTTCTGACATCATTTCATGTCGGCTGGCGCGGTTCACGATGCCCATGAATCCCAGCCCCGCAGTGTCTTTTCATTAATTCACACTGCGGGGCTGGGATTCATGGCCTTGCACAGTCAATATGTTCGTCTCTCACTTGTGTCCTTACACCTGCTACAGACTGTGCGACGTCAGCTGATCCCTTATCGCATGCCACGGCCATGAAGTCGTACAGTCTGAAGAAGGCGGAAGGAGATGAGTGACAGGTGAAGATATGCACTGCAGGGCGGCCGCAGAGGCGCAGCCAGCCAACCAATGATGTCAGAAGACGGGCAACGCTACCAAGGGGGTTGCAGCGTGTCATTACAAAGGAAAGTCACACCTCAGGGACAGTTTAATGGTATCAGGGGACACATTTTAAACGTGTTGCGTTCGGCGTGTGCAAGGAGAATAACTTAATGAGCCACCTTGTACAAATGCGGCATTACTGCTGTACAAGGTGGCTGTTATACATGCCAACGCCTGGGGGGGGACAGGTTCCCTTCAATTTCAGTTCTTGTGTCTGCGTGGCATTTGCAGGACACGATTCCAGCTACACAGCAGGGGAACAGCTGGCGTTGCTGAACCCCACTGACACATTGGCGGGTGTTTTTCTCTGTGCAGCCAGCACTTCCGGGCACCAACTGGCGGTGTTAGAGCCCAGGGACAGCAGGAGGAGAGGGAGCAGAGTGTAGGCCGAAGCCTACACTGGCGGCAGTTTTAGGTCTGTTGTGTCTGCGTGGCGTTTGCAGGACACGTTGCTGGCTACATAGCAGGGGAACAGCTGGCGTTACTGAACCCCACTGACACATTGACGGGTGTTTTTCTCTGTGCAGACAGCACTTCTGGGCACCAACTGGCGGTGTTAGAGCCCAGGGACAGTAGGAGGAGCAGGCTGGAGGTATTACCGCAACACAGCAGGGGAGCAGCTGGCGTTACTGAACCCCAGTAACAGAGGAGCGACTATTGACTGTGCAGACAGCACTTCTGGGCAGCAACTGGCGGTGTTGAAGCCCAGGGACAGCAGGAGGAGCAGATTTGTTTTGCCAGATACACAGCTGGGTATCAGCTGACGTTACTGAAACCCAATAACACGGCAGCAAGTGTTAACTGTGCAGCCAGCACTTCCAGGCACCAACTGGCGGTGTTAGAGCCCAGGGACAGCAGGAGGAGCAGAGGAACACAGTGTAGGCCAAAGCCTGATTGTAGCTAGTCGAAAGGGAACCTTTAAACCCCCCAAGGCATTTGTAGCTGAAAGAGACATCTTGTGCAGCACTAAGGATGCAAAAGGAAAAGGTGGCTCTTTTAATTATGCTCCTTGCAAACACAGAACTAAACACTTATAAAATGTGTCCCCTGATAGTGTGAGACCGTCCCGGAGGTGGGACTTTCCTTTGTAATGGGACGCAGCTCAGCCATCATTCCTACCCCCTTGGTGGCGTGCGCCGCCTCCTCAGCGTTGTTTGAATCTGTCCTGGAGCCTGCGCTGTTATGTTATCCCTTGGCCAGGCACACTTAGCGCTGCCCGTCTTCTGACATCATTCAGGTGTCAGGCTGGCAGCGCCTGTGCCGCCACGCTGCCCGAGATCCCACCTCGCAGTGTTGTCTAATGTAATCCCACTGCGGGCCTGGGATCCATTTGCATGTGCAGTGCATATCCTCGCCTCTCACTCCCCTCCCTCCGGCTTCTTCAGACTGTGCGGCATCATGGCCGTGGCATGCTATTAGGGATCAGCTGACGGTGCAGAGTCTGAAGAAGGCAGAGGGAGATGAGTGAGAGCCTGAGGTGAAGATATGCACTGCGCATGCCCCTGGATCCCAGGCCTGCAGTGTGATTAAATCAGAAGACACTGCAAGGCGGGATCTCGGCCAGCGCGGCCGCACATCCGCAGTCAGCCTGACACCAAATGATGTCAGAAGACGGGCAGCGCTAGGTGTGCATGGCCAAGGGACAACATAACAGCGCAGGCTCCGGGACAGAATCAAACAATGCTGAGGAGGCGGCGTACGGCACCAAGGGGGTAGGAATGACGGCTGTGCTGCGTCACATTACGAAGGAAAGTCCCACCCCCGGGACGGTTTTACGGTATCAGTGGACACATTTTATAAGTGTTAAGTTCTGCATGTGCAAGGAGCTAAACTAAAAGAGCTACCTTTTCCTTGTGCAGCATTACTGCTGCATAAGGTGGCTCTTTCAGTAACAAACGCCTGGGGGGGACAGGTTCCCTTAAATTTTTGTTGTGCCAGCGTGGCGGTCGCATGACACGTTGCCGGATACACAGCAGGGGAGCAGCTGATGTTACTGAACCCCACTAACACATTGGCGAGGTGTTTGGCTCTGTGCAAACAGCACTTCCGGGCAACAACCAGTAGTGTTGGAGCCCAGGGACAGCAGGAGGAGCAGAGTGTAGGCCGAAGCCTGCACTGGAGGCATGTAAATGTCTGTTAGTGTGCCAGCATGGTGGTCGCATGACACATTGCCGCATACACAGCTGGGGAGCAGCTGACATTACTGAACCCCAATAACAGAGGAGCGACTGTTGACTGTCTGGACAGCACTTCCAGGCACCAACTAGTGGTGTTAGAGCCCAGGGACAGCAGGAGGAGCAGATTGGAGGTATTGCTGCACACACAGCTGGGGAGCAGCTGACGTTACTGAACCCCAATAACAGAGGAGCGACTGTTGACTGTGCGGACAGCACTTCCAGGCACCAACTAGCGGTGTTAGAGCCCAGGGACAGCAGGAGGAGCATAGGAACACCGTGTAGGCCGAAGCCTGATTGGAGCAAGTCGAAAGGGAACCTTTAACCCCCCCAAGGCATTTGTAGCTGAAAGAGCCAGCTTGTGCAGCACAAAGGATGCAAAAGGAAAAGGTGGCTCTTTTAATTATGCTCCTTGCAAACACAGAACTAAACACTTATAAAATGTGTCCCCTGATACCGTGAGACCGTCCTGGAGGTGGGACTTTCCTTCGTAATGGGACGCAGCACAGCAGTCATTCCTACCCCCTTGGTGGCGTGCGCCGCCTCCTCAGCGTTGTTTGAATCTGTCCCGGAGCCTGCGCTGTTATGTTATTCCTTGGCCAGGCGCACTTAGCGCTGCCCGTCTTCTGACATCATTTGGTGTCAGGCTGTGTGCGCCTGTGCGGCCGCGCTGGCCAAAATCCCGCCTCGCACTGTCATCTAATGTAATCCCACTGCGGGCCTGGGATCCGTGGCCATGCGCAGTGCTTATCCTCGCCTCTCACTCCTCTCCCTCCGGCTTCTTCAGACTGTGCGCCATCACGGCCGTGGCATGCTATTAGGGATCAGCTGACGGCGCACAGTCTGAAGAAGGCAGAGGGAGATGAGTGACAGCCTGAGGTGAAGATATGCAATGCGCATGGCCATGGATCCCAGGCTCGCAGTGTGATTAAATCAGAAGACACTGCGAGGCGGGATCTTGGCCAGCGCGGCCGCACAGGCGCAGTCAGCCTGACACCAAATGATGTCAGAAGACGGGCAGCGCTAAGTGTGCCTGGCCAAGGGATAACATAACAGCGCAGGCTCCGGGACAGAATCAAACAACGCTGAGGAGGCGGCGCACGCCACCAAGGGGGTAGGAATGACGGCTGAGCTGCGTCACATTACGAAGGGAAGTCCCACCTCCGGGACGGTTTTACGGTATCAGTGGACACATTTTATAAGTGTTAAGTTCTGCGTGTGCAAGGAGCTAAACAAAAATAGCTACCTTTTCCTTGTGCAGCATTACTGCTGCACAAGGTGGCTCTTTCAGTAACAAACGCCTGGGGGGGGACAGGTTCCCTTAAATTTCAGTTGTTGTGTCAGCCTGGCGGTCGCAGGACACATTGCCGACTACACAGCTGGGGATCAGCTGACGTTACTGACACCCAATAACACTGGGTCGTATGTTTTGACTGTGCAGACGGCACTTCTGAGCCTCAACTGGCGGTGTTGGAGCCCAGGAATTAAAATTCAGGTGGTAGAAAGATTGTCTACAGTATCCAGGTCTCCTGTTGTGTTCGTCACCTAATTATTTAATCAGGAAGAGGAGTGGCAAATTCCTGCGAGATCCAGGCCTGGTTCATTTTCAGGAAAGTAAGCCGGTCAACGTTATCGGAGGATAGTTGCATGCGACGGTCAGTTAGTACACCACCTGCAGCACTAAAGACGCGTTCCGATAATACACTAGCCGCAGGGCAAGCCAGCACCTCCAATGCATACTGGCTTAGCTCTGGCCATGTATCCAGCTTTGAGACCCAAAACTTGAAAGGGGAAAAGCCGTCTGGGAGTACAGCAAGAGGGCAAGACATGTAGTCTGTCACCATCTGACGGAACCGTTGCCTCCTGCTGACTGGAGCCGTCTGTGATGGTGTAGACTTTTGTGGCGGGCACACAAAACTGTGCCACAGTTGGGCCATACTGGTCTTGCCTTGGGCAGAGGCACTGCTTCTGCTCCCTCTCTGTGCAGAGAGTCCTCCACTGCCTTGATGCACTGAGCTGCTTTGTAATGCACTAGCAGCACTTCTCTCAGTTGGACTGGAGAAGATGATGGAATTCACCAGTGTGTCTTGGTACTCCCGCATTTTTCGCTCCCGGTTCAACGGTGTGATGAGGCTTTCTACGTTGTCCCGGTAGCGAGGATCGAGGAGGGTGAATAATAATAATCAGACATGTTGAGAATGTGGGCGATGCGGCGGTCGTTTCTCAGGCACTGCAGCATGTAATCCACCATGTGCTGCAGACTGCCAACTGGCCAAGAAACGCTGTCCCCTGCTTGAGGCGTGATCTCTGCCCGCTCGTCATCACCCCACCCTCGCTGTACACACTGACTATTGGACAATTGTGTAACTCCCTCCTCTGGATGGATGTCTTCCTCCTCCATTGACTCCTCCTCATCCTCCTCACAAAGTGTCCCCTGCCTACGCGTTTGTGAGGAACCACGTGGCGCTGACTGTCCAGAAGATGATGGAAATGGTGAATCCTCATCCTCCACCTCTTCCACAACATCATCCCTTAGCGCTTGCAGTGATTTTTCAAGCAGGCAGATAAGGGGGTTGCCGAGGCCCAGAGCTGCCACCAGATTTCGGCCATTGTCACACACTACCATGCCTGGCTGGAGATTCGCTGGCACAAACCACACATCGCTCTCTTGCTTGATGGCATTTCAGAGCTCCTGCACTGTGTGGCTTCGATTCCCCAAAGAAATTAATTTCAAGATGGCCTGTTGACGTTTGGCCACGGCTGTGCTCATGTCGGTCATAACAGGTAAACGTTCACGGGTCCATGTGGAGGTGGACGGTGATGGCTCCTGCAGCGATGTTTCTGAGAAACTTGTGTATGAGGAGGAGTCAATGTGTACAGACTGGATTCCTGCAATCCTTGGAGTGGGCAGGACTCGTCCTGCGCCACTCGCACGATCTGTACCCGGCTCAACAACATTAACCCAATGGGCAGTGAGGGAAAGGTATCGCCCCTGTCCATGGTGACTGGTCCATGCATCTGTGGTGAGGTGGACCTTGCTACTGACGGCGTTCAGTAGCGCGTGTTTTATGTGTCCCTCCACATGCTTGTGCAAGGCAGGGACGGCTTGCCTGCTGAAATAAAAGCGGCTGGGCACATTGTACTGTGGGACTGCCAATGCCATCAAGTCATGGAAGCTGTCAGTCTCCACCAGCCTGAATGACAGCATTTCCAGTGACAGAAGTTTGGCAATGCCTGCATTCAGAGCCTGTGCTCGTGGGTGATTTGACGAGAATGGCCACCTTTTCTCCCATGCCTGTACTACCGATGGCTGTAGACTGGCCTGGGAGTGTGAGGATGACTGGGAACGTGGTGCTGCGGGTGGAATTACAGTGGGTCTCTGGACAACAGTGCCAGAGGTTCTTCCATGGTGATCCTGGGAGGAAGCCGAACCAGCTGTGTGTGAGCTGGAGGAAGAGGCAACATGAGCTGAAGAGGTGGTAGCTGCCGCTGTTGGTTGGCCTAGCTCTTCAGTGTGTTTTTGTAACTCCGCCGCATGCCTGGTCCGCACATGTTTCCACATATTTGAGGTATTGAGGCTGCTGACATTTCTCCCTCTTTTGATTTTCTGATGACACACCTTGCATTTGACAAAGCAAATGTCGTCTGCAACTGTGTCAAAAAAGGCCCAGGCACTGCAAGTCTTGGGAGCGCCCTTTTTGGCTGTTGGAAGAGGCACGCTCATAACGGCTGCCGAAGTGGAGGCTACAGGCTCCGCAGTCTTCCCCCTCCCTCTCCCTCTTTGGCCCATTCGGGGAATCTCTTCCTCAGAGCTGCTCCCACCACCTTCCTGTCCCTTACGCCACAATGGGTCAAGGACCTCATCATCTACACTACCCTCTGCCACCAACTGCTCCTCCTGGGTAGTCTCAGCAGCACAGCACGCACCAGAAAGTGGCACCTGAGTGTCATCATCAGCGGATGCGTACTGCGGTGTGGTGACCGGAGGCATGCCTCTTCAGACTCAGAGAGAAAAAGCTGTTGGGCATCACTGCACACTGCCTCTTCTTCCATTTCTCCAATGCTGCTTGGCTGGCCCCCTGTTTCCAAGCCAAGAGATTCAGAGAACAGAAGTAGAGACGGCTCCTGTCCTGGGCTCTCCGACTGCCTGGGCAATTTGGCAGGTGGTGAAGAGACAGATGGGTGCTCTCCAGTGCTCTGTGCCTGAGAGGATGTGGCACTAATTGAAGTCGATGCGTTAGCTGCCATCCATCCGACAACGGCTTCAATTTGGTCTTCACGCAGCAGCGGTGTACAGCGCTCTCCGACAAAGCTCCGCATGAAGGACTGTTCCCTGCTGAAACTGGGTGACGATGAGTCACCAGTGCCCGCAGCAGGCACAGAATCCCCATGTCCACTCCCTGCTCCGCGCCCACGCCAACGTGCCTTACTCCCTGTCTTCTTCATCTTGGTTGACTGATAAAGATAAGCAGAAAAGTACTAACGGCTTAGTGTGCTTATTCCTGAACAGCTCCTAACAGGTATAAGAAACACTAATTTTCTAAAGTGTGGACTAGACTTTAATATGAGCTAATGTGGCCTACACAACTGTAAAGTGGTGTTTGGTGAACTTAATTAGTTATTTATTTTTTTGGGGCTGAACTGACTACAGGGCGAGCTGCACTCACACGGAGACCATGCAGACAGCTGTAAACGGCGCTGCAAGGCCCAAAAAACCTCCTCTACGTTATCCTATGTAGTGTTTTTCCACAATTTAGCTGAATACGGGTGGAAAGCCACTAAAAGGAATTATTTGAAAAAATGTGAAGCGGGCTGCACTATTTGCTAAAAAGGATAATGTATTTTACGCTATGAGGCAGTGACGCACCCTGAGCTGGATACAACCGGCTGTGGCTGCACACAGACTACAGGGCGAGCTGCACTCACACGGAGACCATGCAGACAGCCGTAAACGGCGCTGCAAGGCCCAAAAAACCTCCTCTACGTTATCCTATGTAGTGTTTTTCCACAATTTAGCTGGATACGGGTGGAAAGCCACTAAAAGGAATTATTTGAAAAAACGTGAAGTGGGCTGCACTATTTGCTAAAAAGGACAATGTATTTTACGCTATGAGGCAGTGACGCACCCTGAGCTGGATACAACCGGCTGTGGCTGCACACAGACTACAGGGCGAGCTGCACTCACACGCAGACCGTGCAGACAGCCGTAAACGGCGCTGCAAGGCCCAAAAAACCTCCTCTACGTTATCCTATGTAGTGTTTTTCCACAATTTAGCTGGATACAGGTGGAAAGCCACTAATAGGAACGATTTGAAAAAATGTGCAGCGGGCTGCACTATTTGCAAAATAGGACAATGGAATAGATAGAACAGTATGAGACAGTGAACCACCCTGAGCTGAATACTACCGGCTATGGCTGCACACAGACTAGAGAGTGGGCTGCACTCACACACACACACAGAGACCTTGCAGATCGCTGTGAAAACAGCGCTGCAAGGCAAAAGCAAGGTGAACACACAGCGGTTGCTAAATTAGCCTGGGAAAAGCACAAAGAAGCAAATCGCTATCTCAACTGGCCCTCAGTCAGAACACAGCGTCCTATGCCTAACTGAATTCACAGCAGAGTGAGCCAGAAAGGGCGGCAGCGTTTTTTTATAGTGCATCATGACATCATTTCAGCAGCCAATCACAGCCTTGCCAGTAGTTACATGCCCACCATGCTGAACAGGATGTGCCCACACTTGTAATCATTCCTCATTGGCTGAATTTGTGCTGTTTGAATTATGGGAACTTCCGATTCCGGTATCCGATATGCCATAAGTATCGGATCTCGGTATCGGAATTCCGATACCGCAAGTATCGGCCGATACCCGATACTTGCGGTATCGGAATGCTCAACACTAACCATAACCATTCCGTTGGTATATTTCTCCTCTCTTTATCAGAGAGTGGGTAGTCCAACGTCTAGCTAACCTTTCCGCAGTGATTTTAAACCACTATCTAACTACAACATCTCCCCAACTCCTCCGCATATACATAACATCAATATTGCAATAAGTCCCTCTGTATTCCGTGACAGCTGTTAAAACAGAATCCAGAGGCTTCTATAAGGCAGCAACATCTCCATTTTCACCATTTTCCTTTCACTTCCCCCTGTCCTTGTCAGCTATAAGCTTCTTTTTATTTAAGTCCAGCCATTTATTAGCTTCATCTGGTGTTGGAAAAAAATGAACTGCTCCCAGGGTTACAACCCTAAGCTTTGCCGGGTACAGAGTAGAGTAGATCAAGTTCAGGTCCCTCAGTCTCTTTTTAACCGATCCATAGCTCATCCTCTGCTTTTGCACCTCAACCTAGTAATCAGGGTAAATAGAGATCTTTTGACCATTAATGCACATGTCCTCAACCGCTTGGGCACTCCTCAATATAGCGTTTCTGTTTCTATAATTAAGGATCATAGCAAGGATGGTACGAGGGCGGGACTCCGGCAGGAAGGGTCTCTTAGGAACGCTGTGTGCTCTTTCCACTGCAAATAACTTAGACAGGTTATCAGCACCAATCTTATTGTGGAGCCATTCCTCCACAAACTTTGTAGGATCAGTCTCTTCAGTCTTCTCAGGGATGCCCATAAGTCTTACATTATTCCTCCTTGATCGATTTTCCAGATCATCATTTTTGGTAGCCAAAGCAGCACATTTTTACAGACCTGAGTATGAGACTTCTGTATTTTAGAGAGTTGATCCTCTGAGCCTCTCAGTCACGCCCCGTAGCACCGTATGTTGGGACCGACCTCCATTATCCTCCCCCACTGGCTCCAGAAGCCGTCCACTTGCATCAATTGCTAGGCCATTCCCTCCAGGAGCTTCTCTCTCTACGTCTGCTCTCATCCACTTCTCCTCACCAACTCCTCTACTGACTGACTAACTTCTCCCTCTTGTTTCCATGACAACTCCTCACAACTCACACTGTCTCCACACACACCCTCTACCTTGTTCCCCCTCTAGCCTGAGATGGGGCCTTCCCTCAATAGGGTCCACCCAGATCCCCTGGCCTGGAGTGATGTAGTGTTGGATGCTAGTATGTGGGTCCCGCGTAGTGCCCCCTCCTTACCCAAGAGCCGAGTACCACACCTCTGAATGAGGTGCAGTACCTCTGTGGCGACTGGACCCTCAGGGGCGCCACATTCACCCCCCGTTAAACACAGCACGTCCACGGGCTGGAAAAGAGCAAATAATATATATTAAAGCATGCAAATATTTTTCTGTATTGCAATTCAACAAGTAAACGGTATAACTATTTCTTCCCTTTTTGGGAGGTATTTTACACTTAAACATTGCATATAAATAACAGAGCATAAAACACAGCATTACTCCTAAAAAACTCTTCTCAATTAAGTTCAGCACATTACAGTGAGATCCCGAGCCGGGTATTCTTCTCACTGTCCTTAGTACAATATCGGGGAACCAGTCTCACACCCAAAACGTAGGCCCTGGGCGTGTCTACAGGGCATAGCTGGTCACCTCGTTGGACCACTTTTTCGGCCACGCCAGATGGTTTTTATTCTCTGGTCTTCCGTAAGATATAGATTGTCCCACTTGCACTCTAAAGGTTTAATGGAAAACCAACAAGGGGCACATTAAGTGCTACTTTTGTACAATAAAAGTTCTGGCCACTCATCGTCCATGACCACATTGTCTTTAAATGGAACAAACACTCAGTTTAACCAAACATTCAGCTTAACTTGTCTTAGTAGTCTCTCTCTACTTTATCTTCCATGGTACCACTTGGTGCCTGCATCCCAATGTTCCTTGGCATCACAACAGTTAACTCAAATGGTGTCAGTCCTACAGCCGGGGTCTGTGTGGCCTGTGTCCACACTACCACATTTGCTGGAGCTGCAGAGCCTGGTGCAGTGTCCGGGATTGAAGCTGCCAGTTGTCATTTTGGCACTGCACTTGTTCACATAGGAGTAACATGTCCCCACATGCACTTTTTCACATTGAGTGCTTACCACCCCCTTTCACCCACATACTGGGTGTAAGTCACTAGGTCTCCTGGGTGCAAGTCATGATAAGGGTGGCCCTCCTGCAGATGTGACTCCACGTCTCTGCGGGTCACAAATAGTTCCTAGACCATCCCAGGCTCTTTGATGATTCCCCAGCCCTTTCTTAGGTCAAAGGACACTACTGTGTCCTGTCTCAGTGGACCCTGGTCAGCATGTCTAGCTTTGCAGGCCTGGGCCCTCATGTTCCTTGTTCCTCCATTGTCCTCCGCCGGGCCCAGCGCTCCTGATCCTCTGCCTCCCTCTTGGGCACTTGCTGGCAGCAGTAGTCCTCCCAACTACCAACCCGGTTTTCTCCCACTTGGGTCTCCCCCGGGAACCCCATCAAGCCTGTCCCCTGGTGCTCCCACCGGATGACCACCCTCTCAATGTGCACCTCCGAGGACATGAGTTCCGGCTGCAGTGGAGCCACCAGTTCATCTTCTATGTCTGCTGTCCGGTCCCAGGCTAAGTTTTTACACACCTGGCTGGGTTTTAGGGCTGGCTGGGTTTTTTAAGGGCCGAACTAAGGTCTCCTTGGCCACCGGGGAAACGTTGGTATCTGTTTCCTGTCCGGTGCCGGTCTCCTCCTCCTCCTTCTCCACTGCCAGTCGCGAGGCCACCCTCCGTTCAGACACTTTTTTCAGCAGGGCCTCCTTCCACTTTGCGACCTCAGTAAGCTGTGTCTCCAGGAGTTAGTGACTCCACTCCTACACCTCGACTCCA
This sequence comes from Ranitomeya variabilis, assembly GCF_051348905.1. Taxonomy (NCBI): domain Eukaryota; kingdom Metazoa; phylum Chordata; class Amphibia; order Anura; family Dendrobatidae; genus Ranitomeya; species Ranitomeya variabilis. Next base: position 146,841,414 of record NC_135238.1, on the reverse strand, counting down.
AGGAACTCCGGGTCCACCATGGGCAGCTGGTCTGAGTCCTTCTGTTGGCTGGGGGAGTCCACCGCTTCCACCCCACACTCCGGAGTCCTCTTTTCACCACTCGCCATGGTGCTCATCGTGTAAGTTGTTGCCTCTCCTGCAGCACACTTTTCCACGTGATCCTTCTGCTCTCTCCTTCGTGGGTAGATCCTCCTTCTTTTCCCGCAAGCCATACCAGGAGGTGGATTCCTCTGGCTGACAGACAAGTTCATTTTGCATTGAAGTCTTTACAGTGGGCGGGTACGGCTTTCGCGCCATTCGGTAACCCAGCCCACATTAGGCGCACGAGACCCGGGTTTATCGGGTTGTTCCATCCTGTTCATTATGCCAAAATGGAGAGCCATCGGCCGGGTCCAATGGTTATTAAGGGGGTGGTCACAGCAGCAGTGACCCGGTCCGTGGCCCTGGGAATCCAATCAAAGTCAATTAAAGGGAGTAATAAAGTTTATAGGGGATTTGTTCGTGACGCCACCTCTGGTGTTTGGCAATAGGGAAATAGCCGACGCTGCTTAAGGGGACTGCTGGGTCTGATGGTGATGCAGCAGAGGTGTTGCAGCTCTCCATGGGTAGAGATAGGCCCCAGGGCAGCTAAAAAGTTAACGTCAATGATGGTGAATGTTGTGGTGCAGGGCAGGTGACACAATAAATAATTCTGAGGACACAGCAGGTTGTAGTTTCCACACTTTACTCACAGTTCTTAGATGCAATTCCCAGCCGAGTGCTGTGTCCTCCATGTCAATGGTCAAGCCAGCTCTCAGGTAATTTGTGGTTCACTTTCCAGTGACCCCTTTCTTATATTCCTTGCCTGGCCGCCCTCCTGCCCTGCGTCTCACACACAGTGTCCCAAGCCAGCAGCCTCAGATCCTGTCAGACGACGTCCTCCTGGTCCCCTTGATTCTACATGACTGTCTATTTGGCAAATATGTGTGGATGTGGCTGTGGCTCCTACAGTTACCACAGCCTCCGGTTTGCTAGCTGAGCCTTATGGTTCTCCACTAGTCTGGGGGCCAGCTCCCCCACTGTGACCTGGTCAGGCACCCAGGGTGGATTCCTCACTTACCTGGCCCCTAAGACCCCTTCCTTCCTCCTCTCTCAGGAGCTTCTCTCTCTACGTCTACGTCTCATACACTTCTCCTCACCAACTCCTCTACTGACTGACTAACTCCTCCCTCTTGTTTCCATGACAACTCCTCATAACTCACTCTCTCCACCTACACCCTCTACCTAATTGTTCCCCCTCCATCCTGAGATGGGGCCCTCCCTCAATAGGGTCCACCCAGATCCCCTGGCTGTCAGTTTTTTAAGTCACCTTGTGAATGATTTTCCCCTTTGTTAAGATGGAGTTTGCTGTTTTTGTCTGCCCTACTTCCTGTTCGTTTGTTTAAAACCCGGGTCAGGTGTCAGCCTCTTTGCTGGAGTATTCTGATTCTGTTCTCCTTCAGCTCAGCTGCTGGTTCTGAGTGTGTCTCTACCTCTGGCTTTGGACATTTCCTGCATTTGTAAGCTACTCTCTCTAGGTTATCATTAGTCTGCTGACTTGGAACTTAACCCTCGGTTCACTCCTTCTGGTAAGAACTGTGTTTTTGGAACTTTGTTTCGGGAGTGTGTGTTGCCACTTAATCCTTCATTTACTCCCCCTGGTGGGAGCTGTTGGAAACAACACCAGTATAATACTTTAATGTGAACCTGTTTCTGAACTTACCCATGTTTATGCCACATCTGGGATCAACTTGTGAACTAGTTTCTGGACTTACCCGTGTTCATGCCACACCTGGGATGAACTTGTGGACTTGTTCTGGACTTCCCTGTGTTTACTTCATACCTGGATTTGACTCTTTCTGTGCCAACAGTGTTTGGATCTGCACCACGTCACCCGTCACACTCACCTGTCTGAGGACTCTGCCTTAAGAACTCTGCCAATTTACTGTATATATTTCAAGGACTCGTTTCATTCTAGGACACTGTGGGTTATCAGCATATTGTTTTGGGTGTTATTGCTGTTGTACAAATACACTATTTGCACTAAAGAAACCCGTCTCTTTCTGTTCATTGCCCCATGCTATCAGAATCCTTGAGTTCCTACAATAGTATTACACTGGCCTGGAGTGATGTAGTGTTGGCTTCTAGTTTGTGGGTCCCGGGTAGTGCCTCCTCCTTACCCAAGAGTGGAGTACCACACCTCTGGATGAGGTGCAGTACCTCTGTGGCGACTGGACCCTCCGGGGCACCACACTGTCAAAGGTAGAAAAAATTAAACCTTTTCCATAATAGGTGCTTATTGGCTGGTGGAACACTAGCAGGTAACAGCAAGCGATAGTTGAAGTCCTTGGAGGTAGCAATGGAAGTTGTAGGAAACAATCCAGAAAGGAGTGGGTACAGTCTTGGTAAGACAGCTCTCAGGGGCTGGAAGACTGGAATTAGACACAGCTAGACACAATATTCAAACAATTAATGAGTTTTCCATGTGGCTGTAAGTAGACCTCAAATAGAGGACAATATAGCTTTCACAGGGTTCAGAATCTGCCATCTTAATAAAGGGTGATTGCAGAACACAACAGCTTTAAGTGGTAGGCAGTATAAATGCTGCACAATGATCAAGATGAACAGTAGCATCCACTATTGGTTAATCCGCAAAAGGACAACAGGAACCCTGACACCAATATGCATAAGAGAAAAGTTGCCTTAACTTGCTAATTATTAGTATGTGTGGCTAGAAAAAGGAGAAGGATCAGGAATGTTGACCACACTCAATCATTTGTTCCCAAGTGAGATAAGCGTAACATATACAGTTATGGAAAAATTGGTAGGATTAATTGATCGCCAAGTGAGAATTTGGCCAACATCTATTGAAAATGTATGGCTAGCTTTTTGTTCTTACAGATAAGAAAACACTCTTAATCCAACCCAAATATCTTAGGTGACTGAAGGTAATTTATATTTACCAATCATCTACTCTTCAGCCTTGTACTTTATTGCACCTGTCTGCTATCTTGTACAGACCGTTGATGAGTAATTTCTCTATAAGACATGTGAAATATTCACTGTCAGCATGTCGCTGGAAACATTTATCACAGTCTGCCTATCATTGTAAATGTCAAGCATGTAACACAAGCATACAGTATGTTAGTCAAGTAAAGACTAGACCGGCCTGATAATGTGCACAATCATTCTTGTACATTCTACTGGTTTTACATCTGAGCCACAGCTTGCAACATAATATTTTAGTGTTTGCACGACTCGTTAAAGGGTTGATTGTGACTTGTAGGATCGCTACTTCCAACAGGTGGCGCTATAGAGTTTAAGTCCTCTTTCTCTCTGAAGAGGCAATTTGAATATTATATTTCCCAGAGGAGCATTGCATGGCAAATAAGCCTCCTTACCTTGACAAGCCAGAGCTGGTATGTCACTATCCATAAGGAGAAACGTTGCCCCTTAGACCCCAGTCCAGAGCCTCTCATCTAGCCAAATTAGTTCTCATGCTTCGCACTGACAAGGGCCAACAGCCGGAAACACCGTGTCTGCGAATTGAGATACTGATTTGGCTTTTATCATAAGTCATATTGCACGACTCGTTCAAGGGTTGATTGAGACTTGTAGGATCGCTACTTCCAACAGGTGGCGCAATAGAGTTTAAGTCCTCTTTCTCTCTGAGGAGCCAATTTGCATATTAGATGAAAAACAGAATTTAAAGGGAACCTGTCACCCCCAAAATCGATGGTGAGGTAAGCTCACCGTCATCAGGGGCTTATCTACAGCATTCTGTAATGCTGTAGATAAGCCCCCGATGTTACCTGAAAGAGGAGAAAAAGAGGTTACAATATACTCACCCAGGGGCGGTCCCGCTGCGGTCCGGTCAAATGGGTGTCTCAGGTCCTTTCCGGCGCCTCCTATCTTCATTCCATGATGTCCTCTTCTGGTCTCCATGCCGCGGCTTCGGCGCAGGCGTACTTTGTCTGCCCTGTTGAGGGCAGAGCAAAGTACTGCAGTGCGCAGGCACTGGGCCTCTCTGACCTTACCGGCACCTGCGCACTGCAGTACTTTGCTCTGCCCTCAACAGAGCAGAAAAAGTATGCCTGCGCCGGAGCCGCGGCGTGAAGACCAGAAGAGGACGTCATGGAATGAAGATGGGAGGCGCTGTACTGGATCTGAGATGCCCATCGGAGCGGGACTGCCCCTGGGTGAGTATATTCTAACCTCTTTTTTTGATCTTTCAGGTAACATTGGCGGCTTATCTACAGCATTACAGAATGCTGTAGATAAGCCCCTGATGCTGGGGGTCACTGGTTCGCTTTAACTGTAAAAGCTAAATAGAATGACATTAAATACAATTTAATATGTGACATATAAATGAAAAAATACTGTGTTAGAAAATGAAGAAATGCTATGTAATATAGTATATAAACTTAGGAGAAAGAATAGAAAGTATTCAATTTCTGTTGTTTTAAAATATACAAGCAGTAGGCTTTAAAAAATAAAAATAAAAATAATTTTATACTGTTGGCACGAGCCGAACTCGGTTACAAGGTATCTTTGATAAATGTTTAAATCTATATTTTTATTTTTAATGTAGAACTGCTCTACTCATTACCGTAGCTTATGATTAGGAAACAAATAGAGCAAATTATTTTATTGTTAAAAATAACTTAAATATTTAAATCATGTCACAGAGAGACTGTAAAGCATTTCATTACTACAATTGGTAATTTTCTATATTCTATTTTCTATTTATATTTTATATATTGTAATATAACATTTTAACACCAAATTTAAAGGGAACCTGTCACCCCCAAAATCGAAGGTAAGCTAAGCCCACAGGCATCAGGGGCTTATCTACAGCATTCTGTAATGCTGTAGATAAGCCCCTGATGTATCCTGAAAGATGAGAAAAAGAAGTTAGAATATACTCACCCAGGGGTGGTCCCGCTGCGGTACGGTCCGATGGGCTTTGCAGTCCGGGGCCTCCCATCTTCTTACGATGATGTCCTCTTCTTGTCTTCACGCTGCGGCTCCGGCGCAGGCGTACTTTGTCTGCCCTGTTGAGGGCAGAGCAAAGTACTGCAGTGCGCAGGCGCCGGGAAAGGTCAGAGAGGCCCAGCACCTGCGCACTGCAGTACTTTGCCCTCAACAGGGCAGACAAAGTACGCCTGCGCCGGAGCCGCAGCATGAAGACAAGAAGAGGACGTCATCCTATGAAGATGGGAGGCTCCAGACCGGATCGCGACGTCCATTGAATCGGACCGCAGCAGGACCGCCCCTGGGTGAGTATAATCTAATCTCTTTTTCTCATCTTTCAGGATACATTGGGGGGCTTATCTACAGCATTCCAGAATGCTGTAGATAAGCCCCTGATGCTGGTGGGCTTAGCTCACCTTCGATTTTGGGGGTAACAGGTTCCCTTTAAGGAATACACTACTCATTAGGGCAGTTTGTGGAGCAGTTCTTTTATCTAAATTAGTGTATTTTTGGCTAAAAAGATAAAAAGATTTACAGTTTGGTTTCATTAAAAGTGTTGCACCATTTCATAGTGAAATGTTTATTGCTAGCTGTAGAATGAGTTAACTGAGAATCTGTCAGTGAGGTTCCACTGGAGAGATTATGACTCATATATATACAGTACAGACCAAAAGTTTGGCCACACCTTCTCATTTAAATATTTTTCTGTATTTTCATGACTATGAAAATTGTACACACTGAAGGCATCAAAACTATGAATTAACACATGTGGAATTATATACTTAACAAAAAAAGTGTGAAACAACAGAAATTATGTCTTATATTCTATGTTCTTCAAAGTAGCCACCTTTTGCTTTGATGACTGTTTGCACACTCTTGGCAAATTTTGATGCCTTCAGTGTGAATGTACAATTTCCATAGTCGTGAAAATACAGAAAAATCTTTAAATGAGAAAGTGTGTCCAAACTTTTGGTCTGTACTGTGTAATATATATATATATATATGTATAAAGTAGGGCAGCGGTGTGCCAGTAATAACGCCAAATGTCTGGTGAAATTCCAGGAGTATAAAGTAAACATGAAAAATTGTATATAATGACTTAGATAAAATATATATAAGGTCCCTGGGTCCCCCAGTGAATTTTACCAATGATTTGGTGCCTTAAGTGCCACTGCTAAAAACGATATTTTATAGCATGCGATTGGTTGCAATAAAGGAATTACCTTAGTTAATGTAAGTTGTTCCTGGCACGGTGCGTTGTTTGTAGAAAACAGATGGATAGCGATCAATGTTGGGAAAGCTGGGTACACTAACTGTTAGAGCTACACCATAATGACTTCTGTGGAGAGCTGGGTGTGGTGGTAGCAGTCTGGCTGTGCTGCTGGTGGTGTGTTAGTTGTAAAGGGAAAATGGGTAATGATTAGTGATGGGCGAGCACTAAAATGCTCGGGTTCTCGTTGCTCGGGTCAAGCAAATAGGAATATTCGGGTACTCGGCCAGAACAACGAGCCCAATGTAAGTCTATGGGAGACCCGAGTATTTTTACCGCAATCCCCACCTGTGTCCTTTTAAGGTCTAAAAACGTCTGAAAATGATGGAAACACTGCTCAAATGACACAGGGACATCATGGGGATCGCCCCTGGAAGCATTCCTGACTCCTAGTTCATAGCCTTAATCATTTTTTTCCGAGATTCATGTCATTTTTCCCGGTGCCACAAAAAACACATGAAAACGAAACCAAAACGGGTTTTGCTTGGAAATGTGTCAAGATACATCCTTTGCAGGTTAATGACTTGCCTGTAAGGCCAAATATTTAACCCCAGACCAAAAATTTCCAGATGTTACAGCATAGTGGAGGGGATTTTATGAAATTCCGCCTCCACTATGCGTGGTAACACGCACCCTGCGGCCCTGCGATAACGGACATGCTGCTCGTCTTCTAAGATCGCAGCATGTCCGTGTACCTTGCAGCGCCGCTGCGCCACCGCAAGGTATATCACAGGGCCCTATGTGTGGGGTGCGATGATGCCGGATGTGTACAATGAACACAGCCGGCATCATCGTGTCACAGAAGGGGGCAGGGCTTAGGGCGGAGCGGGTTTGCCGCTCCGTCCATACCGCCGGCCATCCTGAACGTGGACACATACCCTTAAAGTCACAGAGCCTATTTTTACTGGTGCATCAGGCGGCATTAATCTTCTTAAAGGGCCATTAGGAAACAGTGGGTCTCCTAAGCTGTTGTAGCCTATGCTGTGAGTGGATGGGCTGCCAAGAATTACGACGCACCACAATACCCCTGTCATAAGATGTCCAGGGGGGACTCCTGAAAAAGTGTTCCATTGAATTCACGGCCTGCCCTGCTACCAACTATTATGCACCCCGATAAGCCTTTGAACCCACATAGTGGATGGCCCCATGAAAAGCCACTTTGCAATATGCATTTTGTGCTCCATACTCCTTTGTTTTATACATTGGCGGCAAGGCCAGCACTGCTGCATAGTCAGTCATATGCACCCCATTAGGCCATGGAACCCACATAGTGGATGGGCCCATGAAAATCCTATTCACAATTTGCATTTTGTGCTCCATACTCCTTTGTTTTATACATTGGCAGGAAGGCCAGCCCTGCTGCATAGTCATATGCACCCCATTAGGCCTTGGAACCCACGTACTGGATGGCCTCATGAAAATCCACTTCACAATATGCATTTTGTGCTCCATACTCCTTTGTTTTACACATTGCCAGCAAGGCAAGCCCTTCTGCATAGCAAGTCATATGCACCCCATTGGGCCTTGGAACCCACATACTGGATGGTCCCATGAAAATCCACTTCACAATTTGCATTTTGTACTGCGTACTGCTTTGTTTTATACATTGGCGGCAAGACCAGCCCTTCTGCATAGTCAGTTATATGCACCCCATTAGGCCTTGGAACCCACATAGTGGATGGGCCCAGGAAAATCCACTTCACAATATGCATTTTGTGCTCCATACTCCTTGGTTTTATACATTGGCAGGAAGGCCAGCCCTGCTGCATAGTCATATGTACCCCATTAGGCCTTGGAACCCACATACTGGATGGTCCCATGAAAATCCACTTCACAATTTGCATTTTGTACTGCGTACTGCTTTGTTTTATACATTGGCGGCAAGACCAGCCCTTCTGCATAGTCAGTTATATGCACCCCATTAGGCCTTGGAACCCACATAGTGGATGGGCCCAGGAAAATCCACTTCACAATATGCATTTTGTGCTCCATACTCCTTGGTTTTATACATTGGCAGGAAGGCGAGCCCTGCTGCATAGTCATATGCAACCCATTCGGCCTTGGAACCCACATACTGGGTGTGCCCATGAAAATCCACTTCACAATTTGCATTTTGTGCTCCATACTCCTTTGTTTTAAACATTGGCGGCAAGGCCAGCCCTGCTGCATAGTCAGTCATATGCACCCCATTAGGCCTTGAAACCCACATAGTGAATGTGCCCATGAAAATCCACTTCACAATTTGCATTGTGTGCTCCATACTCATTTGCTTTATACATTGGGGGCAAGGCCAGCCCTGCTGCATAGTCAGTCATATGCACCCCATTAGGACTTGGAACACACATATTGGATGGGCCCAGGAAAATCCACTTCACAATATGCATTTTGTGCTCCAAACTCATTGGTTTTATACATTTGGCATGAAGGCGAGCCCTGCTGCATAGTTAGTCATATGCACCCCATTAGGCCTTGGAACCCACCTAGTGGATGGGCCCAGGAAAATCCACTTCACAATATGTATTGTGTGCTCCATACTCCTTTGTTCTACACATTGCCAGCAAGGCCAGCCCTGCTGCATAGTCAGTCATATGCACCCCATTAGGCCTTGGAACCCACATACTGGATGGGCACATGAAAATCCACTTCACAATATGCATTGTGTGCTCCATAGTCCTTTGTTTTATACAATGGCAGGAAGGCGAGCCCTGCTGCATAGTCATATGCACCCCATTAGGCCTTGGAACCCACATACTGGATGGGCACATGAAAATCCACTTCACAATATGCATTGTGTGCTCCATAGTCCTTTGTTTTATACATTGGCAGGAAGGCGAGCCCTGCTGCATAGTCATATACACCCCCATTAGGCCTTGGAACCCACATACTGGATGGGCCCAGGAAAATCCACTTCACAATATGCATTGTGTGCTCCATACTCCTTTGTTTTATACATTGGCAGGAAGGCGAGCCCTGCTGCATAGTCATATACACCCCCATTAGGCCTTGGAACCCACATACTGGATGGGCCCAGGAAAATCCACTTCACAATATGCATTGTGTGCTCCATACTCCTTTGTTTTATACATTGGCAGGAAGGCGAGCCCTGCTGCATAGTCATATACACCCCCATTAGGCCTTGGAACCCACATACTGGATGGGCCCAGGAAAATGTGTTCGTATTTTTTAATGGTATGATGTTTTCCTCTTTGCACAATTATTTACAGGAGAATTTTACCATTTTATGTGACATGTTCTTAACACCAAGGTTCAGATGCGGCTTTAAAAAAGGCAAATACTTGCAATACAAGGTAATTTTATTGCAAACTACAAAATTCAAGGTATAATATGATTGAATAGTGTGAGTACATACACTTTTGTATGTGTTAACATACAAAGGTTAATAAGTACATATAAGGATTACATAAATATACTGATTACGTATATATGAAGATTAACTACATACAGTATAGCTAGATCATCACCAAGAGGCTTTTAAACATCATCCGTCTGGAATATCAGAGAAGCAACACCAAGACAGAGAACCCCACAAGGATTTAGATCAAACCACCACCAGCATAGCTTCAGTAAACCTTAATCTTTTACAACGACAAACAGCAAACATATAGAGGCTTAGGGTACTGTCTCACAGTGGCACTTTTGTCGCTACGACGGTACGATCCATGACGTTCCAGCGATATCCATACGATATCGCTGTGTCTGACACGCATCAGCGATCAGGGACCCTGCTGAGAATCGTACGTCGTAGCAGATCGTTTGGAACTTTCTTTCGTCGCTGGATCTCCCGCTGTCATCGGTGGATCGGTGTGTGTGACACCGATCCAACGATGCGTTCGCTTGTAACCAGGGTAAACATCGGGTTACTAAGCGCAGGGCCGCGCTTAGTAACCCGATGTTTATCCTGGTTACCGTCGTAAAAGTAAAAAAAAACAAACAGTACATACTCACATTCCGGTGTCCATCAGGTCCCTTGCCGTCTGCTTCCCACTCTGACTGACTGCCGGCCGTAAAGTAAGAGCAGAGCACAGCGGTGACGTCACAGCTGTGATCTGCTTTCACTTTACGGCGGCACTCAGTCAGAGCGGGAAGCAGACGGCAAGGGACCTGACGGACACCGGAATGTGAGTATGTACGTTTTTTTTTTTTTTACTTTTTTTACGATGGTAACCAGGGTAAACATCGGGTTACTAAGCGCGGCCCTGCGCTTAGTAACCCAATGTTTACCCTGGTTACCCGGGGCCTTCGGCATCATTGGTCGCTGGAGAGCAGTCTGTGTGACAGCTCTCCAGCGACCACACAACGACTTTCCAACGATCACGGCCAGGTCGTATCGCTGGTCGTGATCGTTGGAAAGTTGCAGAGTGTGACAGTACCCTTAGAACTGTTTGTGAAGTGAATAAACAAACATTTATCAAGATCGTGTCACTATGAGCATTGTCTGTCACATCTATAAATGTTTTACAAGAAATGCAGCTATGTGATTGTCTGAATGCATTTGGTATACAGTATTTCAATCTTGTTTACAAATTGCCATTTCTATATTCTCCATTTATACATTTGAGGCAGAAAAAGTTAAGGCTCACAAGGAGAGAAACAAATATAGTGGACAAAGCTATATTGTTAATGAACTACTGAGGCAAAGTAACAGCATTGCTTTATCAAATTTATATGAAGTGTATTGTGTCCAATGTTAGCAACCAGGCAACACAAAAAGGAACTTTTCAAGTGAGCTCTTTAAGGTACACAAATGTTATGACTATGCACAACAATATTGAGGCAAGCATATTATGATAGAGACTAGTCAATGTCATATCTCCTATATGGAGCTAAATACAATATGCATAGAGGACTAATAAGGATCAGCTGCAAAAATACAACACAAAAGAACCGAAGAAAAACAGCCATAAAGATCCTATATAAATAATTTTATTGGGTAAACATTAAAACACCAGACATGAACAGGTAAAAAAGCATAGGGAAGGGGGGCACCCATTAAACCATGAACAGGCCAAAACACAGGACCAGGTGTCCACACATCACCGAGTCACTAGCAGGGGTGCAGCACTATACAGGGTTGTTAGGAACAAATGCCCATGTTAATTAAAGACAATGCTTATAGAAGGATATTTATACCATGGGCATATGCTACACATCATAACACAAATCATCGCCGTAAGGCATAGCTACATATCTAATACCTGCAGGACCGGTGTATGGGTGGACCAGCTGTTCCGCCCATACACCGGTCCTGCAGGTATTAGGTATGTAGCTATGCCTTACGGCGATGGTGTCCTTTTTGGACTGATTAAAATAGTGCCATTACAGCCCCCTTGCCCAAAATGCTCCATACAGTGCACGTTGACCCTGGTGATCTAGTGGCAGGTACAGGACAGATTGCAGGAGACCGAGTTAAGAAGTAAGCCCAAAGAAATGTCATGCCCAATTCCCCAATGTGTTGTCCTTTTTGGACTTAAAAATATAGTGCCATCACAGCCCCCGTGCCCAAAAATCAATGGCCTATAACAGTACTGAGCACGTGCACCCTGGTCATCTAGTGGCAGTTAAAGGACACATTGCAGGAGACAGAGTTAAGAAGTCGGCCCAATGTAATGTCATGCCCAATTCCCCAATGTAAAATCCTTTTTTTCTAAAAAGAAAAGAGTGCCATCACAGGCCCCTTGGCCAATATGCACCGTACAGAGCACGTTCACCCTGGTGATCTACTGGCAGGTACAGGACAGATTTCAGGAGACGGAGTTAAGAAGTCGGCCCAATGTACCCAATGTAATGTCATGCCCAATTCCCCAATGTAAAATCCTTTTTTTAAAAAAGAAAAGAGTGCCATCACAGGCTCCTTGGCCGACATGCACCGTACAGAGCACGTTCACCCTGGTGATCTACTGGCAGGTACAGGACAGATTTCAGGAGACAGAGTTAAGAAGTCGGCCCAATGTGATGTCATGCTCAATTCCCCAATGTGTTGTCCTTTTTTAAAAAATAAAAGAGTGCCATCACAGCAGCCTTGGCCAAAATGCACCGTACAGACCACGTTCACCCTGGTGATATAGTGGTTCTGGATGAGGAGGATGAGGATAAAAACAAACAGACCAAATCTGGAAGAGTATAACCATGTGTGGTTGTGAAGAGGTGCATGAAAATACAACTCCCCAAAACAGAGAATGTATTTGAGGTTATGTTTCGCTGGTTTCACTTGGCGGTGTACAGAAGTCTTTCCCAATCCAGGCCTTGTTCATTTTGATAAGAGTCAGCCTGTCAGCATTTTCAGTTGACAGGCAGATGCTCTTCAGCACGGTGGCGCAGTGAATAGCACAGCAGCCTTGCAGCGCTGGAGTCCTGGGTTCAAGCCCCCCACTAAGGTCATCATCTGCAAAGAGTTTGTATGTTCTCTACGTGTTTGCGTGGGTTTACTCCGGGTACTCCGGCTTCCTCCCACATTCCAAAGACATACTGATAGGGAATTTAGATTGTGAGCCCCAACGGGGACAGTGACGATAATCTGTGCAAACTGTAAAGCGCTGCGGAATATTTTAGCGCTATATAAAAATAAAGATTATTTATTAATAAAGATTATTTGTTATAATTCCACCAGCGGCACTAAAAACCCTCTCTGACAGAACGCTAGCAGCATGGCAGGCCAGGACCTCCAAGGTGTAGAGAGCCAGTTCATGCTACGTGTCCAGCTTGGATACTCAATAATTAAAAGTCACAGAGGAATCACGGAGGATGTTTGTACGATCTGCAAGGTACTCCCTCACCATCTTCCCAAACATTGCACTTCTTGTGACAGCACCCCTTGCTTCCTTGCCACCACGATGGGAGGGTCTGAGAAAACTGTCCCAGAACTTGGCCATTGTTCCCCTGCCTGAGCTGGATTGTACTTCTGTCTCTCTCGCTTTGAGTCCTTGGTTGTACAACAAACTCTGACGTTTGCTGCCAGCGTTCTCACGTGGGAATATTCTAAGTAGTTCTGCTACAAGGGCCCACTGGTACTGCAACATTTTAGCACACCACTCTGCCTCAGGCAGAAGAGATAGAAAGTTCTCCTTGTAGCGTGGGTCTAGAAGTGTCACCAACCAGTAATGAGTGTCACCCAAATTTTTGATAATCCGAGGGTCAAGTGAAATGCAGCGCAACATAAAGTCAGCCATGCGTGCCAGACTGCTAACAGGCAAGACTTCCGTGTCCTCACCAACAGGATGACTGACCATGCTGTCCTCCTCCTCCTCATCCTCCTCCTCCCTGTCCTCAGGCCATCCCCGCTGAACAGAAGCTAATATACATGTGTTTGTAGTACCGTCTATAGCACATGAAAGTAGCTCCTGTTCTTCCTCCTCCTCATGCCAATCCACGTTGAGAAGACATGAGGCTGGGCTGAGTGTAATCCCCCTGTATGTTTCCTTGCTCCACGTCCTCTTGCTCCGCCTGCAATGCATCCTCTTTGATTGTGGGCAGAGAGTTTTTCAGAATGCTGAGAAGCGGGATGGTGATGCTAATTATGGCATCATCGCTGCTCACCATCTTGGTGCAGTCCTCAAAGTTTTGGAGGATGTTGCATATGTCTGACATCCATGTCCACTCCCGAGGTCTTATGTTTGGAGTCTGACCTGAAATTTGATTGACTTATTGATGTTGGTAGTCAACAATGGCCCTCTTCTGCTCACAAATCCTTTCCAACATATGCAGCGTAGAGTTCCAACGCGTGGGGACATCACACAACAGTCGGTGAACTGGAAGCTGAAACCGCTGCTGAAGCATGGCAAGAGCGGCTGAAGCTGTAGCTGACTTTCTAAAATGGGCACACAGATGGCGTACTTTCACTAGCAGATCTGGCAGCTCCAGGTAGCTTTTCAGAAAATGTTGAACCATGAGGTTAAGCACATGGGCAAAGCAAGGTACGTGTGTGAGCTCACCTTGCCTCAGAGCCGCCACCAGGTTACGGCCATTGTCACACACGACCATGCCTGGCTGTAGGTTCAGCGGTGTCATCCAAACATCTGACTGCTCTTTCAGAGCTGTCCACAACTCTTCTGCATTGTGCGGTTTGTCACTTATGCATATTAGCTTCAGCACAGCCTGTTGCCGCAGTGCTTCCAGCTTCTGACTGATGTGTTGATTTCAGACATGGAGGATGAAGAGGAGGAGGAGGTGTAGGAGCTTTAGACTGTAGGGGCAATCCTGATTGACTTAGGGCCAGCAATCCTCGGCGTGGGGAGGATGTGTTCCATCCCAAGGTCCGACTGGGTCCCGGCTTCCACTATGTTAACCCAGCGTGCCTTCATTGAGATGTACCATCCCTGCCCACAAGCTCTTGTCCACGTGTCCGTGGTTAGGTGGACTTTCCGTTAACAGCATTGTTGACGGCATGGCTAATGTTGTGGGACACATGCTGGTGTAATGCTGGTACGGCACACCGAGAGAAATAGTGGCGACTGGGGACCGAGTACCTTGGGACAGCCACCATCATCAGGTTGCGGAAGGCTTTCGTCTCAACAAGCCTAAAAGGCAACATTTCTAGCGCAAGCAGAAGAGAAATATTAGAATTGAGGACTGTGGCCTGTGGGGCATTGGCTGGATATTTCCACTTGCGTTCCAAAAACTGGGTTATAGACAACTGAACGCTGTGCTGGGACAAGGACGTGGACGTGCTTGCTTATGGTGCTGCTTGACTGTGGGCCACAACAGGTGCACGGCTAGAGGCATCTTCACATGCACGGTGAACTGGGGATTTGATTCTACTCAAAACAGTAGAAGAAGCAGTGGTGTGACCAGCAGGCAGTGGTCCTGGAACCTTGGGTTCGGCCCACAAAGTCGGGTGCTTTACTTGCATGTGCCTGATCATGCTGGTGATGGTCAGGCTGGTTGTTTTGCTATCCCTGCTGATGCGGGCATGGCAGGTGCTGCAAATGGCCTGTTTGGGGTTATTGGCAGAGTCTTTAAAAAATAGCCAGACTCGGGAAGATCTCACAGGTGGAATGGCAACTTCACTCATGTTGGTGTTACAGGGAACGGATGTACGACGCCTTCTATCTGTGGCCACCACACTGCTTCTTCCTGCCTGTTGGGGGATATGCCTCCTTCCCCATTTGTGCTGCTGCTATGTTGGTGGTGGTCAGGCTGGTAGTTTTGCTACACCTGCTGATGCGGGCATGGCAGGTCCTGCAAATGGCCTGTTTGTGGTTATCGGCAGAGTCTTTAACCCCTTCATGACACAGCCTATTTTGGCCTTAATGACCTTGCCGGTTTTTGCAATTCTGACCAGTGTCCCTTTATGATGTAATAACTCGGGAACGCTTCAACGGATCCTAGCGATTCTGAGATTGTTTTTTCATGACATATTGGGCTTCATGTTAGTGGTAAATTTAGGTCGATAATTTCTGCGTTTATTTGTGAAAAAAATGGAAATTTGGCGAAAATTTTGAAAATTTTGCAATTTTCACATTTTGAATTTTTATTCTGTTAAACCAGAGAGTTATGTGACACAAAATAGTTAATAAATAACATTTCCCACATGTCTACTTTACATCAGCATAATTTTGGAAACAACATTTGTTTTTGCTAGGAAGTTATAAGGGTTAAAATTTGACCAGTGATTTCTCATTTTTACAACAAAATTTACAAAACCATTTTTTTTAGGGACCACCTCACATTTGAAGTCAATTTGAGGGTTCTATATGGCTGAAAATACCCAAAAGTGACACCATTCTAAAAACTGCACCCCTCAAGGTGCTCAAAACCACATTCAAGAAGTTTATTAACCCTTCAGGTGTTTCACAGCAGCAGAAGCAACATGGAAGGAAAAAATGAACATTTAACTTTTTAGTCACAAAAATGATTTTTAGCAACAATTTTTTTATTTTTCCAAGGGTAAAAGGAGAAACTGGACCACGAACGTTGTTGTCCAATTTGTTCTGAATACGCTGATACCTCATATGTGGGGGTAAACCACTGTTTGGGCGCACGGCAGAACTCGGAAGGGAAGGAGCGCCATTTGACTTTTTGAATGAAAAATTGGCTCCAATCTTTAGCGGACACCATGTTGCGTTTGGAGAGCCCCCGTGTGCCTAAACATTGGAGCTCCCCCACAAGTGACCCCATTTTGGAAACTAGATGCCCCAAGGAACTTATCTAGATGCATAGTGAGCACTTTAAACCCCCAGGTGCTTCACAAATTGATCCGTAAAAATGAAAAAGTACTTTTTTTTCACAAAAAAATTATTTTAGCCTCAATTGTTTAATTTTCACATGGGCAACAGGATAAAATGGATCCTAAAATTTGTTGGGCAATTTCTCCTGAGTACGCCGATACCTCATATTTGGGGGTAAACCACTGTTTGGGCGCATGGCAAGGCTCGGAAGGGAAGGCGCGCCATTTGACTTTTTGAATGGAAAATGAGCTCCAATCGTTAGCGGACACCATGTCGCGTTTGGAGAGCCCCTGTGTGCCTAAAGATTGGAGCTCCCCCACAAGTGACCCCATTTTGGAAACTAGACCCCCCAAGGAACTTATCTAGATGCACAGTGAGCACTTTAAACCAACAAGTGCTTCACAGAAGTTTATAACGCAGAGCCGTGAAAATAAAAAATAATTTTTCTTTCCTCAAAAATGATTTTTAGCCCAGAATTTTTTATTTTCCCAAGGGTAACAGGAGAAATTGGACCGCAAATGTTGTTGTCCAGTTTGTCCTGAGTACGATGATACCCCATATGTGGGGGTAAACCACTGTTTGGGTGCACGGCAGGGCTTGGAAGGGAAGGCATGCCATTTGGCTTTTTGAATGGAAAATTAGCTCCAATCATTAGCGGACACCATGTCACGTTTGGAGAGCCCCTGTGTGCCTAAACATTGGAGCTTCCCCATAAGTGACCCCATTTTGGAAACTAGACCTCCCAAGGAACTAATCGAGATGTGTGGTGAGCACTTTGAACCCCCAAGTGCTTCACAGAAGTTCATAACGCAGAGCCATGAAAATAAAAAATAATTTTTCTTTTCTCAAAAAATTTTTTTTAGCCCTGAATTTTTTATTTTTCAAAGGGTAACAGGGGAAATTTGACCCCAATAGTTGTTTTCCAGTTTCTCCTGAGTACGCTGATACCCCATATGTGGGGGTAAACCACTGTTTGGGCACATGCCGGGGCTTGGAAGTGAAGTAGTGATGTTTTGAAATGCAGACTTTGATGGAATGCTCTGCGGGCGTCACGTTGCGTTTGCAGAGCCCCTGATGTGCCTAAACAGTAGAACCCCCCCACAAGTGACCCCATTTTGGAAACTAAACCCCCAAGGGAACTTATCTAGATGTGTGGTGAGCACTTTGAACCCCCAAGTGCTTCACAGAAGTTTATAACGCAGAGCCATGAAAATAAAAAATAATTTTTCTTTTCTCCAAAAATTTTTTTTAGCCCTGAATTTTTTATTTTCCAAAGGGTAACAGGGGAAATTTGACCCCAATAGTTGTTGTCCAGTTTCTCCTGAGTACGCTGATACCCCATATGTGGGGGTAAACCACTGTTTGGGCACACGTCGGGGTTCGGAAGGGAAGTAGTGACGTTTTGAAATGCAGACTTTGATGGAATGCTCTGCGGGCGTCACGTTGCGTTTGCAGATCCCCTGATGTGCCTAAACAGTAGAAACCCCCCACAAGTGACCCCATTTTGGAAACTAAACCCCCAAGGGAACTTATCTAGATGTGTGGTGAGCACTTTGAACCCCCAAGTGCTTCACAGAAGTTTATAACGCAGAGCCGTGAAAATAAAAAATCATTTTTCTTTCCTCAAAAATAATTTTTTAGCCCGCAATTTTTTATTTTCCCAAGGGTTACAGGAGAAATTGGACCCCAAAAGTTGTTTATCAGTTTCTCCTGAGTACGCTGGTACCCCATATGTGGGGGTAAACCACTGTTTGGGCACACGTCGGGGCTCGGAAGGGAGAGAGCACCATTTTACTTTTTCAACACAAGATTGGCTGGAATCAATGGTGGCGCCGTGTCGCGTTTGGAGACCCCCTGATGTGCCTAAAAAGTGGAAACCCCTCAATTCTAACTCCAACACTAACCCCAACACACCCCTAACTCTAATCCCAACCCTAACCACAACCCTAACCCCAACACACCCCTAACCCTAGTCTTACCCCTAATTCCAACCCTAACCCTAAGGCTATGTCCTCACGTTGCGGATTTGTGTGGATTTTTCCGCAGTTTTTGAAAAATCTGCAGGTAAAATGCACTGCGCTTTACCTGCGGATTTACCGCGGATTTCCAGTGTTTTTTGTGTGGATTTCACTTGCGGATTCCTATTATGGAGCAGATGTAAAACGCTGCGGAATTGCACAAAGAATTGACATGCTGCGGAAAATACAACGCAGCGTTTCCGCGCTGTATTTTCCGCACCATGGGCACAGCGGATTTGGTTTTCCATAGGTTTACGTGGTACTGTAAATGTGATGGAAAACTGATACGAATCCGCAGCGACCAATCCGCTGCGGATCCGCAGCCAAATCCGCACCGTGTGCACATAGCCTAATTCTAACCCTAATTCCAACCCTAACCCTAATTCTAACCCTAATTCTAACCCTAATTCTAACCCTAGCCCTAAGTGCAACCCTAGCCCTAAGTGCATCCCTAGCCCTAAGTGCATCCCTAGCCCTAAGTGCATCCCTAGCCCTAAGTGCATCCCTAGCCCTAAGTGCATCCCTAGCCCTAAGTGCATCTCTAGCCCTTAGTGCATCCCTAGCCCTAAGTGCAACCCTAGCCCTAAGTGCAACCCTAAGTGCAACCCTAGCCCTAAGTGCAACCCTAAGTGCAACCCTAACCCTAAGTGCAACCCTAAGTGCAACCCTAAGTGCAACCCTAAGTGCAACCCTAGCCCTAAGTGCAACCCTAAGTGCAACCCTAAGTGCAACCCTAAGTGCAACCCTAGCCCTAAGTGCAACCCTAAGTGCAACCCTAGCCCTAAGTGCAACCCTAGCCCTAAGTGCAACCCTAAGTGCAACCCTAAGTGCAACCCTAACCCTAAGTGCAACCCTAACCCTAAGTGCAACCCTAAGTGCAACCCTAAGTGCAACCCTAGCCCTAAGTGCAACCCTAAGTGCAGCCCTAAGTGCAACCCTAGCCCTAAGTGCAACCCTAAGTGCAACTCTAGCCCTAAGTGCAACCCTAAGTGCAACCCTAGCCCTAAGTGCAACCCTAAGTGCAACCCTACCCCTAACCCTACCCCTAACCGTACCCCTAACCCTACCCCTAACCCTAATGGAAAAACAAAAATAATTATATTTTCTATATTTTATTATGGGGGTGATAAAGGGGGGGATTTATTTACTATTTTTTTATTTTGATCGCTGTGATAGAACTTATCACAGCGACCAAAATGTGCAGGAACGAATCTGCCGGCATCCAAGATGGCGGCGCCCATGAAGAAGACGGCCGGACACCGGGAGGGACATCGGAGCTAGGTAAGTATGGGGGGTGGGATTGGAACACGGGGGGGGGGGATCGGAGGACCTGGGGAGCGGACAGGAGGACCGGGGGAGCCGACAGGAGGGAGGAGGGGAGCGGAACGGAGATCGGGGCAAAAAGGACGACTGGGGAGGTGATCGGTGGGGTGGGGTGGGGGCAGATCGGGGTCTCCAGCCATGGCAGATGCTATTGCAGCATCGGCCATGGCTGGATTGTAATATTTCACCATTTTCATAGGTGAAATATTACAAATCGCTCTGATTGGCAGTTTCACTTTCAACAGCCAATCAGAGCGATCGTAGCCACGGGGGGGTGAAGCCACCCCCCCCTTGGCTGAAGTACCACTCCCCCTGTCTCTGCAGATCGGGTAAAATGGGAGTTAACCCCTTCACCCGATCTGCAGGGATGCGATCATTCTGTGACACAGCATATGCGTCACAGGTCGGATTGGCACCGACTTTCATGACGCATACGCTGTGTCACAGGTCGGGAAGGGGTTAAAAAATAACCAGACTCGGGAAGATCTAACAGTTGAAATGGCAACTTCTGTTATGTTGGTGTTACGGGGAACAGATGCACGCCTTCTGTCTGCGGCCACCACACTGCTTCTTCCTGACTGTTGGGGTGCTTATGCCTCCTTCCCCATGTGTGCTGCTGTCCTCGCTAGGCATGTCCTCCTGCCAGGTTGGGTCAGTCACTATGTCATCCACTACCTCATCTTCCACATCCACACCCTGCTCCTCCTCCTGACTTTCTGGCAATTGTGTCTCATCATCGTCCACCTCTTGTGACACTTTCCCACCATCGCCTTCGTGTGAATCGGGCTGGTCAAAGCTTTGGGCAGCTCTACATGCGATCTCATCTTTCCCCACTTCAAGTTGACCGGCAGAGATTTCTGAATCTTGAAATGGAAAAATGATCAGCTCTTCAGAGTGTCCAAGTGTGGGATCAGTTGTCTCAGGGCACTCGGCATGGTGGGAGGAAGGAGGATCAGGGTGAGGAATATCCTGGCCACACTCACAGCTACTCAGACTTGACCGTGTGGAAGACAAGGTGTTGGTGGTGGCTAAGTGACTGGAAGCATTATCCGCTATCCAACCAACAACAGTTTCACACTGCTCTGGCTTCAATAGTGGTGTGCTGCGGTCCCCTAGAAACTGGGACAGGAAGGTCGAGCGAGAAGATGTGGGTCTTTGTTGTTGCCCACTTTCACCTTGCCCACGGCCTCTGGATGCACCATCAGCATCACATCCACTTCCCCGTCCCTTGCCCCTTGCCTTGCCCATTTTAAATGGACTACTGCACTATTTCAAATGCTCAACACAAATGTCTTTATTAGTAGCGAAATAATATGTGATCAGTATGCCTGCAAATCTATGATTTTTCAAACCCAAACACCAGGCAGGCCTCAGCCTGACCTAACAGACTGTATTCAATTTTTTTTTTTAAAGTTAATTTATGCGAAATAGCGTTGTATACGATTTGAGTATCTCACACCCAAAAAATAAGTACACCTGCCCTCAATGCCAAAACTTGGATCAGAGATACAGTATATGACGGCTGTAACAGAAATACCACACTGGCAAGTCTGTGGCCTTTCTAATTATTTTTTAGGCTGAATAGCGCTGTATAGAATTTGAGTATCACACAGTCACAAAGTAAGTACACCGGCCTCCAATGGCAAAACTTGGAGCAGAGATATATGACAGCTGTAACAGAAATACCACACTGGCAAATCTGTGGCCTTTCTAATTTTTTTTGGCCCTAAATAGCGCTGTATAGAATTTGAGTATCACACAGCCACAAAGTAAGTACACCGGCCTCCAATGGCAAAACTTGGAGCAGAGATATATGATGGCTGTAACAGAAATACCACACTGGCAAATCTGTGGCCTTTCTAATTTTTTTTAGGCTGAATAGCGCTGTATAGAATTTGAGTATCACACAGCCACAAAATAAGTACAGCGGCCTCCAGTGCCCTAACTTAGAGCACAGAGATATATGACGGCTGTAACAGAAATACCACACTGGCAAATTTGTGGCATTTCAATTTTTTTTTATGCTAAATAGCGCTGTATAGAATTTGAGTAACACACAGCCACAAAATAAGTACACCAGCCTCCAATGACCAAACTTGGAGCACAGAGATATATGAGGCCTTTTTTGGTGAATTTAAAACACCAAAAAAAAAAAGGGACACAAGGATAGCACACACAACTATGCTACGTATGCCTGACAAACTATCACTTTTCAACAGGCCTCAGTCTGACAGAACAGACTGTATATTTTTTTTTTTTGGGGGGGGGAATTTGTGGAAAAAAAAAAAAGGTATATAGACAGTAAATAAGCTGCAGCAGCAGGCAGTTATGGAGCTTTGGGAAGGATGCAGTGGGAGCAATGGACACACATACAGTGCCTGCAGGCCTTGCACTGATGTGGATATGCTGTGCCCTGCCTGCCTAGCGCTGCAATATCAAGACCCACGAATTAGCCCTAAAAAGGACTGTTGGTTTCTCAGGAGTTGTGGATGTAAGAGTTGCAGATATACACTAACTCTAAAAACCACGATTCTGACCCTATCTCGCAGCAGCTCTCCCTACTCTCGCTGAAACAGAATAACAACTTATATGACTAAACACCATGGTAACTCATAATATGACAAAAATCTGTACCATAGGTGAAAAGGACCAACAAGACCTATCATCACGATAAGCACATAACGCGGAAAGAAAAAAGATGACAAATGGTCACACACAATAAATAGAAATACTATAAACTTTATTAATAGCATACCACAATATTAAAACCAGGTGAAAGGAGGGAAGGTAGTAACAGCACAAAAACCTCTGTTATAGAGTTAACAGGAAGGGTGCCACCAGGAATACCAGTCCTACAGGCTTATACATTATCAGAGTAGAAAAAATAAGCAAAAATAGGAAACAAATAGTAAAAAACTAAATAAACAAAAATAATAATTTGATCCTACTGCAGTCAGGAATACCAAGCCAAATAACAACAGTTCACATATAAGATAGGTAAATACAAGAACCGCTATAGTGCTAACCTAATTGAAGTCCCATAGCCTATCAAACAAACATAGTAGATATTATTGGAGCAAGGTACCCACCGCACAGAGGACTGTAGTACTGGAGGCACGCTTCCACCCCAACGCGCGTTTCGGCGATCACACCTTCATCAGGGGGCAAAGACAGTGAGTGCACATGGGTTTAAAAAGCTCCCGGACCGGAAATGAGCGGGTGCAACGACCAAAATAGTCCGTACGGCAACAGGAAAGAAAGAAACAGTGACCGCATATACCGGAAGTATAGGGGCGTGGCTATCAAAGTGATTACGCAGTACCGTGGAAACCATGACGCAGAAGCGTCAAAAAGAAAACGCTGTAACATGGCAAATCAAAACGCAGCAGCGTCAGGAAAAGAACGTAACTCCGTGGAAACCACAACGCTAAATAGTTGCGAAATTTCATGAACACCATAGCGCCGGCGACGTCCAATGGGGGCCAAAGGGAGCCGGAGACCACTGGGGCCCCAAGTGATCCGTAGCATCCAAAGGCCACCACAAGAACGCACCGGCGTATAGGATTCACTAAAGCAGCACCCAAAGATGTAATAATTACTGCTAGATGGAATCACTACAATCACTAAGAATGGCCCCATTCAATTGTACATAGACATAAACATAGAATATAAGAACATAAAATAAAGGGACAAATACCAATAGATACCTATGACACCGACCACAAACTATATATTACTTAATCACCTCTAATCCTACAGAAATACAAGAAGCTCATCCCACAGTTAATGAGAGATTAATACAACGAATTTAACATACAATCTATACATTGCAAATGCAATAAAAGTGATAACAATCACATATATAGATAGCAATAATAGATATAGAGAAAGCATATATATATATATACAAAACTGTGGTTGTAATAACTGTGGCCGTAGTCAATTGCTCATTTCTGCCTTCTAAATCCTTTTCATTCTTTTTTCTTCTTTTTAAACTCTTTTTTTTTTTTTTTTCTCAATTTTTCTTTTTTTCTTTCTTTTTTTTCCTTTTTTTCTTTTTTTCTCATAGAAAAAAAATCTGGGATATGCCGCAGGGTACTACCAGGTCAACATGTGCTAAAAACAACGAAGTAAGTAAAAAACAAGATTAAAAACAAAGAACTAACAGCGTAAACGTGCAGATACTACCAGCAGGACCGATAACAGCATATACACTTGGAAGAGGAGCAGTTGTATTAATGCCAATCTTACAAAAAGGGAGCATAGCTAATATTGTCATTAAGGCCAGTCGGCTGAACCGTGCCCAGAGTCCATATCCATCTTGACTCGACGCGGGCCAGCCTCTGAAAGGTACCACCCCCACGGATCCCTACTTCATGTAAATCAATCCCTCTAGCCCTGAGAAGATCAGGGTTACAGTCATGAAAGGTCTTGAAGTGGCGTGGTATTGTTTTGAGGGTGGATGTGTCTTCCACAGTAGCCGCTGCGCCGATGCCCAATACATGTTCCCGGATACGTGTTTTAAGTTGGCGGGTGGTCATACCTACGTACATTTTGTCACAAGGACATGTGACAACATAGATCACATTGGTACTAGTACAGGTAATTTTTTTCTTTATTTTAAATTCGCGTGATCTATCCCAGTTGGCAAATACGCCAATTCTCTCAATGTTTGGGCATGCGACACAGCGGCCACACGGAACACACCCCACCCGAACCGCCATACTATCAAGAAATGTGGTAATCCTCTCACCAGTATAATGGCTATGCACCAGGGTATCTCTGAGATTCCTGGACCGTCTGACTGCAATCCCAGCCCTCTCAGGGAGATATCGTGCAATAACAGGGTCAGCCCTCAATACATGCCATGATTTTTGTAATATATTTTTCATCATCGGAAATTGGGAGTGGTACCTAGTAACAAATCTGACAATATCGTGCTCTTGTTTAGCATTGCTCTTATATAGTAGTGAATCCCTCGAGGAGTATTTCGCTCTATTGAACGCTTTTTTGATACTGCGTTTACTGTGGCCTCTGGACACTAATCTGTTTTTTAAATCTTCAGCCTGCTCACAGAAGTCCGTCTCAGTAGAACAAAGTCTACGCAGACGGAGGAATTGCCCCGTGGGAACTGATTGAATGACATGATCCGGGTGTGAGGAGGAGGCGTGCAACAAGAGATTGGTAGAGGTAGGTTTCCTGTAAATCACTGTCTGCAGGTCACCACGAACATCCCGTTTAGTCATGACATCTAGAAACTCGATGGCATTGCCATCGAATTTGTATGTCAATTTAATATTACTGGTGTTATCATTAAGGGATGTCATGAATTCCTGCAGGCTGATAGAAGAACCCCGCCAGATCATAAAAATGTCATCAATGTACCGTGTCCACAGAAGGACACGGCACATTGACTCCGGATGATCTGGCAGGGAGAGGCCCCTCTCCCACAGCCCCAAGAACAGATTGGCGTAAGCAGGGGCAAAGGGGGCACCCATTGCTGTTCCTTGGAGCTGCAGGAAGAAGGACCCCTTAAAAACAAAAAAATTGTGAGTTAAAGAAAATTCCAGGAGATCACAAATAAGTTTTATGATTTCAATTGAGGAGTTGGATGCATCTAAGAAAAACTTGACCGCTCGAAGGCCATCGGAGTGTCGAATACTGGTGTACAACGACTCGACGTCGGCTGTAACTAACAATTCCTCATCCCCGAGACTGACCCCATCCATAAGTCTCAGGAATTCACCCGTATCCTTAAGATACGACGGAAGACTTATAACCAATGGCTGCAACTTAGAGTCGATCCATTGATTTACCTTCTCGAGGTAATTGCCTCTGCCAGATATTATAGGACGCCCAGGGGGCGTCTTTGTGTCCTTGTGTATCTTGGGGAGAAGATAGAATGTCGGAATTGTAGAGTCACTTGTCAATAATGCTGATGCTAATTCATTAGTGATGGTACCCGCATCTCTAGCCTGTTTAACAATATCAACAAGTTGTTTAGAGAAGGCGGACAAGGGGTTAAACGTGAGTTTTTTGTAACAAACTTTGTTGTTTAACTGGCGATAGGCCTCCTTCTCATACATTGAGTTCGGCCAAACCACCACGTTACCCCCCTTGTCCGCCGGCTTAAACACAACATCCCCAAGACCTTGAAGGACACGAAGACGCCCCCTCTCCTCAAATGTTAAATTATCTTTATAGATGTGTTTGGGGATTCCCTGAAAATCTTTGGTAACCATTTGTACAAACAAATCTACATTTGGACATGAAGACAGGGGAGGAAATTTTTTGGATCTAGAACGAATGGAGGTTGGGATCATACCTCCTTCAGGGGTGTCGTGTTCGACTGCCAATTCTTCCAAAGTACGAAGGGCTATCTGTTCTTCCTCTGTGGGGAAGAGTGCAGCCAGATTACCATCAAAAAAATATTTTTTGAAAATTAATGATCTGGCAAAGAGGTGAAGATCTTTTACAGCCTCAAACACATCAAAGGGTGCTGCAGGTGAAAAAGATAGACCCTTCTCTAGTAGTTCTAAATCAGTATCAGTAAAGTCATGTGAGCTAAGGTTAATTACCTTGTTGTTATATTTACGGGGCTCGGTGGAGGAATCATCTCGTCTGTAAGGATGAAACATAAAATCTCTCTGGTTCCGTGTAGTCATTCTTGACCGTGTGGTCACTGAAGATGTAGATCGTTCTGAAGTATCACTTACAGAAGAGATGGACGACTGAGACTGGGCCCGCCTCATCTGTCCATCGCCTTGTCTACTTTTTCTCCATAGGTACACCCTTTTACACTCATAATCATGACGATCTCTACCAATTTTAGATGACTGAGTGTCTTGGATTTTTTTAACAACATTTTCCAAGGATTTCTCAATTTGTTTATTACATAGGTCGAGTTGTTCCATAGTCCCACATAATTTCAACTCCTCCTCTGCCACCTTAATAGATGCATCCAACTGTTCAATGATTCCTTTATTGTAATCTCCCAATAACTTCATAAGTTGACCAGAACAATTATTGCACGCCTCCTCCCAACCAGCAATAAAGGCTATTTTGGTCGTTGCACCCGCTCATTTCCGGTCCGGGAGCTTTTTAAACCCATGTGCACTCACTGTCTTTGCCCCCTGATGAAGGTGTGATCGCCGAAACGCGCGTTGGGGTGGAAGCGTGCCTCCAGTACTACAGTCCTCTGTGCGGTGGGTACCTTGCTCCAATAATATCTACTATGTTTGTTTGATAGCAGGCTATGGGACTTCAATTAGGTTAGCACTATAGCGGTTCTTGTATTTACCTATCTTATATGTGAACTGTTGTTATTTGGCTTGGTATTCCTGACTGCAGTAGGATCAAATTATTATTTTTGTTTATTTAGTTTTTTACTATTTGTTTCCTATTTTTGCTTATTTTTTCTACTCTGATAATGTATAAGCCTGTAGGACTGGTATTCCTGGTGGCACCCTTCCTGTTAACTCTATAACAGAGGTTTTTGTGCTGTTACTACCTTCCCTCCTTTCACCTGGTTTTAATATTGTGGTATGCTATTAATAAAGTTTATAGTATTTCTATTTATTGTGTGTGACCATTTGTCATCTTTTTTCTTTCCGCGTTACTCGCTGAAACAGGAACAGAATGCGGCGAGCAGGGCGGCGCCAGGTCTCTTATACTCAGGATGATGCTGTGCGGCCCAGCCACTCACTACCTGATCACAACAAAGATGGCTTCGGCGTTTCATGGCCTGGCAGACAATCCCTGCACCGTGATTGGGTCTCTAAAGTCCGCCAAAAACGCGGGGTTGAGACTGCAGTTACTGCCAAATAATGCCGGAAATGCCCGCTGCTCGGCGAGTACCCCGAGTACCCTGATACTTGGGCAAGTAACGAATAGTGGCGAGCACGTTCACTCATCAATAGTAACAATCAATGTTGGAAAAGCTGGGTGCACTGGATGTTAGGAAAGCCACACTTGAAGACTTCTGTGGAAAGCTGGGTGCGGTGGTGTCGATCAGACTGTGCTGCTGGTTCAAGCAGGCGATCGAACCAGCAAATACTATCCACTGACCCGCTTCATGTTGGTCCAAGGATGACAATTGCAATGAAGTTCAAAAATGCTAGAAGGTTCTTTGTTTGGGCAGTGATAGTGAACGAACGCTGCCCCGGCCGGTGGCAAGCGTGCCAGAATCACTGCCGTTGATCTACACGGTGAATACCGCTACTAGTTAAGGTAGTGATGTCACTCCCTTACCTACAGTCAGGTCTATCAGGTAATGTAACGGTCTCAATCCAACGCATTTTGGGAGCTAACGGCTGAGGAAGGAAGTCATGAGTCATGAGTAAGACTGCTTAGTGCAGTCAAAATGTGTCGACTGGGTCATGTCGACCATGTAAATTTTTCTTTTGTATGCACCATATTTTCTTTTGAAAAATAAAAATAAAATGAAAATCCAGTCCTGTTGAGCTGGATTCCAATTTTTTCTATTTTTCTTGATGTGAGGCCAGGGCGAGACCGGTGTCTGAGCCCAAGGTGGATGAGCATAGAGCAACTGGGTGAACTGGAATTAAGTTTTTATAACTTTCAAATTTGCCCTCACCTCTGCAAAGCAGACCTACTTTATATCCCTCGTATCTTCCTTATCCTTTAACCCCATACAGTTGTTCAACACTCCCTCATTTTTGCTGAGGACTTTGCCACACACCTAAAAAATAAAATTAACCAAACAAGGGAAGTCTTTATTGTTCAATGACCACAACCCCTTTGTATACTAAAACAATGCCCCTCCTCAATAACCTCCCTTTCCAACATCACTGAAGTGGAGCTTACTGATCTCCTCTCCAAATCACACCTCACCACTTGTGCACTCGACCCCATCCCATCCCATCTCCTTCCCAAACTCACCATACACTAATCCCATCCCTAACCCATCCCTTAAACCTATAACTAACTTCTGGTACCTTACCTTCTGCTTTCAAACATGTCACAATCACGTCTATCCTTAAAAAGCCATCCCTCGATCCAACTGCAATGTCTAGCTATCGCCCCATATCGCTGTTTCCATTCACTTCCAAACTTCTGGAGGAACAGGTCCACCATGAACTTTCCTCCCATCTCTCATCTAATTTGCTCTTTGGCAATCTACAATCTGGTTTCCGTCCCCATCATTCCACTGAATCTGCCCTGATCAAAATGACTAATGACCTACTTACAGCCAAAGCTAACAGACAATTCTCTATACTCCTCCTTCCAGACCTTTGCTCTGCTTTTGACACAGTTGACTACTACTTCCTACTACAGATCTTCACTTCCTTTGGCAGCAAAGACCTTGCCCTATCCTGGATCTCCTCATACCTTTCCAACTGCACATTCAGTGTCTTCCATTCTCATACTCAGTGGTGGATTAAGGTTAGCCAGGGCCCCGGGCTGTTCAGACACTGTGGGCCCCCCGGTTATGTGACGGGGTCATGCGATGGGGTCATGCGACGGGGTCATGCGACAGGGTCATCATATACCTGAACCAGATTATCTCAGAAAAATAGTTGCTGTGTGAAACTATAACCTGTCAAACATCTATTGATCTAGTCAATTTACCCTTCAGTTCAGTATATAGTATATAGTGTACTGTATAGTGTCAGCGCATAGGTCACACTGACTCACCAGTGACGTCTCTAGGTGAAGTCCTTCATCTTTCATTCAGCACAGACCGCCATCACTTCATCCAGCCAGGACTCGTCTCTGCAGGAAATAACACAGTTATCTCGAGCTCCCCTTGCAGAACACATTGCTTAATTTTTCCCAACTTCTACATTACACCACATGAAGAAAAAGAGGCGACATAGTGTCACTCTACACAGTAACAGGACCGCCCCCCCATTTAAAACAGTGTCCTCAAAAAATAAAATAAATGCATCACTGCAGTAATAATATCCCTTAATTAGCCCCTATGGTAATTATAATATCCCCCATCCTGGCCCCATGTATCTCATTCCTGGCTCCAGCTATATGTTCTCCCATCCTGTCCTCATGAGTATCTATTCTGCCCCATATGATCTCCCCATCCTGCCCCATCAGTCGCCATCATATCCATCCAGCCCCATGATCCTGCACGATCTGTCTCCAATCCTGACCCATGTCTTTCATTCTGCCCCGTGTTTCCAATCATGCCCCATATCTACAATCTGCCCATGTCTCCAGCATCTCTGCCCCCAGTGTCCAGCATCTCTGCCCCCAGTGTCCAGCATCTCTTCCCCCAGTGTCCAGCATCTCTTCCCCCAGTGTCCAGCATCTCTTCCCCCAGTGTGTCCTGCATCTCTGCCCCCAGTGTCCAACATCTCTGCTCCCAGTGTCCAGCATCTCTGCCCCCATTGTCCAGCATCTCTGCTCCCAATGTGTCCAGCATCTCTGCCCCAATGTGTCCAGCATCTCTGCCCCCAATGTGTCCAGCATCTCTGCCCCCAGTGTCCAGCATCTCTGCCCCAGTGTCCAGCATCTCTGCCCCAGTGTCTAGCATCTCTGCCCCCAGTGTCAAGCATCTCTGCCCCCAATGTGTCCAGAATCTCTGCCCCCAGTATCCAGCATCTCTGCCCCCAGTGTCCAGCACCTCTGCCCCCAGTGTCCAGCATCTCTGCCCCCAATATGTCCAGCATCTCTGCCCCCAGTGTCCAGCATCTCTGCCCCCAATGTGTCCAGCATCTCTGCCCTTAGTGTCCAGCATCTCTGCCCCCAGTGTCCAGCATCTCTGCTCCCAGTGTCCAGCATATCTGCTCCCAGTTTCTAGCATCTCTGCCCCCAATGTGTCCAGCATCTCTGCTCCCAATGTGTCCAGCATCTCTGCCCCAATGTGTCCAGCATCTCTGCCCCCAATGTGTCCAGCATCTCTGCCCCAATGTGTCCAGCATCTCTGCCCCAATGTGTCCAGCATATCTGCTCCCAGTGTCCAGCATCTCTGCCCCCAATGTGTCCAGCATCTCTGATCCCAGTGTCCAGCATCTCTGCCCCAATGTGTCCAGCATATCTGCTCCCAGTGTCCAGCATCTCTGCCCCAATGTGTCCAGCATATCTGCTCCCAGTTTCCAGCATCTCTGCCCCAATGTGTCCAGCATCTCTGCTCCCAGTGTCCAGCATCTCTGCCCCAATGTGTCCAGCATCTCTGCCCCAATGTGTCCAGCATCTCTGCTCCCAATGTGTTTAGCATCTCTGCCCCAATGTGTCCAGCATATCTGCTCCCAGTGTCCAGCATCTCTGCCCCAAATGTGTCCAGCATCTCTGCTCCCAATGTGTCCAGCATCTCTGCCCCAATGTGTCCAGCATCTCTGCCCCAATGTGTCCAGCATCTCTGCCCCAATGTGTCCAGCATCTCTGCCCCAATGTGTCCAGCATCTCTGCCCCAATGTGTCCAGCATATTGCCCCAGTGTGTCCAGCAATCTGCCCCAGTGTCTCCAGCATTATGCCCCAGTGTGTCCAGCAATCTACCCCAGTGTCTCCAGCATCCTGCCCCTAGTGTGTCCAGCAATCTGCCCCAGTGTCTCCAGCATATTGTTCCGAGTGTGTACAGCAATCTGCCCCAGTGTGTCCAGCAATCTGCCCCAGTGTCTCCAGCATCCTGCCCCCAGTGTCTC
The DNA here is from genome assembly GCF_051348905.1 of Ranitomeya variabilis. Taxonomy (NCBI): domain Eukaryota; kingdom Metazoa; phylum Chordata; class Amphibia; order Anura; family Dendrobatidae; genus Ranitomeya; species Ranitomeya variabilis. The sequence continues at coordinate 146,810,008 of NC_135238.1, read as the reverse complement.
CAGCATATTGCCCCTAGCATGTCCAGCATATTGCCCCAGTGTCTCCAGCATCCTGCCTCCAGTGTCTCCAGCATATTGCCCCCAGTGTGTCCAGCATACTGCCCCCAGTGTGCCCAGCATTCTGCTCCAGTGTGTCCAGCATCCTGCCCCAGTGTATCCAGCAATCTGCCTCAGAGTGTCCAGCAATCTGCCCCAGTGTGTCCACTGTCCAGCATCCTGCCCCCAGTGTCTCCAGCATATTGCCTCCAGGCCCCAGTGTGTCCAGCATATTGCCCCCAGCATGTCCAGCATTTCTGCCCCCAGTGTCTCCAGCATTCTGTCCCGGGATCACAGCTCTAAAAAAACAACAAACAAAAAAAAAAACACATGAGTTCTTACTTACTAAGCCGTGCTCCTGCGGCGGCCGGCGGGCGAAGCTTCCTCCCTCCACTCAGGTGAAGCGTGCACTCGCCGGCGGCTGACAATGATGTCAGATGCCGATGACGTGCGCCCTGCGGCAGACATCAGCTGCCAGCCTCCGATTGTCTGGTGGCTGTTAACTATTGGCGTGCGGGCCCGCACCCGCACGTCAATAGCCTTACTGCCGCAGGGCCTGTAGGGGGGGCCAGTGAGCAGATGAGACGGGGCCCGGTGCGGGCCCCCTCTGCCCACCGGGCCCATATGTCAGTCAGGGCAGTAATGCCCTGATGGCAGTGGGCAATCTGAGCGGTAGCCCAGGGCCCCCCTACACCACTGGGCCCTGGGCTACCACCCAGATTGACCCTATTATAATCCGCCCCTGCTCATACTACATCCTTATCCTCCCCTTTCTCTGTTGGAGTCCCTCAAGGCTCTGTCCTAGGACCCCTAATCTTCTCAATCTGTACCCTTGGCTTGGGACAACTCATAAAGTCCCATGGCTTGCAGTACCATTTATATGCTGATGACACTCGGACCAACCTCTCTGGCCCAGATGTCACCTCTCTGCTATTCCAGAATCCAGGAGTGTCTATCAGCCATATCCTCCTTCTTCTCCTCTCACTTCCTCAAACTCAATGTAGATAAATCTGAACTTATCATCTTTCCTTCATCCTCACCTGATCTATCTAACACAATAAATGACATCGCACTTTATCCCGTGCCGGAAATCCGCTGCCTCAGAATAACCCTTGACTTTGCCCTGTCCTTCAAACCGCACATCCAAGCCCTCTCCACCTACTCTGTTTACATCTCTCTCCCCGCTACTCCTCCGCTTCTTCCCTCTGCAAATCTCCTCACTGACTACCAATTCCTCAGCGTATCCAGTTCAAATTACTAATACTGACCTACAAAGCCAACCATAACCTGTCTCCTTATATCTCTGAACTAATCTCCCATTATCTTTCCTCATGTAATTTCCGGTCCTCCCAAGACCTCCTTCTCTCGTCCACACATTTGCGTTCTTCACCCAATTGCCTCCAAGATGTCTCCTGAATAACCCCGTCCTGTAGAATTCTGTGCCCCAAGACGTCCTATTTTTATCAACCACTTGTGGATCTTTCAGATGGAACTTGAAAACCCACCTCTTCAAGAAAGCTTACAGCTTGCAATGACCCTGCTGCCTCCTCACTACTACTGAAGCTACCGCCTCACCAACACCAGAGCTGCTGCAACTCCCCAGCCTACTGTCTCCTTCCCCACCATCTTGTAGAATATAAGCCCTCAAGGGCAGGGTCCTCTTCCTTCTATATCAGTCTGTCATTGTCAGTATGTCTACTGTAAGTGATATTTGTATTTTGTATGTAACCCCTTCTCATGTACAGCACCATGGAATCAATGATGCTATATAAAAAAAATAATAACAATAATAATAATACTAGTATAGCAATACATTTACACAAGATAGAGTTGATACAAATTTTCCTACTGGATTTTTAGATGAGGCTTTAACAAATCTCATTCACGTGTTGCAGGAATTGATCTCGGTGTTGATGTTTAAATTCAAAGCTTATGAATTCATACTGTGGATTGAGTGTGGCTTAATTATAGATTTTTCCCTTTCAGTTAAAGAATTTAGTAAAAATCAAGGACAAAACTCACGAGTTGTGCATTATACCGTGGGTTACTAGTGGAAATATCTGCTAAATTTTAAAATAAAAAAAATCTTTAGAGGACCAGAAAAGCCCTACCTTCTGGGAAGGAGAGATTAATGTTTGTTTGTTTTTTCTACATATACACACTATCAGCATTTTTCTTCATGAAAAAAGTGACTAATCTTGTACTATTTGCCACATATTTACAGCTGCAGATTTACTTAAACATTTTTGAGGAATGAAAATCTAAAAAAGTCTGCAGAAAATATTTAGATCTTTAATGTAAGAAAACTTTTATTTTGGTTAGATACCTATACTAGCGCAATTTGTCAGCAGTTAAAAGTTTTTCCATGTATCTCATATCTATGTATCTCATATCTTGTATGAAAGTTTAACCGATGCAGCCTACAAATTGTTTTTCTTTTAACAAATGTATATGTGGTTTGTGAAGGGCGAAAAAAAAAACAGGTGACACAAGCAGAAGTGTTATGGAAGAGGATGTGTGTAGGTGTGAAAAGAAATCATTTTACTGTGTCAAGTCTTTTTTTTCTATATATCTGCTCTGAAAATTGTAGTATATAAAGTCCTGCACAAAAGGTTTAGGTTGGTGTAGAAAATGATGCAAAATAAGAATGCTTACAAAAATAGAAATGTTTGAAGTTTATTTCTACCAATTAACTAAATAGAAAGTGAACGAACGAAAGAGAAATAAAAATCAAGCTGATAATTGGTGTGACCACTAGTGGTGTGACAGCTAGAGATGAGTGGTTTGACCTCAAAGGTCTATCAAAAGTCCCTGCGAATTCAAATAATCTGTGATTCAGTTGTACAAGTCTGACAAAATAAAATCTTGACGTCATTTCACACACTGCTGAAGACTCAGAGAATATGCTAATGACACAACAGCACCCTATAAAAGGTGAGGGCAACCCAAGCCGTGCCATTTAGCTTTTACATCAATGGCATTGAGGTCAGAGCTCACAGCTCATTCTTTTCTCTTTTGGGCAGCATTGTGGACACCATCCCTATCTCCAAGTGTAAGTAAGACAATAGTGAAAAAAGTAAAAAAAATAAAACTGTCAAAAAGGTTTTCTACTATGATTCCAGGAAGGCAGCAGGAATCTCCTCATGTTTTTCTTTTTTCAGGTACACAGAGATTTGGTCCTCAAAGGCAGACATTTTTTCTCTACAGGGAGTTTATTTGCTCTGGAATAGTACACTGCACCTCCTGTAGGTAAAACACTAAGGTGGAACAATATAAGGTCACCAACATAGTACAGGTCCTTCTCAAAAAATTAGCATATAGTGTTAAATTTCATTATTTACCATAATGTAATGATTACAATTAAACTTTCATATATTATAGATTCATTATCCACCAACTGAAATTTGTCAGGTCTTTTATTGTTTTAATACTGATGATTTTGGCATACAACTCCTGAAAACCCAAAAAACCTGTCTCAATAAATTAGCATATCAAGAAAAGGTTCTCTAAACGACCTATTACCCTAATCTTCTGAATCAACTAATTAACTCTAAACACATGCAAAAGATACCTGAGGCTTTTAAAAACTCCCTGCCTGGTTCATTACTCAAAACCCCCATCATGGGTAAGACTAGCGACCTGACAGATGTCAAGAAGGCCATCATTGACACCCTCAAGCAAGAGGGTAAGACCCAGAAAGAAATTTGTCAACAAATAGGCTGTTCCCAGAGTGCTGTATCAAGGCACCTCAATGGTAAGTCTGTTGGAAGGAAACAATGTGGCAGAAAAAGCTGTACAACGAGAAGAGGTGACCGGACCCTGAGGAAGATTGTGGAGAAGGACCGATTCCAGACCTTGGGGAACCTGAGGAAGCAGTGGACTGAGTCTGGCGTGTGCAGGAAATGGGCTACAGGTGCCGCATTCCCCAGGTAAAGCCACTTTTGAACCATAAACAGCGGCAGAAGCGCCTGACCTGGGCTACAGAGAAGCAGCACTGGACTGTTGCTAAGTGGTCCCAAGTACTTTTTTCTGATGAAAGCAAATTTTGCATGTCATTCAGAAATCAAGGTGCCAGAGTCTGGAGGAAGACTGGGGAGAAGGAAATGCCAAAATGCCTGAAGTCCAGTGTCAAGTACCCACAGTCAGTGATGGTGTGGGGTGCCATGTCAGCTGCTGGTGTTGGTCCACTGTGTTTCATCAAGGGCAGGGTCAATGCAGCTAGCTATCAGGAGATTTTGGAGCACTTCATGCTTCCATCGGCTGAAATGCTTTATGGAGATGAAGATTTCATTTTCCAGCACGACCTGGCACCTGCTCAAAGTGCCAAAACCACTGGTAAATGGTTTACTGACCATGGTATTACTGTGCTCAATTGGCCTGCCAACTCTCCTGACCTGAACCCCATAGAGAATCTGTGGGATATTGTGAAGAGAAAGTTGAGAGACGCAAGACCCAACACTCTGGATGAGCTTAAGGCCGCTATTGAAGCATCCTGGGCCTCCATAACATCTCAGCAGTGTCACAGGCTGATTGCCTCCATGCCACGCCGCATTGAAGCAGTCATTTCTGCCAAAGGATTCCCGACCAAGTATTGAGTGCATAACTGAACATTATTATTTGATGGTTTTTTTGTTTGTTATTAAAAAACACTTTTATTTGATTGGACGGGTGAAATATGCTAATTTATTGAGACAGGTTTTTTGGGTTATCAGGAGTTGTATGCCAAAATCATCAGTATTAAAACAATAAAAGACCTGACAAATTTCAGTTGGTGGATATTGAATCTATAATATATGAAAGTTTAATTGTAATCATTACATTATGGTAAATAATGAAATTTAACACTATATGCTAATTTTTTGAGAAGGACCTGTATTTAAACCCAGATAGGGTATATTCAGTACAGAAAAACTGGGACCAAGGGCAGGAACATATAGGACCACTGCCTAAATTAATCAACAACCAAAGGAAAAAGAAGCAGCATAAAGTCCAGATAAATATGTAAACAAACTTTATTAACAATTTATTACAGGTTTAAAATGAGCAGAGGGAAGTGGTCCCCGTGCTATACTCAGCACGCACCTACAGAAACAGGGGGTATGTGCCTGTAGTATATATATGCCCACATTATAGCCAAGGCTAGTATAGCAGAAAATTAAAGTGACTGTGCATAGGATTCAAAGAAGCCTGCATTGGACACACAGGTCCATAAGATTAGCTGACAAGCATATTTCATACTAAGTATATAATACTATACATACCAGGTAATGTGGAAACAAGTCACGGCGTGGATTGGCACTTCACCCCTGTATCCCCCGACGCACGTTTCGGCTATCGCCTTTCTCAAGGGGTGCATAAGCATAGTGCTGGGTTCAATAAATAGTAAAAGACAGCACACACTGATGGATGTGTGCAGTGGGCTAGCCAATGACCACACAGCGCCCAATCAACCTGCACCCAGCACACCTGAGCGCCGCTCCTAATGGAACACATGGGGCCCCATGCTTCACACAGGAGACAGTGCCATGTGATCGGGAACAGGGAGAGCGGCCATGTGATCATATTGAGACCGCATAGCGCTGATCGCGCCAAACAGGCAGATGAAAGTAAATGAATATCTGGCACTGCGGCCGCATTCACAGGGCCTGACATGCGCAGATCAGACATAAACTACGGATGGCTGTGTGGACACACTACATCTGCGCCTGCGCCTGAAGCCGCAGTATACATCTTAATTTAGTGCAGTAGCCATATTACCAGGATCAGACATGCGCAGCACGTCCCTGTGATCGTTTTTTTAGGAGAATTGCTATATCCATGTGCGGCCATAATGAACATATAACAAACATAAATATAATGAAAAAATTACGGACAGGTAGCCCTGTAAACTATAGTGCCGAACATATGTAACCGATAACAACGGGATATATGTGATTTTTTAATGTAGCAGCCCCTTAAATCAGGGGAAATGAATCCACACTCGACATAGCCCACAAATAAAATTAACTATATAAATACACACAAGAGCATAATAAATCAAAACATGATATAAAGACCAAAAAATGCAAAAAAAAAAAATATATATACCACCATAAGGGCACGTTCACACAGGACTTCTCCGCCGCTCTTCCCCGCCGCTTCTCCCCATGTCAACCCTCAGCTGCTTTTTACAGTACCAGTAAAGCCTATGAGATTTCAGAAATCTCACGCACACACGTTGGTTTTTTGTTTGATCAGTATCCTCTGCTCTGCTGCTTTCTTTGGACATAGGGCATGTCACTTCCCTCAGCGTTTCCGCTGCGTTTCCGCAGCGCCTCCTCACCCATTGACTTGAATGGGTGATGAAAAAAACGCTGCAAAAACGCCGAAAAAACGCATGTAGCATTACCTGCTGCGTTTTTTGTGCAGAAAATCATGGCCAGCAGGAAGGGATCTCACAGCCAAGAGCTTAGGGGTGTGGTTAGTGAGGTGTGAAGAGCCATTGTGAGGTGTGAAGAGCCATTGTGAGGTGTCCTGATTGTGATCTATTGTGAGGGAGTTCCTGGTAGTAAGGTGTGAAGAGCCATTGTGAGGTGTGAAGAGCCATTGTGAGGTGTCCTAGCAGCTGAAAATTGGCAAAAAAAAAACAGCAAAAATCTGCAGCAAAAAAGTCCCGTGTGAACGCACCCCAAGAGGTAGCAGAAAATACACTCCACCAGTTATGAATATATAGATTAGCACATGAAGGGAATTGCTAAAAATACATAAATGGAAGGGATGGCGCAACTACATGGTATAGATATATGCTGTCAATCTACTATACCGATATATATATAAGAACCAATAGCGAGTCCAAAGATAATAATGCTGATATTAAATATAATATACTCCAAGTGGACGTATATAAAAGTCCCAATGTGTATCTTCAACCAATCTGGCCAACGTCGCTCCAATCTTCATATATCTTCCAGTAAATGGAATCTCCTTCACCCAAATGGGTCAGCAAATGTCCTTCATGTGCCGCAGCTATTAATACTAAAGAAAAAGTAAAAAAACAAACAAAGAACCCATTAAAAACACTTAAAATCAAAGATGCATGCGGAAATATACACGGGAAAACACACACAGGGGCCGGCGGACTACAAAAATGGGGCAAATAAAATGTTTTCATTTAAGCCCTCCGGATGAATGGTCTGGAGGCGCCATATCCATTGCGTCTCCAATTTCGCAAGTCTTTTAGAGAGTTGCCCACCCCTGATGTTAATTTTTAGGGTATCAATTCCTCTAACCCTCAAAAGGGATGAATCACACCCATGGAACTCCCTGAAGTGCCTAGGTAACGTTTTTAACAAGGAGGAGTCCACGTGGCCGCTGGCCGCCTGTATCCCCAACACATGTTCCCTCACACGGACTTTGAATAAACGGGTAGTCAGACCTACATAAATAAGTCCACACGGACAGGTGGCATAATAGATCACATATCGTGTATTACACGAAATATGTGATCTAATTGAGTATGTTCTGACACCCCTTGAGTCCGTGAAAGTGTCACAGGTGTCCACGTTGGGACAGGCAACACAGCGGCCACATGGACGACATCCAGGTCCAGGGGCAAATCTCTCCAGAAAAGTTTGGGGATGCTGACTCACATGGTGACTCCGGACCAAACAGTCACGGAGATTTTTAGCCCGTCTAAATGTCAATAGGGGTCGGGTTGGGAGAAATTTCCCGATAATCGGATCCACCTTTAGGATAGGCCATGCCTTATCAAGCGCATGGCGTATCCGATCAGATTGCGAACTGAAGGTGGTAATGAATCTTGTTTTTTCATAGGCGCCCATAGTTGGACGTCTCGGGGGGCCATACATAAGACTATCCCTAGATGTGTGTTTTGCACGTAAATAAGCTCTCTTGATGGACCTCCCACTGTATCCACGTTCCCTAAATCTGAGGCGAAGTTCCTCAGCTCGTTTTTCAAAATCATCCATATCTGAGCAAATGCGTCTCAGGCGGAGGAACTGCCCCACAGGAATAGATTTAACCATGTGTTTTGGGTGTCCAGAGGTAGCGTGCAACAAGGTATTCGTAGATGTTTTTTTACGGAATATATCCGTATTCAGGATACCCCCACTGTCTCTCTTTATCGTGACGTCCAAAAAGCGGCGGGGAAGAGCGGCGGAGAAGTCCTGTGTGAATGTGCCCTTATGGTGGTATATATATATTTTTTTTTGCATTTTTTGGTCTTTATATCATGTTTTGATTTATTATGCTCTTGTGTGTATTTATATAGTTAATTTTATTTGTGGGCTATGTCGAGTGTGGATTCATTTCCCCTGATTTAAGGGGCTGCTACATTAAAAAATCACATATATCCCGTTGTTATCGGTTACATATGTTCGGCACTATAGTTTACAGGGCTACCTGTCCGTAATTTTTTCATTATATTTATGTTTGTTATATGTTCATTATGGCCGCACATGGATAAAGCAATTCTCCTAAAAAAACGATCACAGGGACGTTCTGCGCATGTCTGATCCTGGTAATATGGCTACTGCACTAAATTAAGATGTATACTGCGGCTTCAGGCGCAGGCGCAGATGTAGTGTGTCCACACAGCCATCCGTAGTTTATGTCTGATCTGCGCATGTCAGGCCCTGTGAATGCGGCCGCAGTGCCAGATATTCATTTACTTTCATCTGCCTGTTTGGCGCGATCAGCGCTATGCGGTCTCAATATGATCACATGGCCGCTCTCCCTGTTCCCGATCACATGGCACTGTCTCCTGTGTGAAGCATGGGGCCCCATGTGTTCCATTAGGAGCGGCGCTCAGGTGTGCTGGGTGCAGGTTGATTGGGCGCTGTGTGGTCATTGGCTAGCCCACTGCACACATCCATCAGTGTGTGCTGTCTTTTACTATTTATTGAACCCAGCACTATGCTTATGCACCCCTTGAGAAAGGCGATAGCCGAAACGTGCGTCGGGGGATACAGGGGTGAAGTGCCAATCCACGCCGTGACTTGTTTCCACATTACCTGGTATGTATAGTATTATATACTTAGTATGAAATATGCTTGTCAGCTAATCTTATGGACCTGTGTGTCCAATGCAGGCTTCTTTGAATCCTATGCACAGTCACTTTAATTTTCTGCTATACTAGCCTTGGCTATAATGTGGGCATATATATACTACAGGCACATACCCCCTGTTTCTGTAGGTGCGTGCTGAGTATAGCACGGGGACCACTTCCCTCTGCTCATTTTAAACCTGTAATAAATTGTTAATAAAGTTTGTTTACATATTTATCTGGACTTTATGCTGCTTCTTTTTCCTTTGGTTGTTGCACCTCCTGTAGGTCTGATATATGTCTTTCAGAGTGAGAAGCTCTCTCCCACAGCTTTTGCAAATTAAGGTGGTAAATTGTAAAACCCTGCTTAAGGTCATGCACCTGCATGTTTTAGTAGTTGTTAATATAAGATAGAACGTCAGAGAACCTCAGATCCATTGCAGTAGGAGAAGGTTGTTATGATCCTAGTGGCAAGGATCGCAAGTTTGACTAGCTAAGAACTAAACCGACGACCAGCTCTGGGGAAGTGGTATCTGGATTGACCGCAACCTGAACCTATCCGCAAACAACTATAGGCAGCCGTGGAACGTTACCTGAAGATCCTAGACGTCTCTTCACGGCCTGAGAAACTACCTATTCCTAGAGGGAAAGTAAAGTCCTTACTTGCCTCAGAGAAGTGACCCCAAAGATATAGAAAAGCCCCCCACAAATATTAACGGTGAGTTAAGGGGAAAGCACAAACGCAGAGATGAAATAGATTTAGCAAATGAGGCCCGCTAACACTAGATAGCAGAAAATAGGAAGGGAGCTGTGCGGTCAATAGAAAACCCTAAGCAAAATATCCACGCAGAGATTGCTCGAGCCCCCGCACCAACTAACGGTGCGGGGGAAGCAACTCCGTACCCCAGAGCTTACCAGCAGCAAGAACTCACATATTAGCAAGCTGGACTAATCTCATCATACACTGAAATCATATTGTAGACTGATGAGCAAAAAATAATCAAACAGAAACTTAGCTTCTCCAGAAGAGACCGAAAACGAAGATAATCAGGGGAGATCAGAATAGCACTGAATACATCGACAGCCGGCAACAAGTGGAGGTGAAGCAGAGCTAAATAGGAAACTCCCTAGTGCATAACGAGGCAGCTGATTCAGCCACAGATCCGCAGGATAACAAACAAAGCCACTAGGGGGAGCCCAAAAACAAAACTCACACAATACCACCTGTGACCACAAGAGGGAGCCCGAAAACAGAGTTCACAACAGTACCCCCCCCTTGAGGAGGGGTCACCGAACCCTCATCAAAACCCCCCAGGGCGATCAGGGTGGGCCACATGGAAGGCACGAACCAAATCAGCCGCATGAACATCAGAGGCGACAACCCAGGAATTATCCTCCTGACCATAGCCCTTACACTTAACCAAATACTGAAGCCTCCGTCTAGAAATACGAGAATCCAAGAACTTCTCCACCACGTATTCCAATTCTCCCTCAACCAGCACAGGGGCAGGAGGCTCAACCGAAGGAACCACAGGCACCACATACCTCCGCAACAACGACCGATGGAACACATTATGAAAAGCAAACGATGCCGGGAGGTCCAAACGAAATGACACAGGGTTAAGGACTTCCAAAATCTTATAAGGACCGATAAACCGAGGCTTGAACTTGGGAGAGGAGACCTTCATAGGAACAAAGCGAGAAGACAACCACACCAAGTCCCCAACGCGAAGTCGGGGACCCACACAGCGACGGCGGTTGGCAAAGCGCTGAGCCTTCTCTTGTGACAGCTTCAAATTGTCCACCACATGATCCCAAATCTGATGCAACCTATCCACCACAAGATCCACTCCAGGACAGTCAGAAGGCTCCACCTGACCCGAGGAAAAACGAGGATGAAACCCCGAATTACAAAAAAAAGGCGAAACCAAAGTAGCAGAACTAGCCCGATTATTAAGGGCAAATTCGGCCAATGGCAAAAAAGCCACCCAGTCGTCCTGATCAGCAGAAACAAAACATCTTAAATAGGTTTCCAAGGTCTGATTAGTTCGCTCGGTCTGGCCATTCGTCTGAGGATGGAAGGCCGACGAAAAAGACAAATCAATGCCCATCTTAGCACAAAAGGTCCGCCAAAATCTAGACACAAACTGGGATCCTCTGTCGGAAACAATATTCTCAGGGATCCCGTGCAAACGAACCACATTTTGAAAAAACAGCGGAACCAACTTGGAGGAGGAAGGCAACTTAGGCAAGGGCACCAAATGGACCATCTTAGAAAAATGATCACACACCTCCCAGATGACAGACATTCTCTGAGAGACAGGGAGATCTGAAATAAAATCCATGGAAATGTGCGTACAAGACCTCTTCGGGACAGGCAAAGGTAACAGCAAACCACTGGCACGAGAACAGCAAGGCTTAGCCCGAGCACAAATTCCACAAGACTGCACAAAGGAACGCACATCCCGCGACAAGGAAGGCCACCAAAAGGACCTGGCCACCAAATCTCTGGTACCAAATATTCCAGGATGGCCTGCCAACACCGAAGAATGAACCTCGGAAATAACTCTGTTGGTCCATCTATCTGGGACAAACAGTCTCTCCGGTGGACAACGGTCAGGTCTATCCGCCTGAAACTCCTGCAGCACTCGTCGCAAATCTGGGGAGATGGCAGACAGAATCACCCCTTCTCTGAGGATACCAGCCGGCTCAGAATCTCCAGGAGAGTCAGGCACAAAACTCCTAGAAAGAGCATCAGCCTTCACATTCTTCGAACCAGGCAGGTACGAGACCACGAAATCAAAACGAGAGAAAAACAACGACCAACGAGCCTGTCTAGGATTCAGCCGCTTGGCCGACTCGAGATAAATCAGATTTTTGTGATCAGTCAAGACCACCACACGATGCTTAGCTCCCTCGAGCCAATGTCGCCACTCCTCAAATGCCCACTTCATAGCCAACAACTCCCGATTACCGACATCATAATTCCGCTCGGCAGGCGAAAACTTTCTTGAAAAGAAAGCACATGGCTTCATCACAGAGCCATCAGAGCTTCTCTGCGACAAAACAGCCCCCGCTCCAATCTCAGAAGCATCAACCTCGACCTGGAAAGGAAGAGAGACATCTGGCTGACATAAGACCGGAGCCGAGGAAAACCGGCGCTTCAGCTCCCGAAAGGCCTCCACAGCCGCAGGAGACCAATTAGTAACATCAGAACCCTTCTTGGTCAAATCCGTCAAAGGCTTAACAACACCAGAAAAATTAGCGATGAAGCGACGGTAAAAATTAGCAAAACCCAAGAACTTCTGAAGACTCTTAACAGATGTAGGCTGAGTCCAGTCATGAATAGCCTGAACCTTGACTGGGTCCATCTCAATAGTAGAAGGGGAAAAAATGAAACCCAAAAAAGAAACCTTCTGGACTCCAAAAAGACATTTTGAGCCCTTCACAAATAAAGCATTGGCACGCAGGACCCGAAACACCATCCTGACCTGCTTAACATGGGACTCCCAATCATCAGAAAAAACCAGAATATCATCCAGATACACAATCATAAATTTATCCAGATACTCGCGGAAGATGTCGTGCATGAAGGACTGAAAGACAGAAGGAGCGTTAGAAAGTCCAAAAGGCATCACCAAGTACTCGAAATGGCCTTCGGGCGTATTAAATGCAGTTTTCCATTCATCACCCTGCTTAATACGCACAAGGTTATACGCACCACGAAGATCTATCTTGGTGAACCAACTAGACCCCCTAATGCGAGCAAACAGATCAGATAACAATGGCATAGGATACTGAAATTTGACCGTGATTTTATTTAGAAGGCGATAATCAATACGAAGTCTCAGAGAACCATCCTTCTTAGCCACAAAAAAGAATCCCGCACCCAGAGGGGAGGAGGAGGGGCGAATAAGTCCTTTCTCCAAAGACTCCTTTATATAACTCCGCATAGCAGCATGCTCCGGCACTGACAAATTGAAAAGTCGTCCCTTAGGAAACTTACTACCAGGAATCAAATTTATAGCACAATCACAATCCCTATAAGGAGGTAGAGAACTGAGTTTGGGCTCATCAAATACATCCTGGTAGTCCGACAAAAACGCAGGGACTTCAGAAGGAGTGGATGAAGCAATTGACACCACAGGAGCGTCACCATGAATTCCCTGGCAACCCCAACTTGACACAGACATTGCTTTCCAATCCAGGACTGGATTATGAGTCTGCAACCATGGCAGACCCAACACGACAACATCATGCAAATTATGCAGAACAAGAAAGCGAATCACCTCCTGATGAACAGGAGTCATGCACATGGTCACTTGCGTCCAGTACTGAGGTTTATTCATAGCCAATGGTGTAGCATCAATACCCCTTAGTGGAATAGGGAATTTTAAAGGCTCCAAAACAAAACCACAGCGCCGGGCAAATGACAAATCCATCAGGCTCAGGGCAGCACCTGAATCTACAAAAGCCATAACCAGGTAAGATGACAGGGAACAAATCAGGGTAACAGACAAAATGAACTTAGGCTGTAAAGTACCGATGGTGACAGATTTATCAATCTTTTTTGTGCGCTTAGAGCATGCTGAGATAACATGAGCTGAGTCACCACAATAAAAGCACAACCCATTTTGCCGTCTATAATTTTGCCGTTCACTTCTGGTCAGAATTCTATCACAATTAGTGTTGAGCGATACCGTCCGATACTTGAAAGTATCGGTATCGGAAAGTATCGGCCGATACCGGCAAAATATCGGATCCAATCCGATACCGATACCCGATACCAATACAAGTCAATGGGACTCATGTATCGGACGGTATTCCTGATGGTTCCCAGGGTCTGAAGGAGAGGAAACTCTCCTTCAGGCCCTGGGAACCATATAAATGTGTAAAAGAAAGAATTAAAATAAAAAATATCGCTATACTCACCTGTCCGACGCAGCCGGGACCTCGGCGATTGTAAGCGGCAGCGTTGTTTCTTTAAAATTCGCGCTTTTACTTGCTTACGTGAATTCCCGGCTTCTGATTGGTCAGGGCGGCCATGTTGCCGGGACTCGGACCAATCACAGCAAGCCGTGACGAAATTACGTCACGGCTTGCTGTGATTGGTCCGCGTCCCGGCAATATGGCGCCGTGACCAATCACAAGCCGTGACGTCACGGGAGGCTGGACACGCGCGCTTTTCAAAATAAGCGCGTGTCCAGCCTCCCGTGACGTCACGGCTTGTGATTGGTTAATGGCGGCCATGTTCCTGGGACGCGGACCAATCACAGCAAGCCGTGACGTAATTTCGTCACGGCTTGCTGTGATTGGTCCGCATCCCGGCAATATGGCGCCGTGACCAATCACAAGCCGTGACGTCACGGGAGGCTGGACACGCGCGCTTTTCAAAATAAGCGCGTGTCCAGCCTCCCGTGACGTCACGGCTTGTGATTGGTTAATGGCGGCCATGTTCCTGGGACGCGGACCAATCACAGCAAGCCGTGACGTAATTTCGTCACGGCTTGCTGTGATTGGTCCGCATCCCGGCAATATGGCGCCGTGACCAATCACAAGCCGTGACGTCACGGGAGGCTGGACACGCGCGCTTTTCAAAATAAGCGCGTGTCCAGCCTCCCGTGACGTCACGGCTTGTGATTGGTTAATGGCGGCCATGTTGCCGGGACGCGGACCAATCACAGCAAGCCGTGACGTAATTTCGTCACGGCTTGCTGTGATTGGTCCGCGTCCCGGCAACATGGCCGCCCTGACCAATCAGAAGCCGGGAATTCACGTAAGCAAGTAAAAGCGCGAATTTTAAACAAACAACGCTGCCGGTTCCTTCGCTGAGGTCCCGGCTGCGTCGGAGAGGTGAGTATAGCGATTTTTTTTATTTTAATTCTTTCTTTTACACCTTTTTACATTAATGTTGTTTCGATACCGATATCCGATATTACAAAAATATCGGATCTCAGTATCGGAAATTCCGATACAGCAAGTATCGGCCGATACCCGATACTTGCAGCATCGGAATGCTCAACACTAATCACAATGCATAGACTCAGGTGTCTGTTCAGAAGACACCGCCAAATGGTGCGCAGGTTTGCGCTCCCGCAAACGCCGATCAATCTGAATGGCCAGAGTCATTGACTCATTCAGACCTGCAGGTGTAGGGAACCCCACCATGACATTCTTAATGGCTTCAGAAAGACCCTTTCTGAAATTTGCAGCCAGGGCACACTCATTCCATTGAGTAAGCACCGACCATTTCCGAAATTTCTGGCAATACACCTCTGCTTCATCTTGCCCCTGAGAGAGGGCCAACAAAGCTTTTTCAGCCTGGTTCTCAAGGTTAGGTTCCTCATAGAGCAATCCAAGGGCCAGAAAAAACGCATCCACACTGAGCAATGCAGGATCCCCTGGCGCCAATGTGAAGGCCCAATCTTGAGGGTCGCCGCGCAAGAAAGAAATAATAATCTTAACTTGCTGAACGGAATCACCAGAGGAACGAGGTTTCAAAGAAAGAAACAATTTACAATTGTTCTTAAAATTCAGGAACCTAGATCTATCTCCAGAAAACAACTCCGGAATAGGTATTCTAGGCTCTGACATAGGACTGTGAACAACAAAATCCTGAATACTTTGTACCCTTGCAGCAAGATGATCTACACTGGAGGCCAAACTCTGGATATCCATGTCAGCAGCTGAACTCAGAGCCACACCAAGATTAAGAGGAGGAGAGAAGCTAGACACACAGCAGCTAGACACACGGCAGCAAAAAAAAAAAAAAATCCTCAAGGCTTCTCTTCTCCTGCTTCTGCCATGCAATTAACACTTTCTGGGCCGGCTGTACTGTTATGATCCTAGTGGCAAGGATCGCAAGTTTGACTAGCTAAGAACTAAACCGACGACCAGCTCTGGGGAAGTGGTATCTGGACTGACCGCAACCTGAACCTATCCGCAAACAACTATAGGCAGCCGTGGAACGTTACCTGAAAATCCTAGACGTCTCTTCACGGCCTGAGAAACTACCTATTCCTAGAGGGAAAGTAAAGTCCTTACTTGCCTCAGAGAAATGACCCCAAAGATATAGAAAAGCCCCCCACAAATATTAACGGTAAGTTAAGGGGAAAGCACAAAAGCAGAGATGAAATAGATTTAGCAAATGAGGCCCGCTAACACTAGATAGCAGAAAATAGGAAGGGAGCTGTGCGGTCAATAGAAAACCCTAAGCAAAATATCCACGCAGAGATTGCTCGAGCCCCCGCACCAACTAACGGTGCGGGGGAAGCAACTCCGTACCCCAGAGCTTACCAGCAGCAAGAACTCACATATTAGCAAGCTGGACTAATCTCATCATACACTGAAATCATATTGTAGACTGATGAGCAAAAAATAATCAAACAGAAACTTAGCTTCTCCAGAAGAGACTGAAAACGAAGATAATCAGGGGAGATCAGAATAGCAACCAAAGGACAAAGAAAGTTGAGTTCCAGCTCCGTAAAATACAAAAAGTTTATTTCAGTCCAACATTAAAATATGACAAGTGACTGTGCTCCCTCCGGATTACAACTCCCGGTGTGTGAAGGGTAAACGGCAACGCGTTTCGATCCGAAGATCTTTCTCAAAGCCGCAGGATAACAAACAAAGCCACCAGGGGGAGCCCAAAAACAAAACTCACACAATACCACCTGTGACCACAAGAGGGAGCCCGAAAACAGAGTTCACAACAGAAGGTGCCTGCAGACTCGGAGAGAATGGTGGGAAGGGATTAGTTCGGTTGGCCATCATGATTCTGAAGAACTAAACCAAGTCTCTTCCTGCATGCACTAGAGGGAGTTTCACTCTGGCGGATATTGACCTTCTGGCGCATTAGCAGCTTACTCGTCATCCTGTGCCAGAGTATGTAGAGCAGGAAGGTTGTCCATATCAGGACCTGAATCTTTCCTGAAGGAGCTTTTGCCTCTTTTCCCTCCAGCCATGCAGTAGATATATTGCTGCCATTTAGGAATGTTATACACAGCAATCAATATACTGCTCCACAAAATAATGAACAGGCAACACAATGCACATCTACAGCTCTGGAAAAAATTAAGAGACCACTGCAAAATGTTCAGTTTGTCTGATTTTTCTCTTTATAGGTATATTTTTGAGTAAAATGTAAATTGTTCTTTTAATCTATAAACTTCTGACATCATGTCTCCGAATTTCCAAGCAATAATTTTTGAATTTTTTTCTAACAAAGAAAAATGGTCAAAATTAAAAAAACCCCAGGGCTTTCAGACCTCAAATAATGCAAAGAAAACTAGTTCATAATCATTTAGAAACAACAATGCTAATGTTTTAACTCAGGAAGAGTTCAGAAATCAATATTTTGTGGAATAACCATGATTTTTCACAGCTTTTATGTTGTTTGTTACTTGAGACTATCCATCATCCTCTTGATTACATTCCAGAGGTTTTCAATGGGGTTCAGGTCTGGAGATTGGGCTGCTCATGACAGGGTTTTGATGTGGTGGTCTCTTTCATCTTTGCCAGAGCTGTATATCAGGATTCTATGGAGTGCAGTTCCATAGTATATATAATAGGTGTCACACCGATCACAAAGTCACAACAATACTCTTCTTCACGGTTAATAGGTGAAATGGAGGCAGATGAAATGCAGGATAAGTCTAAATAGCACTTTGAAACACAAAATAGCTGCTAAACTACTAAATGTGTTTCCATTGTACCTTGAGAGTCCAGAGAGACCAGTTTCTGCAGTGAAAAGCAGGATTAGGCCTCTTCTTAAGGTACCTTCACACTAAATGACTTTGCAACGATAACGATAGCGATCCGTGACGTTGCAGCGTCCTGGATAGCGATATCATTGTGTTTGACATGCAGCAGCGATCTGGATCCTGCTGTGATATCGCTGGTCGTTGCTGAAAGTCCAGAACTTTATTTGGTCATCAGATCGGCGTGTATCGTCGTGTTTGACAGCAAAAGCAACAATGCCAGCAATGTTTTACAATGGTAACCAGGGTAAATATCGGGTTACTAAGCGCAGGGCCGCGCTTAGTAACCCGATGTTTACCCTGGTTACCATTGTAAATGTAAAAAAAAAACCAGTACATACTCACCTTCTGATGTCCGTCAGGTCCCTGGCCGTCTGCTTCCCGCACTGACTGTGAGCGCCGGCCAGCCGTAAAGCACAGCACAGCGGTGACGTCACCGCTGTGCTCTGCTTTTAGTTTACGGCCAGCCGGCGCTCACAGTCAGTGCGGGAAGCAGACGGCCAGGGACCTGACGGACATCAGAAGGTGAGTATGTACTGTTTTTTTTTTACATTTACAATGGTAACCAGGGTAAACATCAAGTTACTAAGCGCGGCCCTGCGCTTAGTAACCTGATGTTTACCCTGGTTACCCGGGGACTTCGGCATCGTTGGTCGCTGGAGAGCTGTCTGTGTGACAGCTCTCCAGCGACCACACAGCGATGCTGCAGCGATCGGCATCATTGTCGATATCGCTGCAGCATCGCTTAATGTGACGGTACCTTTAGTGCAGTGACTTACACACAATGGGATAGAAGCACTGTAAAGTAGACACACAACAGCTGCTCCCCACCGCATATGGACGCCACACCACCCACGAAGAAAACAAAGATAAGTGCCCAGAAGGATACAGAGACAGCCACTCAAGAAGAACAACTCTGCACAGCTCTAGAGTGAAAGCCTACAAATCCTATCCCACAGATGGTATCTTGAAGTCACTCAACTTCACAGCCAGAGCAGAGGACAGAAGAGAGTAAAAGAGAATCAGGGAGGGTAGAGATCATATAAGCCACAGAAAGACACAGCAGTCAATAAGCAATAAGTATCTCCATGGGCCTGAGAAAGACTCAGAGAAACCTCTCCTGACTTCTACTGGGTTTCCTCCACAGATTGTAATAGGCAGGGTACTCAATAACTCAAAATAACATTAGGAATATAAGGCAGATCCGCTGGAGCCCAGACACCACAAATCTTTGTTAGGCAGACAACCAACCACACCCCCACTTCATTGTTGCAATAGTAATATATTAGACCCATACGTGCCACTCGAATACAGCAGCCTGATGCAGGTGCTTGCGTATGTGATGTCCTCTTACCAAGCTTTTTTCATCTCGTCCATTTTTTTAACCCCTTTACCCCCAAGGGTGCTTTGCATGTTAATGACCAGGCCAATTTTTACAATTCTGACCACTGTCCCTTTATGAGGTCATAACCCTGGAACGATTTAACGGATCCCATTGATTCTGACATTATTTTCTCATAACATATTGTACTTCATGTTAGTGGTAACATTTCTTTGATATTACTTGTGTTTATTTGTGAAAAAAATGGAAATTTGACAAAAATTTTGAAGATTTCGCAATTTTCCAACTTTAAATTTTCATGCCCTTAATTCACACAGATATTGTCACACAAAATACTTAATACGTAACGTTGCTCACATGTCTACTTTACATCAGCACAATTTTGGAACCAAAACTTTTTGGTTAGGAAGTTATAAGGGTTAAAAATTGACCAGAAATTTCTCATTTTTACAACACCATTTTTTTTAGGGCTCACATCACATTTGAAGTCACTTTGAGGGGTCTATATGATAGAAAATACCAAAAAGTGACACCATTCTAAAAACTGCACCCTCAAGGTGCTCAAAACCACATTCAAGGAGTTTATTAACCCGTCAGGTGCTTCACATGAATTTTTGGAATGTTTAAAAAAAATGAACATTTGACGTCTTTTTACAAAAAAATTATTTCAGATCCAATTTGTTTTATTTTACCAACAGTAGCAGGAGAAATTGGACCACAAAAGTTGTTGTACAATTTGTCCTGAGTGTGGGTAAACTACTGTTTGGGCGCATGGCAGAGCTCGGAAGGGAAGGAGCGCCATTTGACTTTTGAATGCAAAATTGGCTGGAATTGAGATCGGATGCCATGTCACGTTGGAAGAGCCCCTGATGTGCCTAAACAGTGGAAATCCCTCACAAGTGAGACCATTTTGGAAAGGAACTTATCTAGATGTGCGGTGAGCACTTTGAACCCCCAAGTGCTTCACAGAAGTTTATAATATAGAGCTGTAAAAATAAAAAATCATATTTTTTTTTAACAAAAATGATCTTTTTACCCCAAGTTTTTTATTTTCCCAAGGGTAACAGGAGAAATTGGAGGTTGTTGTGCAATTTGTCCTGGATACGCTGACACCCCATATGTGGGGATAAACCACTGTTTGGGTGCATGGCAGAGCTCGGAAGTGAAGGAGCGCTGTTTGACTTTTCAAAGCAAAATTGGCTGGAATTGAGATCGGAATTCATGTCGAGTTTGGAGAGCCCCTGATGTGCCTAAACAGTGGAACTCCCCCCACAAGTGACACCATTTTGAAAACTAGACCACCCAAGGAAGTTATCTAGATGTGTGGTGAGCACTTTGAACCCCCAATTGCTTCACTAAAGTTTATAATGTAGAGCCGTGAAAATAAAAAAAATGATCTTTCAGCCAGCAATTTTTTATTTTCCCAAGGGTATCTGGAGAAATTGGACCCCAAAAGTTGTTGTGAAATTTGTCCTCAGTACACTGATACCTCATGTGTGGGGGTAGGGAACCACTGTTTGGGCACATGACAGAGCTCAGAAGGGAATGAGCGCCGTTTTGGAATGCATACTTTGATGGAATGGTCTGCGGGCGTCACGTTGCGCTTGCAGAGCCCCTGATGTGTGTAAACAGTAAAAATCCCCCACAAGTGACCCCATATTGGAAACTAGACCCCCCAAGGAGCTTATCTAGATGTGTTGTGAGAACTTTGAACCCCCAAGTGTTTCACTAAAGTTTATAAGGCAGAGCCATGAAAATAAAAAATCATTTTCTTCACAAAAAAATGATTTTTTAGCCCCCAAATTGTTATTTTCCCAAGGGTATCAGGAGAAATTGGACTGCAAAAGTTGCAGTAGGCTGATACCCCATATGTGGGGGTAAACAACTGTTTTGAGCTCGGAAGGGAAGAAGCACTGTTTTACTTTTTCAAGGCAGAATTGGCTGGAATTGAGATCAGATGCCATGTCTTGCATGGAGAGCCCCTGATGTGCCTAAACAGTGGAAATCCCCCAATTCTAACTTCAACCCTAACCCCAACACACCCCTAATCCTAATCCCAGCCATAACCATAACCACACCCCTACCACGGACACACCCCTTACCCTAATCCCAACCCTAACTACACCCCTAACTCCAACACACCCCTAACCCCAACACACTCCTAACCCTAATCTCAACCCTAACCATAACCCTAACCCTGACACACCCCTAACCCTAATCTTAACTCTAATCCCAAGCGTAAACGTAATCCAAACCCTAACCCCAACCCTAACTTTAGCCCCAACCCTAACCCTAACTTTAGCCCCAACCCTACCCATAACTAATCAAAAAATGGAAATAAATACGTTTTTTTATTTTATTATTTTTCCCTAACTAAGAGGGTGATAAAGGGGGGTTTAATTTACTATTTATAGTGGGTTTTTATAGCGGGTTTTTATGTTTGGCAGCTGTCACACACTAAAAGACCATTTGAATTGCAAAAAATAGTTTTTGCATCACCACATTTTGAGAGCTATACTTTTTTCCATATTTTGGCCCACAGAGTCATGTGAGAGCTTGTTTTTTATGGGATGAGTTGACGTTTTTATTGGTACCATTTTTGGGCACATGACTTTTTTTATTGCTTTTTATTCAGATTTTTGTGAGGCAGAATGAACAAAAAATAGCAATTCATGAATTTCTTTGGGGGAGGCGTTTATACCGTTCCGCATGTGGTAAAATTGATAAAACAGTTTTATTCTTTGGGTCAGTACGATGACAGCGATACCCCATTTATAAAAACATTTTTATGTTTTGTCGCATTTATACAATAAAAAATATTTTATATAAAAATAATTATATTTGCATCGCTTTATTCTGAGAGCCATAACTTTTTTATTTTTCTGGTGATAGAGGTATATGGTAGTTTTTTTTTTTTTTGTTCGGCGGTATGTCAATAAAGCATTTTTTTTTATGCCAAAGGCAGAGGGGCTGTCAGCCCTTATGCTGGCTCCAGAACACTGCAATCATGACCGTGACCACTCCTGGCACTTAGTGCCGGGTGTCAGCTTTGAGAATCAGTTGACACCCGGCCGCAATCAGCCGCACTTCCACCGGGAGCGTGGCTGATCGCATTGGACGTACTATTTCATCCATGGGTATTAAGTCCCAGGTCATATGGACGGAATAGTATGTCCAAAGCCAGGAGGGGGTTAAAAACAAAAGGTTCAAGGTGTTATATATATATATTTAATTTTTTTTAAGAAGGCTATGTGTTAATTTTTGTATATCTATTTTAATTCTCCAATTTAACAACCATGCACAGAACTACCTTACTGCACCTGTTTCTGCATGTTGATTTACGGGAGTGAATCTGCGTGTATCTACTGTATGTCCACAAATTGGGCCCAGTCCTTCTCAACCTTATCCACATGTATGTCACTTTTTTCTTTTCAGTGGCCAGTGTGAACGTGCGCTTACACGCTGCATGCACATCAGTTTATATCCCAGATCATACCTTTGGGTTTTTTTTCAGTCTGTTGGTATAATGTGCATATAAAGGTGTAGCCTGTCTTTCCTTTGAGCTGGACATTATATTGATGTGGTTTCCCATGGCTGTGTGCTCACTTGTTGGGTCCACTCCTTCTCAGCCCTTATCTACATACACATCACTTGGCAAACAGTAAGGCTTTTAACCCCTTACTGCCATCGGACGGGATAGTACGTTCGACGTCTGTATCCCCGCTTTGATGTGGGCTCCGGCGGTGAGCCCGCATCAAAGCCGGAACATGTCAGATGTATTGAACAGCTGATATGTGCCTGCAACAGGCGTGGGTGGAATCGCGATCCACCCGTGCCTATTAACTAGTTAAATGCTGCTGTCAAACTCTGACAGCGGCATATAATGCGCTCTTCTGGCCATCGGGCCAGAAATACGTGCATCGCTGACCCCGTCACGTGATCGAGGGGTCATCGGTTCTTCAGTGTAACAACCAGAGGTCTCCTTGAGATCTCTATGGTTGTTGATGCCAGCTTGCATCCGGTTGGTGCTCATTGCAATGCAGTAATTCTGTTACATAGAGGCTATTTGAGCATCGCCTCTATGTAGCAGAGCCAATTGAGCTATGGCAGCTCCTAGCCTCCCATGGAGGCTATTGAAGCATGCCAAAAGTTAAAGAAAAATGTTTTTGAAAATAAAAAAAGTAAAATAAATATAAAAGTTCAAATCACCCCCCTTTTGCCCCATTCAAAATGAAACAATAAAAAAAAGCAAACATACACATATTGGGTATCGCCGCATTCAGAATCCCCAATCTATCCGTAAAAAAAGGATTAACCTGATCGCTAAATGGCATAGCGAGAAAAAAATCGAAATGCCAGAATTACGTTTTTTTCGTCACAGCGACATTGCATTAAAATGCAATAACGGGCAATCAAAGAAGGTATCTGCACAAAAGTGGTATCATTAAAAACATCAGCTCAGTGCACAAAAAATAAGCCCTCACACGACCCGAGATCACGAAAAATTGAGATGCTACGGGTCTCGGAAGATTGCACAATTTTTTTTTCCGCAACTTTGGATTTTTTTTCACCACTTACGTAAAAAAGAACCTAGACATGTTTGGTATCTATGAACTCGTATAGACCTGGAGAATAATAAAGGCAGATGAGTTTTAGCATTTAGTGAATCTAGCAAAAAAGCCAAACAAAACACAAGTGTGGGAATGCACTTTTTTTGCAATTTCACAGCACTTGGAATTCTTTTCCCATTTTCTAATACACAACATGGTAAAACCAATGGTGTCGTTCAAAAGTACAACTCGTCCCACAAAAAAAATGGCCTCACATGGCCATATTGATGGAAAAATATAAAGGTTATGGCTCTGAAAAGAAGAAAAGAATAGGAGCGAAAAACGAAAATGCAAACCCGAAAAAAGATCTGGTCATGAAGGGGTTAATATTAGAGTTAGGACTGTCCTAATTATGGTCACCGTGAAGTGGTGGGATGGCTTTTGCATTAAAAAAAGCAAAAAAACATGTTAACTAAGTACTGTATATTATTTTCATGCACTATATTATTTATTTATTTACTGCAGGGTAGTCAATCATTATGTTTCTGCCTTTGGTTTTATCTACTTTGTAAGGGCTGTCCCACACGTCCAGATAATTCCGGTACCGGAATAAATCGGTACTGGAGTTATCCGTGTCCGTGTGCCTGGGAACTCACGTAGGCCATACGTGTGGCACACGTGTGCCGCCCGTATGGCGAGTGGGTACCACACGGAGCGTGTGGTACCCACGCGTGTGGTACCCTGCATCGTGCTGAAGCCGCGATTCATATGTTCCCTGCAGCAGCTTTTGCTGCAGAGAAAATATGAATAATAGCGTTTAAAATAAAGATCTATGTGTCCGCCGCCCTCCCACCCCCTGTGCGCCCCCCCGCTGTTCAGAAAATACTTACCCGCCTCCCTCGCTGCTTCCTGGTCTGGCCGCGGCTTCTAGTGTATGCGGTCACGTGGGGCCGATCATTTACAGTCATGAATATGTGGCTCCACCTCCCATAGGGGCGGAGCCGACTATTCATGATTGTAAATGAGCGGCCCCACGTGACCGCATACAGTAGGAGGCGCGGGGCAGAGAGGAAGGAGTGACAGCCAACGTGGGAGTGGGTGAGTATTTTCTGAACAGCGGGGGGGCACACAGGGGGTGGGAGGGCGGCGGACAGGTAGATCTTTATTTTAAACACTATTATTCATATTTTCTCTGCAGCAAACGCTGCTGCAGGGAACATATGAATCGCGGCTTCAGCACCAGTGGGGGGGACAGCGCTTACTGTAGCGCTGTCTCCTGCACGCACACGGACCCCAGACAGAGAACGTCCGTGTGAGGTCCGTGTTTTACACGGACCCATTGACTTTAATGGGTCCATGTAATCCGTGCGCTCCCACGAACACTGACATGTCTCCGTGTTTGGCACACGGAGACACGGTCCGCAAAAAATCAATGACATCTGCACAGATGCATTGATTTTTATGGGTCTACGTGTGTCAGTGTTTCCGGTACGTGAGGAAACTGTCACCTCACGTGCCGGAGCCACTGACATGTGAAACTGGCCTAAAGTAGCATTTCAGGACTACGTTACTTATATTGTATTTTTGCTCAAGCAGGGGGATGATTGAAAAAAATACAAAAAAGTTAAGGTTTTGCAGCTGTTTAGTTGAATTTAACAATGATAGACACCAGAACAATATTGCTGGCAGTTAATACTACTTTCTTAGACTAAGGGTACCGTCACACTGAGCAACTTTGCAAAGAGAACGACAACAATCCGTGATGTTGCAGCGTCCTGGATAGCGATCTTGTTGTGTTTGACACGCAGCAGCGATCTGGATCCCGCTGTGCCATCGCTGGTCGGAGCTAGAAGTCCAGAACTTTATTTCGTCGCCAGGTCGGCGTGTATCGTCATGTTTGACATCAAAAGCAACGACGCTAACAATTGATGTAATGGAGCTAACAACCAGCAAGAACGAGAAGTGAGTCGCCGTTACGTCACTGGATCGCTCCTGCATCGTTCTGGAGCTGCTGTGTTTGACGTCTCTACAGCAACATAAACAGCGACGCTCCAGCGATCTAGTTTTGGTCGGCTCGTTGTCTATATCGCCGCAGCGTCGCTGAGTGTGACGGTACCTTTACGGACATTTTGTTAAGAGGGAAGAAATTAAAGAGAAAAAATATCTACAAAATAAAATTAAATTTTATTTACTAGTCCAATTCAACAAAAAGATGGACCCCAAAAATATTTCTGTTCTTGGCACAAATTCTTTTCTATGTGTGTACCTAGAAGCCAATTCATAGTGTCTTTATTAAAACATTATGCATACATTTAATTTTTGCATGCCTGTTTTAATATTCCATTTTATCAACCATACAACCCAAACTATACTGTGGGCTGTTGCAACAATTTTAGACCTCCTGGCATTTGTTGTTATATGGTCAATTTTGTGCCAGGGAAATCAGTCTGCGGTAACCCAAAATCAGAAAATTATTATAGTAAATCGAGACCATTAACTGTGCAGGTCTGTTTTGGCTCAACTGTTTAAATTGTCAAACTGAAGACACATACTTTCCACACTGATATCGTGAACAGGTAATTGGATATTATCCTTGTTATTCATCACATAAAGTCTACCTAGAATTTCTGGTTGATTTCAAAGTTTTGCAAAGTTTGGCAAGTGTGGTAAAAAATTTTTTTAAAACAAATTCAATATTAACCCTTTCCCGACATGCGCCATGTATATACTGCTGCTCGGCAGTATATGTACGGCGCCACAATCGTGCGGCCTCACCCTGAGTGCCGTTGTGATCGGGTGCTGGTGTCAGCTCTATGTGAGAGCTGACACCCTTCAGCAACACCTACGATCAGTTCTAGCACTGATCGTGGGCATTTAGCCCCTCTGATGCCACTCTCAATAGTGACAGGGACATCGAGGAGCATCGCGCAGGGAGGGGACTACCTGTGTGCTCCCATCAGAACAGCGCAATGCGATCGCATTGTTCTGATGGTCTCCATGGAGACCCCTGGACCCAAGATGGCCATGGGGTCCTGCAGGGACAGTGGCTTGTGAGCACCTGCTAAGGACAGGTGTTTACATGCCTCCTTCCCTGCCTGTCAGATGCTGATCTGATGCTCTACATTGCAATCTGATAAGGTACAGTGGTGTCCTATCCTGGAAGAATGTAAAAAAAGTTTTAAAAAGTTATTAAAAAGTGTAAAAATATATTCTTTCAAATCCCCAAATAAAGAGCAAAAGAAACAAATATTATTCCAATAAATACATTTATTTATGTAAATAAAAAAAAAGTAAACGTACTTGGCTTCGCTGCATCCAGAACGACCCACTCCATAAAACTGTCCCACTAGTTAACGCCGTAAAAAAAGGCAAAAAAACAATGCTTTATCATCATATCACTGAACACAAAGTCCAATAATATGTGATCAAAAAGACAAATGTGAATAAAAATGGTACCACTGAAAACGTCATCTTGTCCCGCAAGAAAGCTGCCACACAGTTATAGCTCACAGAATAAAGTGATGCAAAAATAATAATTTTTTTCTATAAAATAGTTTTTATTGTGTAAAAGCACCAAAACATTAAAAAAAATAACTGGAGTATTGCTATAATTGTGCTGACCCAAAGAGTAAAGCTGCATTATCAATTTTACCACACGTGGAACGGTATAAAAAGAAAAGCCCAAATAACTATTCCTGAATTGTTGTTTTTTCCTCATTCTACCTCCCAAAAATCAAAATAGAAAGAGGTCGAAAAATGTCATGTGTCTAAAAATGTTACCAATAAAAATGTCAGCTCCTTCCGCAAAAACTAAGCCATCACATGACTTTGTTGAACGAAATATGGAAAAATTATAGCTCTTAAAATATGGGGATGCAAAAACTAGTTTTTGCAATCTAAAGCATCTTTTAGTGTGTGACAGCAGCCAAACATAAAAACCCGATATAAATCTGGTAATCGCACCGACCAGAAGAATAAAGTCATCTAATTACTTATACTGCATGAGGAATGGCATAAAAAATAAATAAAACCAATTCTTCAACTGCTGTTGATTTTTCCATTCTGCCTCCCAAAGATAGTAGTAAGGCTTGGCACACATTTATTCTGCGCTCTGCACTGAGCGCTTACACCAGGGTTTTTGTGTAAATCTCTAAAATACGTGATGCAGTCTGAACTTATGGTGGAAGATTCCCTATAATGAGGCAGATGGACATAATGTGGACACTGTCTGACCTGTGATCCGGCGGTGTCTCTCTTTACAGGCGAGCATAAAAATGTGGTCAACCACAGTTTTGTGCACTTCTGAAAAGGAGACTGCTGAACCAGAGCCAGATAGAGTCCAAAGTAACTTTGCTGCCTCATTATAGTGAGTGGATCACAGGGGTTTCATATGATTCATGTCACTCAAAGATTTTGATGGAAACCCCAAAGTAAGTGCTGAGGGTAGAGCGCAAGATAAATGCGATCGCACAGTTGTGTTAAATGTTCCTAATAAAAGCTTCAATTCAATCCACAAAAAAGCAAGTTCCCACTCAGGTCCATCATCTGTTAATGGAAATATAGGGGACTTCCATGTTACTGGTAGCACAAAGGCTCTGGAAAAGCAAAATGGCTTCTCGTCCCTCAAAAGAAATTCAACAAATTCAGCACTCCCAAATCCATATGCCCCCCTCCCTTCTCAGCCCCAGTGAGTCTAAACTACATATAATGTCCACGTTTGTTTCTGTAGTGATGACATCCAATCTAATTTATGGGTGCATGGCTCCAGAAACATGAGCTGGGCATAATCTACTGGTCACTACAACATACAGGTCACTACAGTGTACTGGTCACTACAGTGGCAGTTTGTAATTTTCACTTAGCAACGTCCACTGCTGCTTGTTTCTGAAAAACACCCATGGTGTCAAATCATCACCACACCTGCAAATAAATTCCCAAAGGGGTATAGTTTTCAAAATGAGGTCTCTTGAGGGGGATTCTGCTTTTCTAGCAATTAGGGGTTCTGTATATGGAGTCCACAAACTTTTCTAGGAAAATATGCACTCCAAGAGGCAAATAGTGCTTCGTTCCTCCTGAGTCTCTTCGTACAGCTATGCAGTACTGTACACCCACATATGGGGTATTTCTACATTCAACAAAAATTGTGGGATACATTTTGGTGCAATTTTTTTACATATTTCCCAAACTGAAAATTTACAATTTGAGGCTAATTCACAATTTTGTTGGTAAAAAATGTAAATTATTTTTTCTTCAATGCCCAATGGTATAAAATTCTGTGACACACCTGTGGAGTCAATATGATCCCTGTGTCCCTAGATGAATTCATTGAGAGGTGTTGCTTGTAAAATGGGGTCACTTATGGGGGGCTCTGCTGTTCTGGCACCTCAGGGGCTCTGACAATATGATATGGCATTTTCAAACCAGAACAGCAAAATCTGCACTGTAATATGGCGCTTCTTCCCTTCTGAGCTTCGCACTGTGCCTCAAAAGTAGTTTTCGACCACATATAGAGTATCAGTGAACTCAAGAGAAATTGCACAACACTTTTTGGGGTTAATTTTCTCCTGTTACCCCTGTGAAAATCCAATATTTGGGGCAAAAAAACATTTTTGTGCGAACAATTAGATTTTTTTTTTTTCACAGCTCAACTTATAAACTTCTGTGAAGCACCTGGGGGTTCAGGGTGCTCAATACACATCTGGATAAGTTCCCTGAGGGATCTAGTTTCTAAAATGGTGTCATTTGTGAGGATTAGGGTTAGGGGTGTGTTGGGGTTAGGGGTGGAGATAGAATTGGGGGTTTCCATTGTTTAGGCACATCAGGGGCTCTCCAACCACGACATGGCATCCGTTAATTATTCCAGCAAATTTTACATTCAAAAAGTCAAATGGTGCTCCTTCTATTCCGAGCCCTGATGTGCGCCCAAACAGTGGTTTCCCCCACATATGGGATATTGGCATGCTCAAGAGAAATTGCACAACAAATTATAATGTGCAATTTTTCCAGTTACCCTTATGAATATAAAAAAAATGGGTCTAAGGAAAATATTTTTTAAAAAAGCTAAATGTTTATTTTTTCCTTCTGTGGCGCCCCTGGGGTCCAGTCGCCACAGAGAACTGCACATCACCCAGAGGTGTGGCATCCTGCTCTCAGGTAAGGAGGTGGCACAACACAGAACCCTACACCTGCATCGAACACTAGACAATTCAGTCAGGGCACCTGAGCGTATCCTAAGGGAGGAAGCCTCATCCCAGGCTGGATAGAAAAGGGTGTTGGAGGAGTGGGTGGGGGAGATAGAGTAGGGGAAGAGCTTAGTAAGCAAGAGTCAGGAAAGATCTAGAAAGTTAGCGAGTTAGTGAGAGGAGTGGAGCTGAGCAGACGTGAGGGTCTGTAGCTCCAGTCAGACAGAAAGACTGAAACAGAAAGGATTTCCCAGAGAGAGGGAGCTGAAAGAAAGTGAAGCTAAAGAAAAAAGAGAAGGAAGGGGTCCTAGAGGCACGGGTAGTGAGAAATCCACCCGTGGGGCTCGTATTCAGAAGTGGAGGGACTAGGTCGCAGGCAAGGGTTCCGGCCCCATTCTAGTTGGAGAAACTAAGGGCTCAGCTAGCTAACCAGAGGCTGTGGTATCTTTATGTGCCACAGCCACATCTCCACACATTTGCTGAAAAGGCAGCCATATAGGATCCAGGGGGATTCAGTGCACACGACTCAACAAGATCCGCAGCTGCTGGCTTGTGACACTGTGTGGCAGGCGCAGGGCTGGAGAGGTGAAGCCAGTGCAGAGAGATGGTCAGAGAAAGGAACATAGAAAGATGATTCTGGAAAGTGCACCCAAATTGCTTGAGAGCTGGCTGGATCACCTTCTCGGAGGACACAGCACCCCGGCTGGGGCAGCTAAGAGCTATGAGAAAAGCTTTGGAAACTGCACCCCACTGTGTCCTCACACTAATTTACTGCGCCATCCAACCTGCACCAAAGCTACTACAACATCCATCATCTCACAATTTCACCTAAGTGCCCTGGGACTAAAGCTTTACCTGTGGAGAGCTGTACCAACTCTGCTGCATCACCATCTGCCCCAGAGGTCCCTTCAAGCAGCATCGGCTAACATCTCCTATTTGCCGAGTACCACAGGTGGCGTCACAAACATTTATCCCATAAACTTTATTTCCCTTTTATTGTACGCCCAGGGCCAAGGACCAGGTCACTGCTGCCATGACCCATCCCCTTTAAGAATGGTACCGAGTATCACCATGGCCCTGGTGGGTGCTCCACTTCCACATTCTATTACTTCCTGTGAAGCACTTGAAGGGTTAATAAACTTTTTTAATGTGGTATTGAGTACCTTGAGGAGTGCCGTTTTTAGAATGGTGTCACATTTGGGTATTTTCTGTCATATAGGCCTGTTGTGAATTTGGTTTCTGGGCTCCCCCGGTGGTCACTGGTGGTACTGAACGTGGGTTTGTCATCTCCTCTGTTCACCTGTTTCCATTAGGATGTGGGAGTTTCTATTTAGCCTTGCTCCTCAGTCATTTCCATGCCGGCCAACAATGTTACCAGAAGCATTTCTGTTGCATGTTCCTGCTCCTAGACTACTTTCAGCTAAGTTGGATTTTTGTCCTAAGTTTGTTTGCATTTTTGTTCCAGTTCTCTGTGTTTGAATATTTCTGAGACTGGAAGCTCTTGTGAACTGAAATTGCCACTCTGGTGTCATGAGTTGATATTAGAGTTCTAAAGTAATTTCAGGATGGCATTTTGAATAGGGTTTTCAGCTGGCCGTGAAGTCCCCTTTTCTGTCTTCCTTCTATCTAGTAAGCGGACCTCAATTTTGCTAAACCTATTTTCATACTTTGTATGTCAGTTTCCTCTAAAATCACCGACAATATTTGTGGGGGCTACTGTCCGCCTTTTGGGGTTAATTTCTCTAGAGGTGAGCCAGGTCTGTATTTTCCTCTGCTAGGGTCAGTCAGTTCTCCGGCTGGCGCTGGGCGTCTAGGGATAAAACGTAGGCACGCTACCCGGCCACTTTCAGTTGTTGTGATAGGTTTAGCTCACGGTCAGCTCGAGTTCCCATCTTCCAAGAGCTAGTCCTTTTGCATGCTCAAACTATGTTCTCTGTGTGTTGAGAACCATGACATAGGCCCCTAAAGTCATTTCAAATGTGGTATGGTCCCTAAAAAAATGGTTTTGTAAATTTTGCTGTAAAAATAAGAAATCGCTGGTCAACTTTTAACCCTTATAACTACCTAGCAAAAATGTTTTTTGTGTGACATGACTCTCTAATTTAAGGGCTTAAAAATTAAAAGTTTTAAAATTGCAACATTTTCAACATTTTTGCCAAATTTCCAATATTTTCACAAATAAACGTAAGTCATATCAAAGAAATTTTACCATTTTACGCCGTCAATAGTGAGTCTACCCACGTGTGCTTGTACTTTGACAATTTTGTTAACGCTCTTGTGACAGAAGTTAGAATGGAAAATTGTGCTTGTAGTGGGCATCCAGCTGGGTGGCCATCCAGTAATCAGCACTTGTATCATACCTCCCAACTTTTGAAGTAGGGAAAGAGGGCAAGACCCCTGGCCACACCCATTTCACAACTAGTCACACCCATATCCACACCTCAACCACACCCATTTAGCACTGTTGATTATACTGTTTCATAAACAATAACTATAAACAGAAGAAATATGGCCACACGGTGCTCCACACTGTATGATGGCCACACATGATGCTCAATACTGTATGATGGCCACACAGTGCTCCATACTGTATAATGGCCCCACATGATGCTCCATACTTTATAATGGCCACACAGTGCTCCATACTGTATAATGGCCCCACATAGTGTTCCGTACTGTATAATGGCCACACAGTGCTCCATGCTGTATAATGGCCACACAGTGCTCCATATTGTATAATGGCCACACAGTGTTCCATACTGCATAATGGCCACACATAGTGCTCCGTACTGTACAATGGCCACACATGATGCTCCATACTGCATAATGGCCTCACATGATGCTCCATACTGTATAATGGCCTCACATGATGCTCCATACTGTATAATGGCCCCACATAGTGCTCCGTACTGTATAATGGCCACACATGATGCTCCATACTGTATAATGGCCCCACAGGATGCTGTGTACAACCCTAACTATAACCACAAACCTAACTCTAACACACCCATAACCCTAATCCCAACCCTAACCACAAACCTAACCCTTACACACCCCTAACCCTAACCCCAACTCTAATTTTAGCCCCAACCCTAGCCCAACTCTAGGGCGTGAACACCAGGGTAGGGGAAGATCACCGGGGCAGGGGGAGATCAGCGGGGCAGAGGGTTGATCACCAGGGCAAGAGGGCAATCAGGGGGGCTATTAGCAGGGCAACAGGGTGATCTGAGAGGCGATCTGAAGAGCAGGGGGGTGATCAGTGGGGCTGGGAGTGATCGCCGGGGCAAGGGGTGTTGTGAACTCTGTGTTCAGGCTCCCTCTTGTGGTCACTGGTGGTATGGTGTGACTTTTGCTTTGGGCTCCCCCTGGTGGCTTTGCCTGTTATCCTGCTGGTCTCTGGCTATCAGCTGGTTCGTTATCCTCTGGGAGGTTCCTATATAGCTCTGTTTTACTTCCACTTGTTGCCGGCTGTCGATGTAATCAGTGCTACTCAGATTCCTTCTGACTACCTTGCTCCCAGTCCATCCAGGATAAGCTAAGTTTTGTTTGCTCATTTTTTGATCAGCAGTGTTTATCATGTTTTCTGTTCCAGCTTGCTAAAATGTAATTCCCTCGCTTGCTGGTTGCTCTAGTGGGCTGAGTTTCTCCCCACACACCGTTAGTTGGTGTGTGGGTTCTTGAAATCTCAGGATGGATATTTTGTAAGGGTTTTTTATTGATCGCATAGACCCCTGCTCTATTTTCTGCTTTTTAGTACTAGTGGGCCTCTTTTGCTGAATCTGATTTCATCCCTATGTATGTGCCTTCTTCTTACTTCACCGTTAATATTTGTTGGGGGCTTCTATATCTTTGGGGATTATTTCTCTGGAGGCAAGCGAGGTCTTTCTTTCTCTTTAGGGGTAGCTAGTTCCTCAGGCTGGCTCGAGACGTCTAGAAATTTTTTAGGCACGTTCACCGGCTACCTCTAGTTGTTTTGGATAGGTTCAGATTTGCGATCAGTCCAGTTACCATCTCCCTAGAGCTCGTCCTTAGTTTAATCACTTGCTGATCTATTTGCTCTGAGTTCAGCTGCTGACATGGATGTTCAGAACTTGGCTTCCAGTCTGGATCATCTTGCTGCTAGAGTTCAGAGTATTCAGGATTTTGTTGTTCACAGTCCTATGTCTGAGCCTAGGATACCTATTCCGGAGTTGTTTTCTGGAGATAGATCTAGGTTCCTAAATTTTAAGAACAATTGTAAGTTGTTTCTTTCTTTGAAACCTCGTTCCTCTGGTGATGCCGTTCAGCAAGTTAGGATTATTATTTCCTTTTTGCGTGGTGACCCTCAAGATTGGGCCTTCGCATTGGCGCCAGGGGATCCTGCATTGCTCAGTGTGGATGCGTTTTTTCTGGCCCTTGGATTGCTCTATGAGGAACCTAATCTTGAGAACCAGGCTGAAAAAGCGTTATTGGCCCTCTCGCAGGGGCAAGATGAAGCAGAGGTGTACTGCCAGAAATTTCGGAAATGGTCGGTGCTTACTCAGTGGAATGAGTGTGCCCTGGCTGCAAATTTCAGAGAAGGTCTTTCTGAAGCCATTAAGAATGTCATGGTGGGGTTCCCTACGCCTGCAGGTCTGAATGAGTCAATGACTCTGGCCATTCAGATTGATCGGCGGTTGCGGGAGCGCAAACCTGTGCACCATTTGGCGGTGTCTTCTGAACAGACACCTGAATCTATGCAATGTGACAGAATTCTGACCAGAAGTGAACGGCAAAATTATAGACGGCAAAATGGGTTGTGCTTTTACTGTGGTGACTCAGCTCATGTTATCTCAGCATGCTCTAAGCGAAAAAAAAAGGTTGATAAATCTGTCACCATTGGTACTTTATAGCCTAAGTTCATTTTGTCTGTTACCCTGATTTGTTCCCTGTCATCTTACCCGGTTAATACCTTTGTAGATTCAGGTGCTGCCCTGAGTCTGATGGATTGGTCATTTGCCAGGCGCAGTGGTTTTGATTTGGAGCCTTTAAAATTTCCTATTCCACTAAGGGGAATTGACTCTACGCCATTGGCTACGAATAGACCTCAGTACTGGACACAAGTGACCATGTGCATGACTCCTGTTCATCAGGAGGTGATTCGCTTTCTTGTATTGCATAATTTGCATGATGTTGTCGTGTTGGGTCTACCATGGTTGCAGACTCATAATCCAGTCCTGGATTGGAAAGCTATGTCTGTGTCAAGTTGGGGTTGTCAGGGAATTCATGGTGACGCTCCTGTGGTGCCAATTGCTTCGTCCACTCCTTCTGAAGTCCCTACGTTTTTGTCAGACTACCAGGATGTATTTGAGGAGCCCAAACTCAATTCTCTACCTCCTCATAGGGACTGTGATTGTGCTATAAATTTGATTCCTGGTAGTAAGTTTCCTAAGGGACGACTTTTCAATTTATCTGTGCCGGAGCATGCTGCCATGCGGAGTTATATAAAGGAGTCTTTGGAGAAGGGACATATTCGCCCGTCCTCTTCCCCTCTTGGTGCGGGATTCTTTTTTGTGGCTAAGAAGGATGGTTCCCTGAGACCTTGTATTGATTATCGCCTTTTGAACAAAATCACGGTCAAATTTCAGTATCCTTTGCCATTGTTAACTGATTTGTTTGCTCGCATTAGGGGGTCTAGTTGGTTCACCAAGATTAATCTTCGTGGTGCGTATAACCTTGTGCGTATAAAACAGGGTGATGAATGGAAAACTGCATTTAATACGCCTGAATGCCATTTTGAGTACCTGGTGATGCCTTTTGGACTTTCTAATGCTCCTTCAGTCTTTCAGTTCTTTATGCACGACATCTTCCGTGAATATCTGGATAAGTTTATGATTGTGTATCTGGATGATATTCTGTTTTTTTCGGATGATTGGGAGTCTCATGTTAAGCAGGTCAGGATGGTCTTTCAGGTCCTGCGTGACAACGCTTTATTTGTGAAGGGCTCAAAATGTCTTTTTGGAGTCCAGAAGATTTATTTTTTGGGTTTCATTTTTCCTCCTTCTACTATTGAGATGGACCCAGTCAAGGTTCAGGCTATTCATGACTGGACGCAGCCTACATTGGTTAAGAGTCTTCAGAAGTTCTTGGGTTTTGCTAATTTTTACCGTCGCTTCAAAGCTAATTTTTCTGGTGTTGTTAAGCCTTTGACGGATTTGACCAAGAAAGGTTCTGATGTGACTAATTGGTCCTCTGTGGCTGTGGAGGCCTTTCGGGAGCTGAAGCGCCGGTTTTCTTCGGCTCCAGTCTTATGTCAGCCAGATGTCTCACTTCCCTTCCAGGTGGAGGTTGATGCTTCCGAGATTGGAGCGGGGGCTGTTTTGTCGCAGAGAAGCTCCGATGACTTTGTGATGAAGCCATGTGCTTTCTTTTCAAGAAAGTTTTCGCCTGCCGAGCGGAATTATGTCGGTAATCGGGAGTTGTTGGCTATGAAGTGGGCATTTGAGGAGTGGCGACATTGGCTCGAGGGAGCTAAGCATCGTGTGGTGGTCTTGACTGATCACAAGAATTTGATTTATCTCGAGTCGGCCAAGCGGCTGAATCCCAGACAGGCTCGTTGGTCGTTGT
This sequence comes from Ranitomeya variabilis, assembly GCF_051348905.1. NCBI lineage: Eukaryota > Metazoa > Chordata > Amphibia > Anura > Dendrobatidae > Ranitomeya > Ranitomeya variabilis. Next base: position 146,773,511 of record NC_135238.1, on the reverse strand, counting down.
TTTTCTCTCGTTTTGATTTCGTGGTTTCGTACCTGCCTGGTTCGAAGAATGTGAAGGCTGATGCTCTTTCTAGGAGTTTTGTGCCTGACTCTCCTGGAGATTCAGAGCCAGCTGGTATTCTTAGAGAAGGGGTGATTTTGTCTGCCATCTCCCCAGATTTGCGACGTGTGCTGCAAGAGTTTCAGGCGGATAGACCTGATCGCTGTCCACCGGAGAGACTGTTTGTCCCGGATAGATGGACCAACAGAGTCATCTCCGAGGTTCATTCTTCGGTGTTGGTGGGCCATCCTGGAATATTTGGTACCAGAGACTTGGTGGCCAGGTCTTTTTGGTGGCCTTCCTTGTCGCGGGATGTGCGTTCCTTTGTGCAGTCTTGTGGAATTTGTGCTCGGGCTAAGCCTTGCTGTTCTCGAGCCAGTGGTTTGCTGTTACCTTTGCCTGTCCCGAAGAGGCCTTGGACGCACATTTCCATGGATTTTATTTCAGATCTCCCTGTCTCTCAGAGAATGTCTGTCATCTGGGTGGTGTGTGATCGTTTTTCTAAGATGGTCCAGTTGGTGCCCTTGCCTAAGTTGCCTTCCTCCTCCGAGTTGGTTCCACTGTTTTTTCAAAATGTGGTTCGTTTGCACGGGATTCCTGAGAACATTGTTTCTGACAGAGGATCCCAGTTTGTGTCTAGATTTTGGCGGACCTTTTGTGCTAAATTGGGCATTGATTTGTCTTTTTCGTCGGCCTTCCATCCTCAGACGAATGGCCAAACCGAGCGAACTAATCAGACCTTGGAGACTTATTTAAGATGTTTTGTTTCTGCTGATCAGGACGACTGGGTTACTTTTTTGCCGTTGGCCGAGTTTGCCCTTAATAATCGGGCTAGTTCTGCTACTTTGGTTTCTCCTTTCTTTTGTAATTCGGGGTTTCATCCTCGTTTTTCCTCGGGTCAGGTGGAGCCTTCTGACTGTCCTGGAGTGGATCTTGTGGTTGATAGGTTGTATCAGATTTGGAATCATGTGGTGGACAATTTGAAGCTGTCTCAAGAGAAGGCTCAGCTCTTTGCCAACCGCCGTCGCTGTGTGGGTCCCCGATTTTGCGTTGGGGACTTGGTGTGGTTGTCTTCTCGCTTCGTTCCTATGAAGGTCTCCTCTCCTAAGTTCAAGCCTCGGTTTATCGGTCCTTATAAGATTCTGGAAGTCCTTGGCCCTGTGTCATTTCGTCTGGACCTCCCAGCATCATTTGCTATTCATAATGTGTTCCATCGCTCGTTGTTGCGGAGATATGTGGTGCCTGTGGTTCCTCCGGTTGAGCCTCCTGCCCCGGTGCTGGTTGAGGGAGAATTGGAATACGTGGTGGAGAAGATCTTGGATTCTCGTATTTCTAGACGGAGGCTCCAGTATTTGGTTAAATGGAAGGGCTATGGTCAGGAGGATAATTCTTGGGTTGTCGCCTCTGATGTTCATGCAGCCGATTTGGTTCGTGCCTTCCATGTGGCTCATCCTGATCACCCTGGTGGTTTTCATGAGGGTTCGGTGACCCCTCCTCAAGGGGGGGTGTTGTGAAATTGGATTTTGGGCTCCCCCGGTGGCCACTGGTGGAATTGAACTGGTGTGCATCATCCCCTCTGTTCACCTGTTTCCATCAGGATGTGGGAGTCGCTATTTAACCTTGCTCCTCTGTCACTTCCATGCCGGTCAACATTGTAATCAGAAGCCTTTCTGTGCATGTTCCTGCTGCTAGACAACTCCCAGTTAAGTTGGACTTTTGTCCTCGTTTGTTTTTGCATTTTGTTCCAGTTCACAGCTGTAGTTTCGTTTCTGTGTCTGGAAAGCTCTTGTGATCTGAAATTGCCACTCTGATGTTATGAGTTAATACTAGAGTCTTAAAGTAATTTCAGGATGGTATTTTGATAGGGTTTTCAGCTGACCATGAAAGTGCCCTTTCTGTCTTCCTGCTATCTAGTAAGCGGACCTCAATTTTGCTAAACCTATTTTCATACTACGTTTGTCATTTCATCTAAAATCACCGCCAATATATGTGGGGGCCTCTGTCTGCCTATCGGGGAAATTTCTCTAGAGGTGAGCCAGGACTATATTTTCCTCTGCCAGGATTAGTTAGTCCTCCGGCCGGCGCTGGGCGTCTAGGGATAAAAAACGTAGGCAACGCTACCCGGCTACTGTTAGTTGTGCGGCAGGTTTAGTTCATGGTCAGTTTAGTTTCCATCCTTCCAAGAGCTAGTACTTATGTTTGCTGGGCTATGTTCTCTTGCCATTGAGAACCATAACAGTTTGACCGGCCAAAAAGGGTTAAATTAATTGACAGAGAAAGGAGAGAAAAGAGAAGTCTGCTGAAGATTTTTTTTTTTTTTTCCCCTTCCCTTCAGTTCTGAGTGTGCTTGTAATTGAATCTCTTGCAAGTCTGCCTATATTGCAGCCTTTCTCTCTCTCTCTCCTTCTAATCCTGGAATGGCTCTGTGTTCACCTGTTTAAAATGGATATTCAGAGTTTAGCTGCAGGTTTGAATAATCTCACCACGAAAGTTCAAAATTTACAAGATTTTGTTGTTCATGTTCCTATATCTGAACCTAGAATTCCTTTGCCTGAATTTTTCTCGGGGAATAGATCTTGCTTTCAAAATTTCAAAAATAATTGCAAGTTGTTTTTGTCCCTGAAATCTCGCTCTGCTGGAGATCCTGCTCAGCAGGTCAGGATTGTGATTTCCTTGCTCCGGGGCGACCCTCAGGATTGGGCTTTTGCATTGGCTCCAGGGGATCCTGCGTTGCTCAATGTGGATGCGTTTTTTTTGGCCTTGGGGTTGCTTTATGAGGAACCTCAGTTAGAGCTTCAGGCGGAAAAAGCCTTGATGTCCCTATCTCAGGGGCAAGACGAAGCTGAAATATACTGCCAGAAATTCCGTAAATGGGCTGTGCTTACTCAGTGGAATGAGTGCGCCCTGGCGGCGAATTTCAGAGAGGGTCTCTCTGATGCCATTAAGGATGTTATGGTGGGGTTCCCTGTGCCTGCGGGTCTGAATGAGTCCATGACAATGGCTATCCAGATCGATAGGCGTCTGCGGGAGCGCAAACCTGTGCACCATTTGGCGGTGTCTACTGAGAAGACGCCAGAGAATATGCAATGTGATAGAATTCTGTCCAGAAGTGAACGGCAGAATTTAAGACGAAAAAATGGGTTGTGCTTCTATTGCGGTGATTCAACTCATGTTATATCAGCATGCTCTAAGCGTACTAAGAAGCTTGATAAGTCTGTTTCAATTGGCACTTTACAGTCTAAGTTTATTCTATCTGTGACCCTGATTTGTTCTTTATCATCTATTACCGCGGATGCCTATGTCGACTCTGGCGCCGCTTTGAGTCTTATGGATTGGTCCTTTGCCAAACGCTGTGGGTATGATTTGGAGCCTCTTGAAACTCCTATACCCCTGAAGGGGATTGACTCCACCCCATTGGCTAGTAATAAACCACAATACTGGACACAAGTAACTATGCGGATTAATCCGGATCATCAGGAGATTATTCGCTTTCTTGTGCTGTATAACCTACATGATGTGTTGGTGCTTGGATTGCCATGGCTGCAATCTCATAACCCAGTCCTTGACTGGAAAGCTATGTCTGTGTTAAGCTGGGGATGTAAGGGGACGCATGGGGACGTACCTGTGGTTTCCATTTCATCATCTATTCCCTCTGAGATTCCTGAATTCTTGACTGAATATCGTGATGTTTTTGAAGAACCTAAGCTTGGTTCATTACCTCCGCACCGGGAGTGCGATTGTGCCATAGATTTGATTCCGGGTAGTAAATACCCTAAGGGTCGTTTATTTAATCTGTCTGTGCCTGAACATGCTGCTATGCGAGAATATATAAAGGAGTCCTTGGAAAAGGGACATATTCGTCCTTCGTCATCTCCCTTAGGAGCCGGTTTTTTCTTTGTGGCTAAGAAAGATGGCTCTTTGAGACCGTGTATTGATTATCGGCTTTTGAATAAAATCACGGTTAAATATCAATATCCGTTGCCACTGCTGACTGATTTGTTTGCTCGCATAAAGGGGGCCAAGTGGTTCTCTAAGATAGATCTCCGTGGGGCGTATAATTTGGTGCGAATTAAGCAGGGGGATGAGTGGAAGACCGCATTTAATACGCCCGAGGGCCACTTTGAGTATTTGGTGATGCCTTTTGGTCTTTCAAATGCCCCTTCAGTCTTTCAGTCCTTTATGCATGACATTTTCCGTGATTATTTGGATAAATTTATGATTGTGTATCTGGATGATATTTTGATTTTTTCGGATGACTGGGACTCATGTCCAGCAGGTCAGGAGGGTTTTTCAGGTTTTGCGGTCTAATTCCTTGTGTGTGAAGGGTTCTAAGTGCGTTTTTGGGGTTCAAAAGATTTCCTTTTTGGGATATATTTTTTCCCCCTCTTCCATCGAGATGGATCCTGTCAAGGTTCAGGCTATTTGTGATTGGACGCAACCTGTTGTGAATTTGCTTTTTGCTCCCTCTAGTGGTTACTAGTTTTTTGACTCTGGTTTTTCTGTCATTCCTTTTATCCGCACCTGGGTCGTTAGTTAGGGGTGTTGCTATATAAGCTCCCTGGACCTTCAGTTCAATGCCTGGCAACGTAGTTATCAGAGCTAGTCTGCTGTGCTCTTGTCTACTGATCCTGGTTCCAGTTATATCAGCTAAGTCTGCCTTTTGCTTTTTGCTATTTGTTTTGGTTTTGTATTTTTGTCCAGCTTGTTCCAAATCTATATCCTGACCTTTGCTGGAAGCTCTAGGGGGCTGGTGTTCTCCCCCCGGACCGTTAGACGGTTCGGGGGTTCTTGAATTTCCAGTGTGGATTTTGATAGGGTTTTTGTTGACCATATAAGTTACCTTTCTTTATTCTGCTATCAGTAAGCGGGCCTCTCTGTGCTAAACCTGGTTCATTTCTATGTTTGTCATTTCCTCTTACCTCACCGTCATTATTTGTGGGGGGCTTCTATCCAGCTTTGGGGTCCCCTTCTCTGGAGGCAAGAAAGGTCTTTGTTTTCCTCTACTAGGGGTAGCTAGATTCTCCGGCTGGCGCGTGTCATCTAGAATCAACGTAGGAATGATCCCCGGCTACTTCTAGTGTTGGCGTTAGGAGTAGATATATGGTCAACCCAGTTACCACTGCCCTATGAGCTGGATTTTTGTATTCTGCAGACTTCCACGTTCCTCTGAGACCCTCGCCATTGGGGTCATAACAGTTTGCCAGGCCAGTATTAAATGTTTAATGCATAGCAGAAGAGGGATTATAAGAAAGAAGATTCTGAGTTTTTTTTTTTCTTCTTCCCCTTTACCTCAGAGTGGCTATGCTTGCTGCAGACATGAATGTCCAGACCTTGATTACAAGTGTGGACCAGCTGGCTACTCGTGTGCAGGGCATACAAGACTATGTTATCAGAAATCCTAGGTCAGAACCTAAAATACCGATTCCTGAACTGTTTTCCGGAGACAGGTTTAAGTTTAGGAATTTCGTGAATAATTGTAAATTGTTTTTGTCCCTGAGACCCTGTTCATCTGGAGATTCTGCTCAGCAAGTCAAAATTGTAATTTCGTTCTTACGGGGCGACCCTCAGGATTGGGCTTTTTCGCTGGCGCCAGGAGATCCGGCATTGGCTGATCTTGATGCGTTTTTTCTGGCGCTCGGTTTACTTTATGAGGAACCCAATCTTGAGATTCAGGCAGAAAAGGCCTTGCTGGCTATGTCTCAGGGGCAGGACGAGGCTGAAGTGTATTGCCAAAAATTTCGGAAATGGTCCGTGCTGACACATTGGAACGAGTGTGCACTGGCCGCTAATTTTAGAAATGGCCTTTCTGAAGCCATTAAGAATGTTATGGTGGGTTTTCCCATTCCCACAGGTCTGAATGATACTATGGCACTGGCTATTCAAATTGACCGGCGGTTGCGGGAGCGCAAAACTGCAAATTCCCTCATGGTGTTGTCTGAACAGACACCTAATTCGGTGCAATGTGATAGAAAAACCGCAAATTCCCTCATGGTGTTGTCTGAACAGACACCTGATTTAATGCAATGTGATAGAATCCTGACTAGAAATGAGCGGAAAATTCATAGACGCCGGAATGGCTTGTGCTACTACTGTGGTGATTCTACACATGTTATCTCAGCATGCTCTAAACGTATAGCTAAGGTTGTTAGTCCTGTCACCGTTGGTAATTTGCAACCTAAATTTATTCTGTCTGTAACTTTGATTTGCTCACTGTCATCTTATCCTGTCATGGCGTTTGTAGATTCAGGTGCTGCCCTGAGTCTCATGGATCTCTCATTTGCTAAGCGCTGTGGTTTTACTCTTGAACCATTAGAAAATCCTATTCCTCTTAGGGGTATTGATGCTACACCATTGGCAGCAAATAAACCGCAGTATTGGACACAGGTTACCATGTGCATGACTCCTGAACACCGCGAGGTGATACGTTTCCTGGTTTTACATAAAATGCATGATTTGGTTGTTTTAGGGCTGCCATGGTTACAGACCCATAATCCAGTCCTGGACTGGAAGGCTATGTCAGTCTCAAGTTGGGGCTGTCGTGGTATTCATGGGGATTCCCTGCCTGTGTCTATTGCTTCTTCTACGCCTTCGGAAGTTCCGGAGTATTTGTCTGATTATCAGGATGTCTTCAGTGAGTCTGAGTCCAGTGCACTGCCTCCTCATAGGGACTGTGACTGTGCTATAGATTTGATCCCAGGCAGTAAATTTCCTAAGGGAAGACTGTTTAATCTGTCGGTACCTGAACATACCGCTATGCGTTCATATATCAAGGAGTCTCTGGAGAAAGGACATATTCGTCCGTCTTCTTCCCCTCTTGGTGCGGGATTCTTTTTTGTGGCAAGAAAGGACGGATCTTAGAGACCTTGTATTGATTATCGGCTTTTAAATAAGATCACTGTCAAATTTCAGTATCCTTTACCGCTGTTGTCTGACTTGTTTGCCCGGATTAAGGGTGCCAAGTGGTTCACCAAGATAGACCTTCGTGGTGCGTACAACCTTGTGCGCATTAAGCAAGGTGATGAATGGAAAACCGCATTCAATACGCCCGAAGGTCATTTTGAGTACTTGGTGATGCCTTTTGGGCTCTCCAATGCGCCTTCAGTTTTTCAGTCCTTTATGCATGACATTTTCCGGAAGTATCTGGATAAATTTTTGATTGTTTATCTGGATGATATTTTGGTTTTTTCTGATAATTGGGATTCGCATGTGGAGCAGGTCAGGTTGGTCTTTAAAATTTTGCGTGAAAATTCTTTGTTTGTCAAGGGCTCAAAGTGTCTCTTTGGTGTACAGAAGGTTCCCTTTTTGGGGTTCATTTTTTCCCCTTCTGCTGTGGAGATGGACCCAGTCAAGGTCCGAGCTATTCTTGATTGGACTCAGCCCTCGTCAGTTAAGAGTCTTCAGAAGTTCTTGGGCTTCGCTAACTTCTACCGTCGTTTTATCGCTAATTTTTCTAGCATTGTGAAACCTTTGACGGATATGACCAAGAAGGGCTCCGATGTAGCTAACTGGGCTCCTGCTGCCGTGGAGGCTTTCCAGGAGTTGAAACGCCGGTTTACTTCGGCGCCTGTTTTGTGCCAGCCTGACGTCTCACTTCCCTTTCAGGTTGAGGTGGATGCTTCGGAGATTGGGGCAGGGGCCGTTTTGTCGCAGAGAGGCCCTGGTTGCTCTGTTATGAAACCTTGTGTCTTTTTCTCTAGGAAGTTTTCGCCTGCCGAGCGAAATTATGATGTGGGCAATCGGGAGTTGTTGGCCATGAAATGGGCATTTGAGGAGTGGCGTCATTGGCTCGAGGGTGCTAAGCATCGTGTGGTGGTCTTGACTGATCACAAAAATCTGATGTATCTCGAGTCTGCTAAACGCCTTAATCCGAGACAGGCCCGCTGGTCATTGTTTTTCTCCTGCTTTGATTTTGTTGTCTCGTATTTACCAGGTTCAAAGAATGTGAAGGCCGATGCTCTTTCTAGGAGCTTTGTGCCTGATGCTCCTGGAGTCGCGGATCCTGTTGGTATTCTTAAAGATGGAGTTATCTTGTCAGCTATTTCTCCGGATCTGCGACGTGTGTTGCAGAGATTTCAGGCTGATAGGCCTGAGTCTTGTCCACCTGACAGACTGTTTGTCCCGGATAAGTGGACCAGCAGAGTCATTTCCGAGGTTCATTCCTCGGTGTTGGCAGGTCACCCGGGAATTTTTGGCACCAGAGATCTGGTGGCCAGGTCCTTTTGGTGGCCTTCCTTGTCAAGGGATGTGCGGTCATTTGTGCAGTCCTGTGGGACTTGTGCTCGAGCTAAGCCTTGCTGTTCTCGTGCCAGCGGTTTGCTCTTGCCCTTGCCTGTCCCGAAGAGACCTTGGACACATATCTCCATGGATTTCATTTCTGATCTTCCGCTATCTCAGGGCATGTCCGTTATCTGGGTGATATGTGATCGCTTCTCCAAGATGGTCCATTTGGTTCCTTTGCCTAAGCTGCCTTCCTCTTCCGATCTGGTTCCTGTGTTTTTCCAGAACGTGGTTCGTTTGCACGGCATCCCTGAGAATATTGTGTCAGACAGAGGATCCCAGTTCGTTTCCAGGTTCTGGCGATCCTTTTGTAGTAGGATGGGCATTGATTTGTCGTTTTCGTCTGCTTTCCATCCTCAGACTAATGGACAGACGGAGCGAACCAATCAGACTTTGGAGGCTTATTTGAGGTGTTTTGTCTCTGCTGATCAGGACGATTGGGTGACATTCTTGCCGTTGGCTGAGTTTGCCCTTAATAATCGGGCTAGTTCCGCCACCTTGGTTTCGCCTTTTTTCTGCAACTCTGGTTTCCATCCTCGCTTTTCTTCGGGTCATGTGGAGCCTTCTGACTGTCCTGGGGTGGATTCTGTGGTGGATAGGTTGCAGCAGATCTGGAATCATGTGGTGGACAACTTGAAGTTGTCACAGGAGAAGGCTCAGCGCTTTGCCAACCGCCGCCGCGGTGTGGGTCCCCGACTACGTGTTGGGGATTTGGTATGGCTTTCTTCCCGCTTTGTTCCTATGAAGGTCTCCTCTCCCAAATTTAAACCTCGTTTTATTGGGCCTTACAAGATATTGGAAATCCTTAATCCTGTATCTTTTCGTCTGGATCTTCCTGTGTCGTTTGCTATTCACAATGTATTTCATAGGTCCTTGTTGCGGCGGTACATTGTGCCTGTGGTTCCTTCTGCTGAGCCTCCTGCTCCGGTGTTGGTTGAGGGCGAGTTGGAGTACGTGGTGGAGAAGATCTTGGATTCTCGCCTCTCCAGGCGGAGGCTTCAGTACCTGGTCAAGTGGAAGGGCTATGGTCAGGAGGATAATTCCTGGGTGATCGCCTCTGATGTTCATGCGGCCGATTTAGTTCGTGCCTTTCATGCCGCTCATCCTGATCGCCCTGGTGGTCGTGGTGAGGGTTCGGTGACCCCTCACTAAGGGGGGGGTACTGTTGTGAATTTGCTTTTTGCTCCCTCTAGTGGTTACTAGTTTTTTGACTCTGGTTTTTCTGTCATTCCTTTTATCCGCACCTGGGTCGTTAGTTAGGGGTGTTGCTATATAAGCTCCCTGGACCTTCAGTTCAATGCCTGGCAACGTAGTTATCAGAGCTAGTCTGCTGTGCTCTTGTCTACTGATCCTGGTTCCAGTTATATCAGCTAAGTCTGCCTTTTGCTTTTTGCTATTTGTTTTGGTTTTGTATTTTTGTCCAGCTTGTTCCAAATCTATATCCTGACCTTTGCTGGAAGCTCTAGGGGGCTGGTGTTCTCCCCCCGGACCGTTAGACGGTTCGGGGGTTCTTGAATTTCCAGTGTGGATTTTGATAGGGTTTTTGTTGACCATATAAGTTACCTTTCTTTATTCTGCTATCAGTAAGCGGGCCTCTCTGTGCTAAACCTGGTTCATTTCTGTGTTTGTCATTTCCTCTTACCTCACCGTCATTATTTGTGGGGGGCTTCTATCCAGCTTTGGGGTCCCCTTCTCTGGAGGCAAGAAAGGTCTTTGTTTTCCTCTACTAGGGGTAGCTAGATTCTCCGGCTGGCGCGTGTCATCTAGAATCAACGTAGGAATGATCCCCGGCTACTTCTAGTGTTGGCGTTAGGAGTAGATATATGGTCAACCCAGTTACCACTGCCCTATGAGCTGGATTTTTGTATTCTGCAGACTTCCACGTTCCTCTGAGACCCTCGCCATTGGGGTCATAACAGCAACCCTCTTCTCTTAAGAGTCTTCAGAAATTTTTGGGCTTTGCTAACTTTTATCGTCGATTTATTGCTGGTTTTTCTGATGTTGTTAAACCATTGACTGATTTGACTAAGAAGGGTGCTGATGTTGCTGATTGGTCCCCTGCTGCTGTGGAGGCCTTTCGGGAGCTTAAGCGCCGCTTTTCTTCCGCCCCTGTGTTGCGTCAGCCTGATGTTGCTCTTCCTTTTCAGGTTGAGGTCGACGCTTCTGAAATCGGAGCTGGGGCAGTTTTGTCGCAGAGAAGTTCCGATTGTTCCGTGATGAGACCTTGTGCCTTTTTCTCGCGTAAATTTTCGCCCGCCGAGCGGAATTATGATGTTGGGAATCGGGAGCTTTTGGCCATGAAGTGGGCTTTTGAGGAGTGGCGTCATTGGCTTGAGGGGGCTAGACATCAGGTGGTGGTATTGACTGACCACAAAAATCTAATTTATCTTGAGTCCGCCAGACGCCTGAATCCTAGACAGGCGCGCTGGTCGTTGTTTTTCTCTCGGTTTAATTTTGTGGTGTCCTACCTGCCGGGTTCTAAGAATGTTAAGGCGGATGCCCTTTCTAGGAGTTTTGAGCCTGACTCCCCTGGTAACTCTGAACCTACAGGTATCCTTAAGGATGGAGTGATATTGTCTTCCGTTTCTCCAGACCTGCGGCGGGCCTTGCAGGAGTTTCAGGCGGATAGACCTGATCGTTGCCCACCTGGTAGACTGTTTGTTCCTGATGATTGGACCAGTAAAGTCATTTCTGAGGTTCATTCTTCTGCGTTGACAGGTCATCCTGGAATCTTTGGTACCAGGGATTTGGTGGCAAGGTCCTTCTGGTGGCCTTCCCTGTCTCGAGATGTGCGAGGCTTTGTGCAGTCTTGTGACGTTTGTGCTCGGGCCAAGCCTTGTTGTTCTCGGGCTAGTGGATTGTTGTTGCCCTTGCCTATCCCGAAGAGGCCCTGGATGCACATCTCGATGGATTTTATTTCGGATCTTCCTGTTTCTCAGAAGATGTCTGTCATCTGGGTGGTGTGTGACCGTTTCTCTAAGATGGTCCATTTGGTTCCCCTGCCTAAGTTGCCTTCTTCTTCCGAGTTGGTTCCTCTGTTTTTTCAAAATGTGGTCCGTTTGCATGGTATTCCGGAGAATATCGTTTCTGACAGAGGAACCCAATTTGTGTCTAGATTTTGGCGAGCATTCTGTGCTAGGATGGGCATAGATTTGTCTTTCTCGTCTGCTTTCCATCCTCAGACTAATGGCCAGACCGAGCGGACGAATCAGACCTTGGAGACATATTTGAGGTGTTTTGTGTCTGCAGATCAGGATGATTGGGTTGCTTTTTTGCCTTTAGCGGAGTTTGCCCTCAATAATCGGGCCAGCTCTGCCACCTTGGTGTCTCCTTTTTTCTGTAATTCGGGGTTTCATCCTCGATTTTCTTCTGGTCAGGTGGAATCTTCGGATTGTCCTGGAGTGGATGCTGTGGTGGAGAGGTTGCATCAGATTTGGGGGCAGGTAGTGGACAATTTGAAGTTGTCCCAGGAGAAGACTCAGCTTTTTGCCAACCGCCGGCGTCGGGTTGGTCCTCGGCTTTGTGTTGGGGACTTGGTGTGGTTGTCTTCTCGTTTTGTCCCTATGAGGGTTTCTTCTCCTAAGTTTAAGCCTCGGTTCATCGGCCCGTACAAGATATTGGAGATTCTTAACCCTGTGTCCTTCCGTTTGGACCTCCCTGCATCTTTTTCTATTCATAATGTTTTTCATCGGTCATTGTTGCGCAGGTATGAGGTACCGGTTGTGCCTTCCGTTGAGCCTCCTGCTCCGGTGTTGGTTGAGGGCGAGTTGGAGTACGTTGTGGAAAAAATCTTGGACTCCCGTGTTTCCAGACGGAAACTCCAGTATCTGGTCAAATGGAAGGGATACGGTCAGGAGGATAATTCTTGGGTGACTGCCTCTGATGTTCATGCCTCCGATCTGGTCCGTGCCTTTCATAGGGCTCATCCTGATCGCCCTGGTGGTTCTGGTGAGGGTTCGGTGCCCCCTCCTTGAGGGGGGGGTACTGTTGTGAAATTGGATTTTGGGCTCCCCCGGTGGCCACTGGTGGAATTGAACTGGTGTGCATCATCCCCTCTGTTCACCTGTTTCCATCAGGATGTGGGAGTCGCTATTTAACCTTGCTCCTCTGTCACTTCCATGCCGGTCAACATTGTAATCAGAAGCCTTTCTGTGCATGTTCCTGCTGCTAGACAACTCCCAGTTAAGTTGGACTTTTGTCCTCGTTTGTTTTTGCATTTTGTTCCAGTTCACAGCTGTAGTTTCGTTTCTGTGTCTGGAAAGCTCTTGTGATCTGAAATTGCCACTCTGATGTTATGAGTTAATACTAGAGTCTTAAAGTAATTTCAGGATGGTATTTTGATAGGGTTTTCAGCTGACCATGAAAGTGCCCTTTCTGTCTTCCTGCTATCTAGTAAGCGGACCTCAATTTTGCTAAACCTATTTTCATACTACGTTTGTCATTTCATCTAAAATCACCGCCAATATATGTGGGGGCCTCTGTCTGCCTATCGGGGAAATTTCTCTAGAGGTGAGCCAGGACTATATTTTCCTCTGCCAGGATTAGTTAGTCCTCCGGCCGGCGCTGGGCGTCTAGGGATAAAAAACGTAGGCAACGCTACCCGGCTACTGTTAGTTGTGCGGCAGGTTTAGTTCATGGTCAGTTTAGTTTCCATCCTTCCAAGAGCTAGTACTTATGTTTGCTGGGCTATGTTCTCTTGCCATTGAGAACCATAACAGGGGGGGTACTGTTGTGAACTCTGTGTTCAGGCTCCCTCTTGTGGTCACTGGTGGTATGGTGTGACTTTTGCTTTGGGCTCCCCCTGGTGGCTTTGCCTGTTATCCTGCTGGTCTCTTGGCTATCAGCTGGTTCGTTATCCTCTGGGAGGTTCCTATATAGCTCTGTTTTACTTCCACTTGTTGCCGGCTGTCGATGTAATCAGTGCTACTCAGATTCCTTCTGACTACCTTGCTCCCAGTCCATCCAGGATAAGCTAAGTTTTGTTTGCTCATTTTTTGATCAGCAGTGTTTATCATGTTTTCTGTTCGAGATTGCTAAAATGTAATTCCCTCGCTTGCTGGTTGCTCTAGTGGGCTGAGTTTCTCCCCACACACGTTAGTTGGTGTGTGGGTTCTTGAAATCTCAGGATGGATATTTTGTAAGGGTTTTTTATTGATCGCATAGACCCCTGCTCTATTTTCTGCTTTCTAGTACTAGTGTGCCTCTTTTGCTGAATCTGATTTCATCCCTATGTATGTGCCTTCTTCTTACTTCACCGTTAATATTTGTTGGGGGCTTCTATATCTTTGGGGATTATTTCTCTGGAGGCAAGCGAGGTCTTTCTTTCTCTTTAGGGGTAGCTAGTTCCTCAGGCTGGCTCGAGACGTCTAGGAATTTTTTAGGCACGTTCACCGGCTACCTCTAGTTGTTTTGGATAGGTTCAGATTTGCGATCAGTCCAGTTACCAACTCCCTAGAGCTCGTCCTTAGTTTAATCACTTGCTGATCTATTTGTGATCCTCAGCCACTAGGGATCATAACAAAGGGGGCGATAAGGGGGGCTATCAGTGGGGAATGGGGGTGATCTGCGAGGCAATCTGCAGGGCAGGGGTGATCAGTGGTGCAGGGGGTGATCACCAGGGGTAGGATGGGGCTGTCAGGTGCGGGGGCAGAGGAGATGCAGCAGCAGATGGAGATGGAGATGGAGTCGGCAGCAGCAGGGAGGTGATCAGGGGGGCAGGGGAGGGAGCAGAGGTTGGGGGGTGGAATGGGATGGCAGGGGAGCGGAGGGCAGCAGAGGGGAGTACCGGATGGCAGATGGCTGTCAGGCAGCAGCAACGGTCAGGTGGTGGCAGCGGTCAGGCAGCGATCAGGCAGTGGCAGCGGCGGCAGCAGTGCAGCAGAAGGGACCTTGCTCTGCAGCTCCTGGGATCAGGATGGAGAGCGAGGGCAGCCATATTTGACCCCGCCCCTCCACATCTGATCAGAGGGATAGCGTCACATGGATGCTAGCTCCAATCAGATCTGAGGGGTGGTGACAAAGAGGTCACCAGAGTGATTGTAGCCATGGGGGGCAAAGCCACACCCCCTGGGCTCAACTTGAGGTCCTCCTGTACCTGCAGGTTGGGTGACATTTCAGTGACCCCGGTCACCCGACTCACAGGAACGTGATCCTGCCATGACACCACATAGGCGTCACAAGTTAGATTGGCACCGACTTTCATAATGCCTAAGTGGCGTCACAAGTTGAGAAGGGGTTTTAAAGCGGTGGTACATTTAGTCTGAGGCGATGCAGGAAAAGGAGGATCCCGGCTGTGACAGCGGGACAGAGTCTCAAAATCGGGACTGTCCCGCTGGATCCGGGACGGTTGGGAGTTATGCTTGTATTAGTCCGGGAAACTCGTAGCACAGGCATAGCAGCATGTATTGCCTCATGTGTGGCGGGCTGCCCAGAGGCAACAAAAAGCTGTCATCATCAGTGGGAAGTATATCATCTGGGTCCTCTGTATCATCTGTATTCTTTGTATCCCCTCAGCCACAATCAAATGATACCCATGAGCTGCTTTGAGAGCCACCCTGCTGTGAACACAGTTGTTCCTCATCCTGCTCATCTGTCCCCTGGCTGGACATTTGTGTACCTGGCCGCTGTTGGGACAGGAACCCATCCTCCAAGTTATATTGTGGATGACAGGTCTGATAATAGTGTGAATGGTCCCTTTTCCTCTTACTCTTACTCCTGTACCACCACCTCATTCATCATCTCCTGAAAGTCTTTTTTTTCCTAGGAGACATAGAAGTGGATAGTAACACAGACAATGCCATGTAACATGGCACACACATCCCGCATGGAGGCCCATTCGCTGCTCGTGAAGTGGTGTTGTTCTGCAGGGAGACTAACCCAAGTGTGCTGCAGATGAAATTCCAGAATTGCTTGCTGCTGCTTGCACAGTCTCTCCAGCATGTGGAAAATGGAGTTCCACCTTCTGGGTACATTGCAAATGAAGCGGTGAGCGGTAAGGAAGACATGAAGCTGCAGCTCACACAGCTGAGCAGCGGCAGGGTGAGAATGCCAATAGTGCGCACAGACAGCCTACACTTTCAGCAGCAGCTATGACATATCTGTGTAATATTTAACCCCTTTCTGACATCGGACGTACTATCCCGTCGAGGTGGGGTGGGCCCGTATGACCACCGACGGGATAGTACGTCCAGCGCGATCGGCCGCGCTCATGGGGGGAGCGCGGCCGATCGCGGCCGGGTGTCAACTGACTATCGCAGCTGACATCTATGTGTAAAAAAAAAAAAAAACCTAAATAAAGAAAAAATATATATATATTTTTCCCATAAATACATTTCTTTATCTAAATAATAATAAAAAACAATAAAAGTACACATATTTGGTATTGCCGCGTCCGTAACGACCCAACCTATAAAACTGTCCCACTAGTTAACCCTTTCAGTGGACACTGTAAGAAAAAAAAAACGAGGCAAAAAACAACGCTTTATTATCATACTGCCGAACAAAAAGTGGAATAACACGCGATCAAAATGACAGATATAAATAAATATGGTACCACTGAAAACGTCATATTGTCCCGCAAAAAACGAGCTGCCATACAGCATCATCAGCAAAAAGATAAAAAAGTTATAGTCCTCAGAACAAAGCGATGCCAAAATAATTATTTTTTCTATAAAATAGCTTTTATCGTATAAAAGCGCCAAAACATAAAAAAAATATAAATTAGATATCGCTGTAATCGTACTGACCCGAAGAATAAAACTGCTTTATCAATTTTACCAAACGTGGAACGGTATAAACGCCTCCCCCAAAAGACATTCATGAATAGCTGGTTTTTGGTCATTCTGCCTCACAAAAATCAGAATAAAAAGCGATCAAAAGCTGTCATGTGTCCAAAAATGTTACCAATAAAAACGTCAACTTGTCCTGCAAAAAACAAGACCTCACATGACTCTGTGGACCAAAATATGGAAAAATTATAGGTCTCAAAATGTGGAGACGCAAAAACTTTTTTGCTATAAAAAGCGTCTTTTAGTGTGTGACAGCTGCCAATCATAAAAATCCGCTATAAAAAACGCTATAAAAGTAAATCAAACCCCCCTTCATCGCCCCCTTAGTTAGGGAAAAATAATAAAATTAAAAAAATGTATTTATTTCTATTTTCCCTTTAGGGTTAGGGCTAGGGTTAGGGTTAGGGCTAGGGTTAGGGTTGGGGTTAGGGCTAGGGTTAGGGCTAGGGTTAGGGCTAGGGTTAGGGTTAGGGCTAGGGTTAGGTTTAGGGCTAGGGTTAGGGCTAGGGTTAGGGTTGGGGCTAGGGTTGGAGCTAAATTTAGGGTTAGGGTTGGGGCTAAAGTTAGGGTTAGGGTTGGGGCTAAAGTTAGGGTTAGGGTTGGGGCTAAAGTTAGGGTTAGGGTTGGGGCTAAAGTTAGGGTTAGGGTTTGGATTACATTTATGGTTGGGATTAGGATTGGGATTAGAGTTAGGGGTGTGTCAGGGTTAGGGGTGTGGTTAGGGTTACCGCTGGGATTAGGGTTAGGGGTGTGTTTGGATTAGGGTTTCAGGTAGAATTGGGGAGTTTCCACTGTTCAGGCACATCAGTGGCTCTCCAAATGCGACATGGCGTCCGATCTCAATTCCAGCCAATTCTGCGTTGAAAAAGTAAAACAGTGCTCCTTCCCTTCCGAGCTCTCCCGTGCACCCAAACAGGGGTTTACCCCAACATATGAGGTATCAGCGTACTCGGGACAAATTGTACAACAACTTTTGGGGTCCAAGTTCTCTTGTTATCCTTGGGAAAATAAAAATTTGGGGGACTAAATATCATTTTTGTGTGAAATTTTTTTTTTTTATTTTCACGGCTCTGCGTTGTAAACTGTAGTGAAAGACTTGGGGCTTCAAAGTTATCACAAAACATCTAGATAAGTTCCTTGGGAGGTCTATTTTCCAATATGGGGTCACTTGTGGGGGGTTTCTACTGTTTGGGTACATCAGGGGCTCTGCAAATGCAACGTGAAGCCTGCAGACCAATCCATCTAAGTCTGCGTTCCAAATGGCGCTCCTTCCTTTCCGAGCTCTGCCATGCGCCCAAACAGTGGTTCCCCCCCACATACAAGGTATCAGCATACTCAGGACAAATTGGACAACAACTTTTGGGGTCCAATTTCTCCTGTTACCCTTAGAAAAATACAAAACTGGGGGCTAAAAAAATAATTTTTGTGAAAAACATTTTTTTTATTTTCACGGCTCTGCGTTATAAACTGTAGTGAAACACTTGGGGGTTCAAAGTTCTCACAACCCATCTAGATAAGTTCTTTGGGAGGTCTAGTTTCCAATATGGGGTCACTTGTGGGGGGTTTCTACTGTTTGGGTACATCAGGGGCTCTGCAAATGCAACGTGACGCCTGCAGACCAATCCATCTAGGTCTGCATTCCAAATGGCGCTCCTTCCCTTCCGAGCTCTGCCATGCGCCCAAACAGTGGTTCCCCGACGCGACGCAACCAACAACGCATGTACACAATGCAGTGTTTTGCGATGCATGCATTGTCATAAGATCCTACAGATCGGGACTTTCGGCGCAGGGAAAACGCTACAAGTAGCGCCCCCTGCGCCCTGTCTTGTGCGTCTATATGATGTATGTGTCGTAAAACGCAGTACAACGCATACCGGTGCATGTCCATACGCCCCCCCATGTTAAAGATAGGGGCGCATGATGCATGTGTCGGTATGCGTCGACGACGCTGCGCCCAACAACGCAAATGTGAACGTAGCCTAGGTCTGAATTCCAAATGGCGCTCCTTCTCTTCCGAGCTCTGCCATGCGCCCAAACAGTGGTTCCCCCCCACATATGTGGTATCAGCATACTCAGGACAAATTGGACAACAACTACTAGGGTCCAATTTATCCTATTACCCTTGTAAAAATTCAAAACTGGGGGCTAAAATATCATTTTTGTGAAAAAAAATTATTTTCACGGCTCTGTGTTATAAACTGTAGTGAAACACTTGGGGGTTCAAAGCTCTCAAAACACATCTAGATAAGTTCCTTAGGGGGTCTACTTTCCAAAATGGTGTCACTTGTCGGGGGTTTTAATGTTTAGGCACATCAGGGGCTCTCCAAACGCGACATGGTGTCCCATCTCAATTCCAGTCAATTTTGCATTGAAAAGTAAAATGGCGCTCCTTCCCTTCCGATCTCTGCTATGCACCCAAACAGTGGTTTACCCCCACATATGGGGTATCGTCGTACTCAGGACAAATTGCACAACAACATTTGAGGTCTAATTTCTTCTCTTACCCTTGGGAAAATAAAAAATTGGGGGCAATGAAATCATTTTTGTGAAAAAATATGATTTTTTATTTTTACGGCTCTGCATTATAAACTTCTGTGAAGCACTTGGTGGCTCAAAGTGCTCACCACACATCTAGATAAGTTCCTTAGGGGGTCTACTTTCCAAAATGGTGTCACTTGTGGGGGGTTTCAATGTTTAGGCACATCAGGGGCCCTCCAAACGCAACATGGCGTCCCATCTCAATTCCAGTCAATTTTGCATTGAAAAGTAAAATGGCGCTCCTTTCCTTCCGAGCTCTGCCATGCGCCCAAACAGTGGTTTACCCCCACATATGGGGTATCAGCATACTCAGGACAAATTGTACAACAACTTTTGGGGTCCATTTTCTCCTGTTACCCTTGGTAAAATAAAACAAATTGGAGCTGAAATAAATTTTGTGTGAAAAAAAGTTAAATGTTCATTTTTATTTAAACATACCAAAAATTCCTGTGAAACACCTGAAGGGTTAATAAACTTCTTGAATGTGGTTTTGAAAACCTTGAGGGGTGCAGTTTTTAGAATGGTGTCACACTTGGGTATTTTCTATCATATAGACCCCTCAAAATGACTTCAAATGAGATGTGGTCCCAAAAAAAAAATGGTGTTGTAAAAATGAGAAATTTCTGGTCAATTTTAACCCTTATAACTCCCTAGCAAAAAAAAATGTTGGTTCCAAAATTGTGCTGATGTAAAGTAGACATGTGGGAAATGTTACTTATTAAGTATTTTGCATGACATATCTCTGTGATTTAAGGGCATAAAAATTCAAAGTTGGAAAATTGAGAAATTTTCAAAATTTTCGCCAAATTTCCATTTTTTTCCACAAATAAACGAAGGTAATATCAAAGAAATTTTACCACTAACATGAAGTACAGTATGGCTCGAGAAAATAGTGTCAGAATCACAGGGATCCGTTGAAGCGTTCCAGAGTTATAACCTCATAAAGGGACAGTGGTCAGAATTGTAAAAATTGGCCCGGTCATTAACGTGCAAACCACCCTTGGGGGTAAAGGAGTTAAGGAAGCTCTGCAAACCCAAATTCAGCACATTCGCCAGGCATGGGATGTGCATCAAACCGGCTAGTCCAAGAGCTGCTAAGAGATTTTATGCTTTATCGCACTCCAACAGGCCAGGCTTGAGATTCAGCAACACCAACCAGTCATTTGTTTGTTCTTTCATATCCATCCACAGCTCCTGCATGGTGTGGGATTTTTCCAACAAAACATATGAAGTTCAGAACAGCCTGCTGTTGCTTCCCGCTGGCTGTGCTGAAGTTGGTGGTGCAGGTGTTACGCTGACCAGAAGACTTTCTGAAGACTCCGTTTGAAGGAAAGTTGTCTCCATGAAAAGGCCGTCTAATCTGTAGCTGAGCAGATTGTTATGTAGTTTTGTGAGAAAAAATCTGTATAATTTGTGTTTTAATCACTTGATCCTTGGCTCTTTCTGGGATTTTTGGTCCAGTGGGCTGTTCTATTAGAGGCTCTTTGTATAAGAGTTCATAGAAAGATGCTATAAAATACAACGTAAATATGTACTATTGATACTGATATCACTAACTCCCTGAAATTTAGTAGTAAATATGAAAAAACTATTACGTTTATGAAATAAGATACAAAGAAAAAAAGGCGAAATCTAAGAAATTTTTTTTTTAAAATACAAAATAAGGCTCTTTAAATTGCTTATGACTTCATGCATCTCAAATATTTGTCTGTATATTTTTATTTTTCTTGCCTATATAAGTAATACATTTATTTAAATAACCCTGCACACAGTTCTTTAATCACAAAATACAGTAATTCTACTTCCTTTTATACAGCAGAATATAAATGCAGTGCTCATCCTCCATCTGCTGGTAACAACGAAGATTGCATTGAAGTACATAATTAAAACAAAGAAAAATGGTAGTCCTGCAGAGGTGATGTCTTTTAATGACTAATAATATAGCTCCCAATTTTGAAAAATAAGAAAGGAGGACAGATACTACATATAATATATGCCAGGAGATTTGGCATCCATGTAATCATAACAGATAAATGCAAGAATCTTTCTTACTCTTTAAAAACTTTTTTCCCCACAAGATTTACCAAAAGAAAATCTATAATATTTACCATCAAAGAATAATATCAAATTCATACAATTTCTGTAGAGTTCTAACCTAATAAATTGCATAGTAGAATTGTTACATTTGATTTGGTGATGAATACCCAAAATCTATGCAGGGGAAAGTGTAACTTAAAACAAGTTAAAAAAACATCAGGCTGTTTGAAATTAATTTAACATAACAAAACAGACATGTCCTTTATTCACCATATTGAGATGAATACATAAGAAGACCTGGTCTGAAAAGAAATGTATTTTTAGTGTCTGGAACTGTTTTTACTATATATTCCTAAAATATAGCTTTGCAGACAGTAGGTGGCACAGAAAAAGCAGAAAACTAGCATTCTTTCAAAGTAATGTACATTATATTCATGCAGCTCTGCTATACCCACACTTAGGTCTGATTATATATATATATATATATATATATATATATATATATATATATATATATATATATATATATATATATATATATATATATATATATATATATATTATATATAGTGGCTGGTATAGTGTAACAGTTAAGTGCACTGCCCATGGGAGACAGGGGTTCAGGTTCAAATCCTGGAAATGGAAAATGGAAAATGGAAAAATAAATCAAATAAATTATATGCCAAGGCTCCTAACACTGTAATGCACTATAATACCTACCCTTGGTGGCTGTTATAGCATAGCGGTTAAGGCGCACAATCACCAATCTGGCTCTGCCCTGTTGGAAATAATATACCAGTGGTAGTCCTTGGGCAAGACTACTAACACTATAGTGCCTACCTCAATAAACATGAGAGTGTCACGAGCAAAGAGTTATGCCGGCTCAGACGTCGCCCGGATTAACAAGGTCGGCGTCAGATGTTGAGGGACCAAGACAATCTGATGATAAATGGGCTACTGGAGCAAACCATACATGGACAAGGCAAGAGAACCTAGATCTGATGAAATTCTACTATAACAGCAGACCAATTGAGAGGGGATGTATGAAGCGTACGAGAAAACTCTGTATGGATACAAGACCTGCATGTCCACTGACTGAGAAACAACTAGTCACTAGTGTTGAGCGATACCTTCCGATACTTGAAAGTATCGGTATCGGATAGTATCGGCCGATACCCGAAAAATATCGGATATCGCCGATACCGATACCCGACACCAATACAAGTCAATGGGACACAAGTATCGGAAGCTATCCTGGATGGTTCCCAGGGTCTGAAGGAGAGGAAACTCTCCTTCAGGCCCTGGGATCCATATTCATGTAAAAAATAAAGAATTAAAATAAAAAATATGGATATACTCACCCCTCCGGTGGCCCCTGGACCTTACCGATTGTAAACGGCAGCCTCCGTTCCTAAGAATGAGGAGTTTAGGACCTGCGATGACGTCGCGGCTTGTGATTGGTCGCGTGAGCGGTCACATGAGCGGCACGCGACCAATCACAAGCCGCTACATCATCGAGGGTCCTAAACTCCTCATTCTAGGAATTTAGGACCTGAGAATGACGTCGCGGCTTGTGATTGGTCGCGTGGCGGTCACATGAGCGGCACGCGACCAATCAGAAGCCGTGACGTCATGGAAGGCCCTAAACGCGCTCATTTTAAGCAAAGAAGGCTGCCGGTTACCAGCGGTAAGGTGCAGGGGTCTCCGGAGAGGTGAGTATATCAATATTTTTTATTTTAATTCTTTATTTTACACAGTAATATGGATCCCAGGGCCTGAAGGAGAGTTTCCTCTCCTTCAGACCCTGGGAACCATCAGAATACCTTCCGATACTTGGTGTCCCATTGACTTGTATTGGTATCGGGTATCGGTATCGGCGATATCCGATACTTTTCGGGTATCGGCCGATACTATCCGATACCAATACTTTCAAATATCGGACGGTATCGCTCAACACTAACTGTCATCTATCATTTCAACAAATTTGTATTGGCAGTGCCAATGAAGGATTTAACAGCACAGACTACACAGTGGTAGAGCAGGGAGAGGTAAGTATAGCAAGTGGTAGAGCACTGTTCGAGCTTGGGGGGAACACTCTCTCGTGGGCGGCGGTACTGGCACAGGGCCCTCATATTACGACGGTGTGTCTGACGTTGGTTGTGCACCATCACCGTCAGAGACACTTCATTGTACTATGAGGGACCCTGTGCCAGTGCCGTCATCCAAGAGTGGGCCCACCCACCTGTCCAGGCAAACGGCACTCGCACGGGTGCTTGCGCCAGGTCGTGACCACGGCTCTGTGGGGGGAGTCAGCCCATTTAAGGAGGTATAAAAATTGCCTATGGTGGACATTCAGCAGCTGCAAATGGAGGAATTGGAGAAGTCAGTAAGAGGAGGCCAAAAGCAAGACATTTTTCAGGCAAGCTACGTGTCAGCAGGGGAAGGTGGGGCAAAATAATTTGAAATCCATGATTGGTTCATTTTAAGGAAGGTTAGATCATCAACATTTTGGGTAGCCAGACGTGGCCTTTTTTCGGTCAGTATTGAACCAGCAGCACTGAAGACTCTTTCTGATAGCACACTAGCAGCAGGGCAAGCGAGCTCCTGTAATGCATATTCTGCCAATTCAGGCCAGGTGTCTATTTTAGATGCCCAGGAATCAAAGGGGAATGACCTGTGAGGGAGAACATTGATAAGGGAGGAAAAGTAGTTTGTAACCATACTGGACAAATGTTGTCTCCTGTCACTTTGAATCGATGCAGCAGTAACTGTCATGTCAGCAGTCATTGTGAAATCACTCCACAACCTGGTCATAAAACCCCTCTGTCCAACGCCACTTCAGATTTGTGCACCTCTAACACCTCTGCCATGTTGCCCCCTACGGCTTGTGTGAGAACCATCACTGCCGCTGTGTGCTGGGAATGCCTGAACCAAACGGTCTACAAGAGTTGCTTGTTTGGTAGCCAATATTTGCTCAAGGTTCTCATGTGGCATGATATTTTGTAATTTTCCTTTATATCGTGGATCCAGGAGGCAGGCCAACCAGTAATCATCATTGGTCATCATTTTGATAATGCGGGGGTCCCTTTTTAGGATACTCAAGGCATACTCAGCCATGTGGGCCAATGTTCCAGGTGTCAATTCACTGCTTGTGCTGGGTTGAGGAGCACTTTCTTGCAAATCAACATTACTTGTGTCCCGCAAAAACCCTGTACCTGACCTTGCAATGCCACCAGTTTCTATTGCCCCCTGAGAAGCATCCTCCCATAAATATTCATCCCCATCATCCTCCTCCTCCTCTTTGTCCGCCACCTCATCCAGGAGAGTTCCCTGAGCAGACAATGGCTGACTGTCATCAAGGCTTCCCTCCTCCTCGGCTGCAGACGCCTGCTCCTTAATGTGAGTCAAACTTTGCATCAGCAGACGCATTAGTGGGATACTTATGCTTATGATGGCATCGTCTGCACTTACCAGCCGTGTGCATTCCTCAAAACACTGAAGGACTTGACAGAGGTCTTGCAGCTTGGACCACTGCACTCCAGACAACTCCATGTCTGCCATCCAAGTGCCTGCCCGTGTATGTGTATCCTCTCACAAATTAATTACAGCATGCCTCTGTTTGCACAGCCTCTGAACCATGTACAGTGTGGAGTTCCACCTTGTTGCAACGTCGATTATTAGGCAGTGCTGGGGAAGATTCAGTGATCGCTGATGGTTCAGCATACGGCTGGAGTGTACGGGTGACCGGCGGATGTGCGAGCAAAGTCTTCGCACCTTCAGGAGCAGGGCTGGTAACTCCGGATAATTTTTGAGGAAGCACTGCACCACCAGGTTCAAGGTGTGAGCCAGGCAAGGTATGTGTTTCAGTTCTGAAAGGGCTATGGCAGCCATAAAATTCCTTCCGTTATCACTGACTACCTTGCCTGCCTCAAGATGTACACTGCCCAGCCATGACTGAGTTTCTTGCTGCAAGTACTCGGCCAGTACTTCCGCGGTGTGTCTGTTGTCGCCCAAACACTTCATTTGTAACACAGCCTGCTGACACTTACCACTAGCTGTTCGATAATGGGACACCTCGTGTGCAACACTGGCAGCTGCGGATGGAGGATGGAGTGGTCATGCGACTGCGCTCTGTGGATGAGCTTTTGCTTCTGGAGGAGGAAAAGGAGGAGGGGTGGCGAACACCTACAGCCAACTGTTTCCTACACCGTGGGCTAGGCAGAACTGTCCCACTATGGCTGTCCCCTGTGGACCCTGCATCTGCCACATTAACCCAGCACACCGTGATGGACACGTAACATCCCTGGCCATGCCTACTGGTCCATGCATCTGTTGTGAGGGGCACCTTTCCACTGACTGATTGCCTCAGTGCATGGACAATGCGGTCTTTGACATGCTGGAGAAGGGCTGGGTTGGCTTTTCTCGCAAAGAATTGCCGACTGGGTAGGTCATAGCGTGGTACTGCGTAGGCCATCAGGTCTGTGAAAGCTTTGCTTTCAACCAACCGGTAGGGCATCATCTCTAAAGAGATTAGTATAGCAATGTGGGAGTTCAAACCCTGTGTATGCGGATGAGAGGATGAGTACTTTTTTTTCCTAACGAGAGTCTCTTGTAGGGTGAGCTGGACTGGAGAGCTGCATATGGTGGAACTAGCGGTGGTGGTGGTGGACATGGCGGATTGAGAGAGGGTTGGTGATGGTATTCTTGATGTTGGCCTGCATACAGTGTTTCCTACCAATAACCTTGTGATTCCCTGACTGCTTTGGCCTTGCGAAGATACCTCCACATTTGCTGCTGGTGGTGTCCTAACCGGTGGGCTTACAGTGAGGGAAGCAATATAGCGTTGCTGACTACCTTCATTCTGAGCAGGTGCACCCACGGTACAGGACGTTTGGTAGTTAGTCCAGTCTTGCAAGTGCATGCTGGTTAAATGTCTAAGCATGCATGTTGTATTTAAATTTTGAAGATTCTTCCCTCTGCTATAGGTCTTTGAGCATTTCTTACAGATAACTTTTGACTGATCATTCGGATCTTGGTTAATAAATTGCCACACTACACTCTTCCTACTATGGAATACCTTTTCAGGCATTGCACGCTGTGTTACTTTCACCGGATGGCCACGCTGTCCTAAAACTGTTTTTGTTTTTGACAAATGTTTTTGGCCTGATACGGGTCTGCCAGATGACAGCTGTTGCGATGTAGATGGCTGCTGCGGATCATCCTCCTCCGCTTCTGAGCTACTGGCAGCGGCACCCTCTTCCCCAATGGCTGCCAATCTGGATCAACAACTGGGTCATCTATCACCTCCTCTTCAATGTCATGTGCACCTTCCTCTGTGTCACCGTGTAAGGTGCTATAGCGTTCAGGACGGGGCACCATAGACTCATCAGGGTCAGATTCTGGCTCAGTACACTGCGAGGGCAATGTAGTGATCTGAGTCAATGGAAAAGCATAATAATCTAGCTGTGGCTGTGCATTAGTGCACTCCATGTCCAATTCATCTTGTAATGGGCAGTTAACAATTTCCCTTTCTAACCCAGGCACGGTATGTGTATAGAGCTCCATGGAGTAACCTGTAGAGTCGCCTGACGCATCCTTCACTTTTGGTTTGGGTGAAGGACACAAGGAAACGTCTTGTTCCTGACTGGGAGCATCCACTGACGACTCGCTGCTTTTATATTTCGAACTTTCTGAAGAGGAGGTGAAAGAGCTAGAGGCTGAGTCAGCAAGGAAAGCCAAAACTTTTTCCTGCTGCTCCTGCTTTAAAAGCTGTTTTCCTACTCCCAGATAAGGGAGCCTTCGAGGCCTTGTGTAGCCAGACGATGACGCTGGCTCAACACCTCCAGCCTTAGGTGCTATTGTGCTTTTTCCACTAACACCAGATGCACCACCACCACCATCAGTACCAGCTGGCAACCACCGCCCACGGGCTCTTCCACCAGACTTCCTCATTTTTTGGAAAATCTAATCAAAATAACAACCGTTATATGGTTCTGTAAAACAAGGTAGAAGGTGTATATAAACTTGTTGAGAATTTAAATCTCCCTTTTTTTTTGGGAGACTGAACCAAAACTCAGGCCCAGTGTATATAACAACGCAATCTAAGTTTCAGAAAGTGGCTGGCTGACATACGACAAACTAACAGGACTGAAGTATATCCACTTTGTGAGAATTTGAATCTCACTTTTTTTTTGGAGACTGAACCAAAACTCAGGCCCAGTGTATAAAACAACACAATGTAAGTGGCAGAAAGTGGCTGGAAGATATATGAAAAAATACAAGCACTGTGGTACAATTTCAATCTCCCTACAATGATCTCAGGACATGTATGGCAGCAATAAAAAGGACTGCTGCACACAAAAGTGTGGACAAATAAACAAGATAACTGTGCAGAAAGGAGCAACAGGATTTTTGCTTTTAAAAAAGCAGTTGGTTTGAACAGCAGCGTGTAAACAGCAATGCAGCTGTCATGGAGCCTTATAAGGCAGCCTAAAAAGCTACAGAGCTGATGCACAAAAATATAGCCTCCACTGTCCCTGCAAAAAAAGGTGGTGTTGGACAGTGGAAATCGCTACAGCACAAGCAGTTTGGGGGTTAATCTTCCCTCCCTAACTATATCCCTTCTTCTGATGAAGCTGCAGCAACCTCTCCCTATGCTAAGATCAACAGAAGTAAGATGGCGGTCGGCGTGCACTCCCCTTTATAGCCCCTATGACGCCGCAGAAAGCAAGCCAATCACTGTCATGCCCTTCTCTAAGATGGTGGGGACCGAGACCTATGTCATCACGCTGCCCACACTCTGCGTCCTCCTTCATTGGCTGAAAAATGGCGCTGAAAGCATCATATGAAACACGACTTTTGCGCGCAGATCGGCGACCTCATGGCCGATCCCACACTAGGATCGGGTCGGGTTTCATGAAACCCGACTTTGCCGAAAGTCGGCGATTTTTGAATTTGTCCGATCCGTTTTGCTCAACCTTAATTTTGACCAGTGGTGCCTTACCTTTTACATGCCACTATATGTATTGTGGAAGTACAACTCATATGGCATAGCAACACTGAACAGCTGCACAGGTGTCACAGGTAACAAAAGAGTGGTCAGACGCGCAGAGTTAAAAACTGTCAAGAGCAGAAGTACCAGAGGTAGCAGCAATGAACGAAGTCAGAGACATGCCAGAAGTCAGAGCCAAACAGGAGCACGGTATCCAAAACGAGAGACATAAGACGGAGTAGGGGTGCAATGCCAGAAGTCAAAGCCAGTCAGGGAGCGAGGTATCAGAGATGGAAAGCAAGAGGCAGGGTACAGAGATCAGGCTGTCATGCACTGTCAAGAAAACCACCTGATGAACACTAAGTCAGGGATAGGGAACCGGTCTCACAAATACAGAAAGTCAGAGGCAGAAGGATCACCAGGGTATATGGGTCAGCTGTTCTATCCTGGAAACTATCACTGACAGGCAACCAGAAATAGCACCAATAAATAGCCACCCAAGAACCAATTTAGGCAGGAAAGGTTAACCCCTCCATGACCAGGCTGGGGAAAGAGAAGCAAGAAGCAAAATCTGCCCTGGATCATGACAGGCAGTACATAGAGGTAGAAAACAGGAACACTGTTTATTTAAATCTTCGGTTGGTTTATTATGTGGTGACATAAACCAACAAGAAGGGGAAAATAAAACAGCCCTTCAGGCTAAAACAGGAAGCAACAAAGAAAACAAAATGCTGTAACATAGTCCATATGTATGTGAGTAGCAGCCGCTCTGGAGCAACACAGCAACACAGGTTCAGTCTTTACTCCACAAGACACAAATCCACTAGAGATTCCTCTGCAGGCAAGTCTTCTTGTTGCTTTCATCTACAGTGTTAGCATCAGTGGGTTCTGGTCTGAGGCTATCCCTGCATCCTTATCCCACCACTTCCCACTACTTACTGATTGATACTGTGTGTTTTCACCTCCTTTATGGAGGTTGTGCACTGTCTTTTTATTATTTATTTTTTTAAATCCTGATAGTGAATAAAAATTATTTGCATTTTTATCCCCTTGACCAATGCTGTTACTGGGAAGGTTCACTTAACCATGACACCTGGACTAATGCTTGTGGCCAGGGACACTACCTTTCCTTGATGGCACACTGGGTGAACATTGTGGAAGCTGGGACTCAGTCAGATTCTGGGATGGAACACATGCTACCGACACTAGTCACCTACCCAACAGAACCCCCGCAGCTAAGGAAGATACTAGAGCAGAACAACTTCCAGCTGATTTACTGGAAGAGATGAACAGTCAGACTTTGTACTTGGATAACATGGGGTTGTAGGAGATGGAAGAAGTGATTCTAACGCAAGCTATGTTGCTGGCTCTGCGAGCTGAGGTGGTCAGGGTACTGTCCGTAGTAGTAGCTATCGGAGAGATTGCAAATCTTAATGTGGGAATCAAGTGTGGGAGCTAGGAGCTCTTACAATTTCACAAGAATTGTCCAGCCTCCAGTGTAAGGTCAGAGAGGGTATTTTGATCGCAGACAGTGTCTTTTTCACACCCAAGAGGACTAGGTTATCTGCAACAATTGTAGAAAACCTTACTATTGTAAAAATGAATCGGGCAATGATCAGTGCCGGCTTTCATTCTTCTACTTCTGTTGCCAATGATTATATTAGCCATACTATCTGCCTGCCTGATTGTTGTATGTCTTCTACGCAGAGCTGTTGCAACTAATGATGAAGGCCCCCTCAGCCAGGCATGCAGAGGTGTATGTAGGGTTTCTGGCACCCGGGGCAATAATTCATTTTGGCCCCCCCAAGGACATATGCCCCCATCAGCCCCATCATTGCCCTCTCCTCCCCCACCATCCCGATCATTGTCCTCTCCCCATCAGCCCCATCATTGCCCTCTCCTCCTCCACCATCCCCATCATTGCTCTCTCCCCGTCAGCCCCATCATTGCCCTCTCCTCCTCCACCATCCGCATCATTGCTTTCTCCCCGTCAGCCCCATCATTGCCCTCTCCTCCCCCACCATCCCCATCATTGCACTCTCCCCGTCAGCCCCATCATTGCCCTTTCCTCCTCCACCATCCCCATCATTGCCCTCTCCTCCTCCACCATCCCCATCATTGCTCTCTCCCTGTCAGCCCCATCATTGCCCTCTCCCCCCCCACACACACACACCACTCACTTCTCTGCACATTCCCCTGCAGCGCGATACACACACATACACACACACCCAATACTGAGCCACACACACACTCACATACACACACTCACATACACACACTCACTTACACACACTCACACACACACATTCACATACACACACATTCACACACACATATACACACACACATTCACACACACACACACACACACACACATTCACACACACACACACACACACATACACACACACATACACACACACATACATACACACACACACACACACACACCTCTCACCTCTCCTCACGCTCTGCCGCAGCATCTCATCGCCTTCCTCTGATACAGCCGGCCGCTGAATGATGACGTCATCCAGTGGCGCGTCTGTGTGAGAGGAAGCAGGAAGACAGATCGCTGGGCAGCGGAGCTGCAGGGATTTCTCCCTGCCCGCTGCAGCCACTCTGCAGGGGCCCCCCTCCACCTCTGCACACGTTGGGAGCCGGCGCTCTGCAGCTTCTCTGTGCCGGCTGTCAGCTTGACAGTCGGCACAGAGAACAGCTGACTCCCAGACCGGGGGCGGCAGAATGCAGCCGCCGGGGGAGACACTGCGGACCGCCAAATTAGGTGGCCCGACTGCGCCCCCCCTGCCGGCTGCGCCCGGGGCACATGCCCCGGCTGCCCCCCTCTAGATACGCCACTGCAGGCATGCACTCCCTGTCGATCATATCATCTATATGGTAGTATTGCTTCCAGTGTTGCAGTTGCTGACCCTACACTGCCACACATTCTAATAGGATTATCATGTCTCATTGGACATTATTCACATAGTGTACGCCACAAGATTGTAGACTAGTAGGGAAGGGAAATAAAAAAATGAGGGAGAAATGTGAATAAAAATGAACCTTTATGTCATAATTAATAGAAATTATCTTAAAATAAAATCCACATACACCCATATGCCAGCCCGGCAAATTATAAGCCGATCCTGTGACACTGCTGGTGACAAAATCCATGCAGCTCCTGAAAGTGCCCAAGAGCACTTACCAGTATTGTGATCCAGGGTTGCACAAAATGATCTGCTCATGTCTACTGGAAAGCAAACTCTAACGGTTGTAGATCACAAAAAGGAAAGGATAT
This sequence comes from Ranitomeya variabilis, assembly GCF_051348905.1. NCBI lineage: Eukaryota > Metazoa > Chordata > Amphibia > Anura > Dendrobatidae > Ranitomeya > Ranitomeya variabilis. The sequence continues at coordinate 146,742,547 of NC_135238.1, read as the reverse complement.
TTTTTCACTCCAACTTGACAAGCCATTATTTCACTTTTAAAACTGCACACCTCTATTTGATACATTTGGTTCCTTTAATTCCTCCCTAGCCAGATAGGTTGAGGTTACTTAGACATTAATACGGTTGTGCTTACATTAAAGAGCTAAAAATGGACACATGCTTGACTGAGCTAAGAATGCTTGTTTATAGGGCGGCAGGAAGAGATACACTATATGGACTACAGTTCTTACTCAGATGCGATTATGTTTTAAGTAGCAGCCCATTGTCCGGTGTTATCAGATGATGTGCTTCCATTACGCATGATATTCTATGCACACAAAGCAGTTGTATTAATGATTGTTCTGTGTGTATGCAATCTTCATCAGTGTGTCTAAACTTGAAAGTAAGACAACTGCCAATCACCTTGCATATAGCCAATTGTTGGTTATTATGCATAGTGCTCCATACTGGAAAGCAGCCTATTGGTCGCATCAATACTATTAGAACAGATAAGGTATCAGGCTTATTTAACTGCATCAAACAAGTACTGACACTTTATTTCTGCATCAAAAACAATTTGGTATCTTGCCTATAATGATATTTTGTTAAAAATACTCAAGCTCAAAAGCCACAAAGCCACACATAGGGTCATCATCAGCGAGCAAGTTGCTTAATTGATATCAAAAGCAAATAAATGAAAATAGGATAAAAATGTACAACATATTACTATTTTGCAATGCCATATTATAACCTCTGGATTGTGCTTCCTGTCCAGTTTTTATTGGAGTGATGAGTAGGATTTGGCAGTGGGACTTCATTTCTGCACCAGTACTGCAGGCTTAGCCAGCTTAGCTGAGAAAGGCAGTCTTATTACAGACACAGAAAAGGCTGAAGGAAAAGCTTATAATAATCTTTATTTTTATATAGTGCTAACATATTCCACAGCGCTTTACAGTTTGCACACATTATCATTGCTGTCCCCGATGGGGCTCACAATCTAAATTCCCTGTCAGTATATCTTTGGAATGTGGTAGAAAACCAGAGAACCCGGAGGAAACCCACGCAACCATGGGGAGAACATACAAACTCTTTGCAGATGTTGTCCTTGGTGGGATTTGAACTCCAGCGCTGCAATGCTGTAGTGCTAACCACTGAGCCACAGTGCCACCCTAAAAAAGCTTCATTAGACTCAAAGCCTGGGGACTGATATGATGTTTTCCTGAAGAGGATATGCACAGTGATTAAATGTGCTAAATTCTGAGTGACTGGAGAGCCAAGCCCACATACATCCCTGGTAGCGTGTGTCAGAGGTGTGGTATGTTAGGTAGCGCCTAGCTGGGCAAGTCTTTGCTGTTTTTAGTTTTTTAACTCTTTGTTATTTTTTGGTTGAAAATAAAGCCCCACGTTTTCTTTATATGGACTGGGTCAGCCTAGTTCACTACTATGATGCCCCACAACGCCCAAGCGCATTGCAATATGGTGGAGAATGCTGGCATTGCAGGTTGCATAGGGCAATGGCATTACAAATAAAGGCTTCACCGGACAGTGAGAGTTGCCGTCTGCTATTGCTGTGTATCAGCAGGTTAACAAAAACTCCTGAAAGCCAGAGAAGCATTTGTGGGGAGTCGGCAGGCTTCCAAAGGTCTGGCTGATGTCCTGCGTTCAGTCTCTGAATACTAGGCAGTCACTAGCCCACACTATGGAGGAAGTCATTAAAACTCTGGTTGAAGTAAACAAAAGGAAATAGCGGGCACCACATAAAATATCAAATATGGGATCAACCATATGCATAATGGTAAGTACTAAACAAAGGAAAGAGAAAAATATATGCAGACTAATGGGATCAACCTTCAATAAACTGGATGTGTACCAATGTTTATATATTTAATTGACACTCCACAACCAGTCCTGTTTATTATCTAATGGGGATTTTCTCATGGCTCTTTTAGCCTTTTAAATGGTTTTAATTGTGTGTTTTGCTTTGCCTTTTTGTACCATTGTATCTAATAAAATTTATTGAAGGTTGATCCCATTAGCCTGCATATCTTTTTCTCTTTCCTTTGTTTAAAACTCTGGTTGAGGCGCAGGATCGAGCCTTGGAGCAGCAGCGCTAAACCCAGTAGCAAACCACCCACCTAATACTGGAGCAGATGGCATAACTGAAAGAGGTAGTTGTGACACATTCTGAGACAAGGCTAGTGAGGGGCCCAATGTTGTGTGGTGACAAGTAGATGATGAGCGAATATTTCAATATTCGATTAGGATCATGATGGCCATATTTGCAATATTTGCTGAACGCCATTGGAGTAAATAGGAGTACAGATGAGTGAATATGTATGGAAACAAACAAACATAAAATCTGCACAAATATGGCACATTCAGTCATCATTTTCCAAACATATTTGCTCATCTCTAGTGACAAGGTGATTTATCTCGCTACAGAATTTTAATTTTACTATAGAACATAGACAAGGGAAATCATAAGGAAATGCAGAATCATTCATTCATTGAATCATTGTATGATTGCCCAAAAGACCGAGACCTCTGGTCTGGAAAAAAAGGGGTGGGGATATGTAGGCTGCCATCAGAGAGGATGCTGGATGGCGTGTATATCTCTCCCAGAAAGTTAAGCTGGGCAAGATATTAAAAGCTGGGCATTATTGGTTGGTGCGGCAGCTTCGCTGCTGAGACATTTTATTTATTTTAGCCTGACATTATGAATTCCTGAGGAGGATATGCACAGTGATTAAGTGTGCTAAATGCTGAATGGCTGAAGAGCCAAGCCCTCATTCATCCATGGTAGCCTAAGTCAGAGGTATGGTAAACTAGATAGTGCCTTGCTGGGCACATCTTTGTTGTTTTGGGTTTCTTTACTGTTTGTTACCTTTTGACTTAAAATAAAGCTCCACGTTTTCTTTATATGGACTGTGTCTGCCTATGTCACTGCCGCGATGCCCTACAACACCCGAGCGCGTTATAAACTTTGGAAATACATTAAACTTGATGAACCTATGACTTTTTTCAATTTATATAACTATGTAACAGAAATTATAATGTTTTCTATACAATATCAAATGTATAACAGCGATAATGTTCTCTAAACTATGCTAACTAAAATATTATTTTGCTTTAAGATATAAATTTGAAAGTACGGTTTCTTTTCTTTTATTGTGTGAAATATAATTTTGATATTTTTCCTTTATGTGTATAAGACATAATATGCTGACTGAAAGCATGTGGTTATTGTAAACTATGACACAGGACATTGCTGCATTTTGATTCCTATAATACTGACAAAGCTGTTTCTTAAAACCAAGAATACTTAACGCTTCATTTTTTTTTCTGAGGTCAGTCCATTTCCTATTTATTAAAAAAGGCTTAACAAGGCATTGTAGAGTACTTAAAATGTATTATACACCACACTACTAAATACTTTCTTACATTCTTACTAACTTTCACAGAAGAATGCATGTATAGAAATGATTTTTTCCTAAAAAGTTTGTATAACTTGAGAGGATTTATACCATGTCCTTACTTTGCACTTTCTCAGGCATATGAAATGCCTACACATCCTCCACCTGTCATCCACTTGACACCCCGAGTGTACTATAAGTTAGCTCATAGAATGAACCATGCTCATGGTCCCCATCGGTCCTTTTTTGTTGCTTTTCCTCCTTTTATCTCTCAATTGATTTAATTAGATAAAGTGGGGGAAATAAGTATTTGATCCCTGGCTGATTTTGTAAGTTTGCCCACTGACAAAGACATGAACAGTCTATAATTCTAAAGGTAGGTTAATTGTAACATTGAGAGATAGAATATGAAAAATAAAATCCAAAAAATCACATTGTATAAATTATATAAATATACAGCTCTGGCTAAAATGAAGAGACCACTGCAAAATGTTCAGTTTGTCTGATTTTTCTCTTTATAGGTATATTTTTGAGTACAATGTAAATTATTAATTTATTCTATAAACTTCTGACAAAATGTCTCTGAATTTCCAAGCAATACATTTTGTATTTTTTTTTCAGAAAGGGTCAAAATTAAAAAAAAACAGTGCTTTCAGACCTCAAATAATGCAAAGAAAACAAGTTCATAATCATTTAGAAACAACAATACTAATGTTTTAACTCAGGAAGAGCTCAGAAATCAATATTTTGTGGAATAGCCATGACTTTCAATCACATCTTTCACGCGTCTTGGCATGCTTTCCACCAGTCTTTCACACTGCTTCTGGTGCAAAAATTTAAGCAGTTCTTTGCTTGATGGCTTGTGACTATCCATCATCCTCTTGATTACATTCCAAAGGTTTTCATTGGGGTTCAGGTCTGGAGTTTGGGCTGCCCATGACAGGGTTTTGATGTGGTGGTCTCTTAGTTTTTGCCAGAGCTGTATTTGCATTTTGCAGTGAGAAATAAGTATTTGATCCTTCTGGCAAACAAGACTTAATACTTGGTGGTAAAACCCTTGTTGGCAAGCACAGCACTCAGATGTTTTTTGTAGTTGATGATGAGGTTTGCGTACATGTCAGGAGGAATTGTGGTCCACTCCTCTTGGCAGATCATCTCTAAATCATTAAGATTTTGAGGCTGTCGCTTGGCAACTTGGAGCTTCAACTCCCTCCATAAGTTTTCTATGGGATTAAGGTCTGGAGACTGGCCAGGCCACTCCGTGATGTTAATGTGCTTCTTTTTGAGCCACTCCCTTGTTGCCTTGGCTGTATGTTTTGGGTCATTGTCTTGCTGGAAGACTCAGCCACGACCCATTTTTAATGTCCTTGCAGAGAGATGAAGGTTGCCTCTCAGGATTTTATGGTACAAGGCTCCGTCAATTCTCCCATTGATGAGGTGAAGTAGTCCTGTGCCCTTAGCAGAGAAACACCCCCAAAAAATAATATTTTCACTTCTATGTTTGACAGCGGGGATGGTGTTCTTTGGGTCATAGGCAGCATTTCTTTTCGTCCAAGCACTGCTAGTTGAATTAATGCCAAAGAGCTCAATTTTTGTCTCATCTGACCACAGCACCTTCTCCCAATCACTCACAGAATCATCCAGGTGTTCATTTGCAAACTTCAGACAGGCATGCACATGTGTTTTCTTGAGCAAAGAGACCTTGCGGGCAATGCAAGATTTTTAACCTTGACGGTGTAATGTGTTTCCAATGGTTTTCTTGGTGACTGTGGTCCCAGCTGCTTTGATATCATTAACAAGGTTCCCCATGTAGCTTTAGGCTGATCTCTAGTGATGAGCGAATATACTCGTTACTCGAGATTTCCCGAGCACGCTCGGGTGACCTCCGAGTATTTTTTTAGTGTTTGGAGATTTAGTTTTCCTCACCTCAGCTGAATGATTTACATCTCTTACCCAGCTTTATTACATGTGGGGATTCCCTAGCAACCAGGCAACCCCCACATGTACTTATGCTGGCTAACAGATGTAAATCATTCAACTGCGGCAATGAAAACTAAATCTCCAAGCACTTAAAAATACTCGGAGGACACCCGAGCGTGCTCGAGAAATCTCGAGTAACGAGTATATTCGCTCATCACTAGTGTTGAGCGATACCTTCCGATATCGGAAAGTATCGGTATCGGAAAGTATCGGCCGATACTGTCAAAGTATCGGATCTAATCCGATACCGATACCCGATCCCGATGCAAGTCAATGGGACGAAAATATCGGAATTAAAATAAACCCTTTCTTTCCTTGTAGGTTCATTCTACATGAAGGAAAACAACTAAGAATAATGTAGGATGTATTTGGGGAGGTGGCGGAGACATTAAAGGCACAGAGGTTTAGCCCAATCAAATAGAATAGCAGGATTTTGTTTTGTTTTTTATGACGTTCGGCGTTAGAAAGATTTTGACTATGTTAATTTTTTTTTTATTTTGTCAGATATTGATGTTTCACTACTTCCACGCCCTTCACCTTCTTTTTTTACTTCTCCCACACTTTCTTCTTCATTATCCTCATCATCAGCTTCTTTGACATCAACTTCTTCACCTTATTCATCTTCTTCTTCATCTTCTACCTATTATTTTTTTTGTTACATTGTTCATATTCTTTTTATTTAACTATTATCTTCTTCATATTCAACTTCTTCATCATATTCTTATTTGTGACAGGCATTCCCGTAGTTGTTCTCTATAAAAGTTTGAAGATTACACCTTCCGTTCTGCCTGTCACAAAAAAGTTACATTTGCCCGCGTTCAGTTTGGCCTGCAGCATCAGGCTTTATCCAGGGGCACCACGAGGAGGAACGGACTCACCCCCATACACTGCTTAGTCTTCTTCTGCTTATAATTTAGATAATATCTTTTGCTCTGATATTTAGTCTTATGCTTAATGTTCTTCTGCTCTTTGTTCTGCAGCCTCTTGTTCTTCTGCTTCTCGGTCTTCCAGGTCGTCGTCGTCTCCAGGGTCATCGTCTCCGGGGTCGTCGTCATCGGGGTGGTCTTCAGGGTCATCGTCTCCAGGGTCGTCGTCATCTCAGTGGTTGTCGTCTCTGGTGTCGTCGTCATCTTAGGGGTGGTCTTCCGGGTCGTCGTCTTTAGGGTCTTGAACTTGGAAATGTAGCAGAAGGTACAAGAAGGCTGAGAAAATGCTGAGAAACAGCTGATGGAACTGGAACTCGGATGGCTACCCGAAGGTCCAAGAGCCAATGGAACTACCGAGGACCAGCTGACGTTACTGGAACCCGGTTACTAAGCAGGAGGTACCCGTGCCTGAAAGCACTACCAAGGACCACCTGAAGTTGGTGGAACTCGGATACCCAGAGGGAGGCACCTAAGCCAAAGGCTCTGCCCGGAACCAGCTGACAGTACTGGAACCAGGATGGGGAGCAGAAGGTACAAGAGCAAAAGACACTGCCGAGAACCAGCTGACGGTACTGGAACCCGGATGGGTAGCCGAAGGTCCAAGAGCCAATGGAACTACCGAGGACCAGCTGACGTTACTGGAACCCGGTTACTAAGCAGGAGGTACCCATGCCTGAAAGCACTACCAAGGACCACCTGACGTTGGTGGAACTCGGATACCCAGAGGGAGGCACCTAAGCCAAAGGCTCTGCCCGGAACCAGCTGATGGTACTGGAACCAGGATGGGGAGCAGAAGGTACAAGAGCAAAAGACACTACCGAGAATCAGCTGATGGTACTGGAACCCGGATGGGTAGCCGAAGGTCCAAGAGCCAATGGAACTACCGAGGACCAGCTGACGTTACTGGAACCCGGTTACTAAGCAGGAGGTACCCGTGCCTGAAAGCACTACCAAGGACCACCTGACGTTGGTGGAACTCGGATACCCAGAAGGAGGCACCTAAGCCAAAGGCTCTGACCGGAACCAGCTGACGGTGCTGGAACCAGGATGGGGACCTATTCAAGCTTGTCTTCCTAGAGCCCAAACTAGCGGTGTTGGAGCAAAGGGTCAGCAGGGGGAGCAGAGTGTAGGCCGAAGCCTGCACTGGAGGCATTTGTAGGTCTGTTGTGTCTGCGTGGCTGTTGCAGGACACGTTGCCGGCTGCACAGCAGGGGAGCAGCTGGCGATGCTGAACCCCACTGACACATTGGCGAGGTGTTTGGCTCTGTGCAGCTAGCAGTACCGGGCACCAACAGGCGGTGTTAGAGCCCAGGGTCAGCAGGAGGAGAGGGAGCAGAGTGTAGGCCAAAGCCTGCACTGGCGGCAGCTTTGTGTCTGCGTGGCTGTTGCAGGACACGTTGCGGGCTACACAGCAGGGGAACAGCTGGCGGTGCTGAACCCCACTGACACATTGGCGGGTGTTTTTCTCTGTGCAGCCAGCACTTCGGGGCACCAACTGGCGGTGTTAGAGCCCAGGCTCTGCAGGGGGAGCAGAGTGTAGGCCGAAGCCTAATTGAACCAATTTTAAACGTAACCTTTAACCCCCCCTCAGGGGTTACAAACTAGAAGAGCCATGCCTTATGCAGCAGTAGTGCTGCACAAGTCAAAGGTTGCTCTTTTAATTTTGTTCCTTGCACAAGCTGAATGAAACACGTACAACATTTTGGCCCTTATACAGTCAATCTGTCTTGGAGGCGGGAGTTCCCTTCGTAATGAGACGCAGCACAGCTGGCAAAAATACCACCTTGGTGCTTGGCGCGGCCTCCTGAGCATAGCATTTTGATGTACAGGAATCTGCGTTGTTGCGTTATCACTTGGCCATGCGCTGCCCGTCTTCTGACATCATTTCATGTCGGCTGGTGCGGTTCGCGATGCCCATGAATCCCAGCCCCGCAGTGTCTTTACAGTGTTTCACACTGCGGGGCTGGGATTCATGGCCTGGCGCAGTACATATGTTCGCCTCTCGCTCGTGTCCTTACACCTGCTACAGACTGTGCGGCGTCAGCTGATCCCTTATCGCATGCCACGGCCATGAAGCCGCACAGTCTGAAGAAGGCGGAAGGAGATGAGGGACAGGCGAACTGATGCACTGCTCATGCCCATCAATCACACCCTCGCAGTCAAAATAAATAAGACACCGAGGGGCGTTGTGTCGGGCAGGGCGGCCGCAGAGGCGCAGCCAGCCAAACAATGATGTCAGAAGAAGGGCTGTGCTACCAAGGGGGTCGTTGCGTGTCATTACAAAGGAAAGTCACACCTCATGGACGTTTTAATGGTCTCAGGGGACACATTGTAGACGTGTTCCGTTCCACGTGTGCAAGGAGAATAAGTTTATGAGCCACCTTGCACACATGCAGCATTACTGCTGTACAAGGTGGCTGTAAAACACACAAATACCTGGGGGAGGAGGGACAGGTTCCCTTCAATTTCAGTTCCTGTGTCTGCGTGGCTTTTGCAGGACACGATGCCGGCTACACAGCAGGGGAAAAGCTGGCAGTGCTGAACCCCACTGACACATTGGCTGGTGTTTTTCTCTGTGCAGCTAGCAGTACTGGGCACCAACTGGCGGTGTTAGAGCCCAGGGTCAGCAGGAGGAGAGGGAGCAGAGTGCAGGCCGAAGCCTGCACTGGCGGCAGCTTTGTGTCTGCGTGGCTGTTGCAGGACACGTTGCGGGCTACACAGCAGGGGAACAGCTGGCTGTGCTGAACCTCACTGACACATTGGCAGGTGTTTTTCTCTGTGCAGCCAGCACTTCGGGGCACCAACTGGCGGTGTTAGAGCCCAGGCTCTGCAGGGGGAGCAGAGTGTAGGCCGAAGCCTAATTGAACCAATTTTAAAGGTAACCTTTAACCCCCCCCTCAGGGGTTACAAACTAGAAGAGCCACGCCTTATGCAGCAGTAGTGCTGCACAAGTCAAAGGTTGCTCTTTTAATTTTGTTCCTTGCACAAGCTGAATGAAACACGTACAACATTTTGGCCCTTATACAGTCAATCTGTCTTGGAGGCGGGAGTTCCCTTCGTAATGAGATGCAGCACAGCTGGCAAAAATACCACCTTGGTGCTTGGCGCGGCCTCCTGAGCGTCGTTATTTGCTGCACAGGAGTCTGCGCTGTCGTGTTATCCCTTGGCCTTGCGCTGTTAGCGCTGCCCATCTTCTGACATCATTTAATGTCGGCCGGTGCGGTTCGCGATGATGCGATGACCATGAATCCCAGCCCCGCAGTGTCTTTACATTGTTAAAACACTGCGGGGCTGGGATTCATGGCCTGGCGCAGTACATATGCTCGCCGAGGCACTCGGGTCCTTACACCTGCTTCAGACTGTGCGGCGTCAGCTGATCCCTTATCGCATGCCACGGCCATGAAGCCGCACAGTCTGAAGAAGGCGGAAGGAGCTGAGTGACAGCCTGGCGAAGATATGCAGTGCTCATGCCCGTCAATCACACCCTCGCAGTCAAAATAAATAAGACACCGAGGGGCGTTGTGTGGGGCAGGGCGGCCGCAGAGGCGCAGCCAGCCAAACAATGATGCCACAAGATGGGCAGCGCTACCAAGGGGGTTGCAGCGTGTCATTACAAAGGAAAGTCACACCTCAGGGATGGTTTAATGGTCACAGAGGACACATTTTAGACGTGTTCAGTTCCACATGTGCAAGGAGAATAAGTTTCTGAGCCACCTTGCACACATGCAGCATTACTGCTGTACAAGGTGGCTGTGAAACACACAAACACCTGGGGGAGGGGGGACAGGTTCCCTTCAATTTCAGTTCTTGTGTCTGCGTGACTTTTGCAGGACACAATGCCGGCTACACAGCAGGGGAACAGCTGGCGGTGCTGAACCCCACTGACACATTGGCGGGTGTTTTTCTCTGTGCAGCTAGCAGTACCGGGCACCAACTGGCGGTGTTAGAGCCCAGGGTCAGCAGGAGGAGAGGGAGCAGAGTGTAGGCCGAAGCCTGCACTGGCGGCAGCTTTGTGTCTGCGTGGCTTTTGCAGGACACGTTGCCAGCTACACAGCAGGGGAACAGCTGGCGGTGCTGAACCCCACTGACAGAGTGGCGGGTGTTTTGCTCTGTGCAGCCAGCACTTCTGGACAGCAACTAGCGGTGTTGGAGCCCGGGGTCAGCAGGAGAAGGAGAGGGAGCAGAGTGTAGGCCGCGCTGGACAAGATCCCGCCTCGCTGTGTCATCTAATGTAATCACTCTGCGGACCTGGGATCCATGGGCATGAGCAGTGCATATCCTCGCCTCTCACTCCCCTCCCTACGGCTTCTTCAGACTGTGCGTCGTCACGGCCGTGGCATGCTATTAGGGATCAGCTGACGGCGCACAGTCTGAAGAAGGTGTAGGGAGATGAGTGAGAGGCGGAGATTCAGATATGCCCTGCGCATGTCCATGGATCCCAGGCCCGCAGTGTGATTAAATCAGAAGACACTGCGAGGCGGGATCTCGTCCTGCGCGGCCGCACAGGTGCAGCCAGCCTGACACCAAATGATGTCTGAAGACGGGCAGCGCAAAATGTGTGCATGGCCAAGGGCTAACCTAACAGCGCAGGCTCCGGGACAGATTCAAACAACGCTGAGGAGGCGGCGCACGGCGCATAGGGGGTAAGAATGACGGCTGTGCTGCGTCACATGACAAAGGAAAGTTCCGACGACCGGACGGTTTAACGGTGTGAGGGGACACATTTCAGAAGTGTTAGGTTCAGCACGTGCAAGGAGCACCGCGAAAGAAGGCAAGGGATAACATAACAGCGCAGGCTTTGAGACAGAATCAAAAAACGCTGAGGAGCCGGCGCACGGCGCCGGGGGGGTAAGAATGACGGCTGTGCTGCGTCACATTACGAAGGAAAGTCCCACCTCCAGGACGGTTTTACGGCATCAGTGAACACATTTTATAAGTGTTAAGTTCTGGGTGTGCAAGGAGCTAAATAAAAATAGCTACCTTTTCCTTGTGCAGCATTACTGAAACGCCTTGGGGGGGACAGGTTCCCTTACATTTCAGTTGTTGTGTCAGCGTGGCGGTCGCAGGACACATTGCCGGCTACACAGCTGGGGATCAACTGACGTTACTGACACCCAATAACACTGGGTCGTATGTTTTGACTGTGCAGACGGCACTTCTGAGCCTCAACTGGCGGTGTTGGAGCACAGGAATTAAAGTTCAGGTGGTAGAAAGATGAACACAACTGGAGACCTGGATACTGTAGACAGTCACCTAATTATTTAATCAGGAAGAGGAGTGGCAAAGTCCTGCGAGATCCAGGCCTGGTTCATTTTCAGGAAAGTAAGCCGGTCAACGTTATCGGAGGATAGTCGCATGCGACGGTCAGTTAGTACACCACCTGCAGCACTAAAGACGCATTCCGATAGTACACTAGCCGCAGGGCAAGCAAGCACCTTCAATGCATACTGGCTTAGCTCTGGCCATGTATCGAGCTTTGAGACCCAAAACTTGAAAGGGGAAGAGCCGTCTGGGAGTACAGCAAGAGGGCAAGACATGTAGTCTGTCACCATCTGACGGAACCGTTGCCTCCTGCTGACTGGAGCCGTCTGTGATGGTGTAGACTTTTGTGGCGGGCACACAAAACTGTGCCACAGTTGTGCCATCTGGTCTTGCCTTGGGCAGAGGCACTGCTTCTGCTCCCTCTTTGTGCAGAGCCTCCTCCACTGCCTGGACGCACTGAGCTGCTTTGTAATGCACTAGCAGCACTTCTCTCAGTTGGAATGGAGAAGATGATGGAATTCACCAGTGTCTCTTGGTACTCCCGCATTTTTCGCTCCCGGTTCAACGGTGTGATGAGGCTTTCTACGTTGTCCCGGTAGCGAGGATCGAGGAGGGTGAACACCCAATAATCAGACATGTTGAGAATGTGGGTGATGTGGCGGTCGTTTCTCAGGCACTGCAGCATGTAATCCACCATGTGCTGCAGACTGCCAACTGGCCAAGAAACGCTGTCCCCTGCTTGAGGCGTGATCTCTGCCCGCTCGTCATCACCCCACCCTCGCTGTACACACTGACTACTGGACAATTGTGTAACTCCCTCCTGTGGACGGATGTCTTCCTCCTCCATTGACTCCTCCTCACAAAGTGTCCCCTGCCTACGCGTTTGTGAGGAACCACGTGGCGCTGACTGTCCAGAAGATGATGGAAATGGTGAATCCTCATCCTCCACCTCTTCCACAACATCATCCCTTAGCGCTTGCAGTGATTTTTCAAGCAGGCAGATAAGGGGGACAGTCATGCTGACTAATGCATCATCTGCACTCGCCATCTGCGTGGAATAATCGAAGGGACGCAAAACCTGGCAGACGTCCTTCATAGTGGCCCACTCTGTGGTTGTGAAGTCTGAATGGCGCGGAGTGCGACTTCTTTGCGCCTGATGCAGCTGGTACTCCATTACTGCTTGCTGCTGCTCACACAACCGCTCCAACATATGTAACGTGGAATTCCACCTGGTAGGTAGGTCACATATGATGCGATGTTCCGGAAGGCGGTATCGGCGCTGCAGAGCCGCAATGCGCGATTTTGCCGTGCTGGAACGCCGCAAGTGAGCACACTCTAGGCGGACCTTGTGCAGCAGTGCATCAAGATCCGGATAGTCCCTCAAAAAACTCTGCACGACCAAATTGAGCACATGTGCCAGACATGGGATGTGAGTGAGGTTGCCGAGGCCCATAGCTGCCACCAGATTTCGGCCATTATCACACACTACCATGCCTGGCTGGAGATTCGCTGGCTCAAACCACACATCGCTCTCCTGCTTGATGGCATTCCACAGCTCCTGCGCTGTGTGGCTTCGATTCCCCAAAAAAATTAATTTCAACACGGCCTGTTGACGTTTGGCCACGGCTGTGCTCATGTCGGTCGTAACACGTTCATCACGGGTCCATGTGGAGGTGGACTGTGACAGCTCCTTCAGCGATGATTCTGAGGAACTGGTGTAAGAGGAGGAGTCAATGCGTGCAGACTGGATTCCTGCAATCCTTGGAGTGGGCAGGACACGTCCTGCGCCACTCGCACGATCTGTACCCGGCTCAACAACATTAACCCAATGGGCTGTGAGGGAAAGGTATCGCCCCTGTCCATGTTGACTGGTCCACGCATCGGTGGTGAGGTGGACCTTGCTACTGACGGCGTTCAGTAGCGCGTGTTTTATGTGTCCCTCCACATGCTTGTGCAGGGCAGGGACAGCTTGCCTGCTGAAGTAAAAGCGGCTGGGCACATTGTACTGTGGGACTGCCAATGACATCAAGACACGGAAGCTGTCAGTCTCCACCAGCCTGAATGACAGCATTTCCAGTGACAGAAGTTTGGCAATGCCTGCAGTCAGAGCCTGTGCTCGTGGGTGGTTTGACGAGAAAGGCCGCCTTTTCTCCCATGCCTGTACTACCGATGGCTGTAGACTGGGCTGGGAGTGTGAGGATGCGTGGGAACGTGGTGCTGCGGGTGGAATTACAGTGGGTCTCTGGACAACAGGGCCAGAGGTTCTTCCACGGCGATCCTGGGAGGAAGCCGAACCAGCTGCGTGTGAGCTGGAGGAAGAGGCAACACGAGCTGAAGAGATGGTAGCTGCCGCTGTTGGTTGGCCTAGCTCTTCAGTGTGTTTTTCTAACAACGCCGCGTGCCTGGTCCGCACATGTTTCCACATGTTGGAGGTATTGAGGCTGCTGACATTTCGACCTCTTTTGACTTTGTGATGACACACCTTGCATTTGACATAGCAAATGTCATCTGCAACTGTGTCAAAAAAGGCCCAGGCACTGCAAGTCTTGGGAGCGCCCTTTTTGGCTTTTGAAAGAGACATGCTCCTAATGGGTGCCAAAGTGGAGGCTGCAGGATCCGCAGTCTTCCCCCTCCCTCTCCCTCTTTGGCCCGTTCGGGGAATCTCTTCCTCAGAGCTGCTCCCACCACCTTCCTGTCCCTCACGCCAAGATGGGTCAAGGACCCCATCATCTACACTACCCTCTGCCACCAACTGCTCCTCCTGGGTAGTCTCAGCAGTAGTGTTGAGCGATACCGTCCGATACTTGAAAGTATCGGTATCGGAAAGTATCGGCCGATACCGGCAAAGTATCGGATCTAATCCGATACCGATACCCGATACCAATACAAGTCAATGGGACTCAAGTATCGGACGGTATTCCTGATGGTTCCCAGGGTCTGAAGGAGAGGAAACTCTCCTTCAGGCCCTGGGATCCATATTAATGTGTAAAATAAAGAATTAAAATAAAAAATATTGCTATACTCACCTCTCCAACGCAGCCTGGACCTCACCGAGGGAACCGGCAGCGTTCTTTGCTTAAAATGCGCGCTTTTACTTCCTTCCGTGATGTCACGGCTTGTGATTGGTCGCGTGCCGCCCATGTGGCCGCGACGCGACCAATCACAGCAAGCCGTGACGTAATTTTCAGGTCCTCAATGCCTAATTCTAGGCATTCAGGAATTTAAAATTACGTTCCGGCTTGTGATTGGTCGCGTCGCGGTCACATGGGTGACGCGACCAATCACAAGCCGTGACGTCACGGGAGGCAGGAGACGCGCGCATTTTCAAAATTACGTCACGGCTTGTGATTGGTTGCGTGCCGCCCATGTGACCGCGACGCGACCAATCACAGCAAGCCGTGACGTAATTTCAGGTCCTGATGCCTATTTCTGCATTGAGGACCTGAAATTACGTTACAGCTTGCTGTGATTGGTCGCGTCGCGGTCACATGGGCGGCACGCAACCAATCACAAGCCGTGACGTCACGGAAGGAAGTAAAAGCGCGCATTTTAAGCAAAGAACGCTGCCGGTTCCCTCGGTGAGGTCCAGGCTGCGTCGGAGAGGTGAGTATAGCAATATTTTTTATTTTAATTCTTAATTTTACACATTAATGTTGTTTCGATACCGATACCCGATACCACAAAAGTATCGGATCTCGGTATCGGAATTCCGATACCCGCAAGTATCGGCCGATACCCGATACTTGCGGTATCGGAATGCTCAACACTACTCAGCAGCAGAGCACGCACCAGAAAGTGGCACCTGAGTGTCATCAGCGGATGCATCCTGCGATGTGGTGACCGGAGGCACTGGCCCACCCGCCTCTTCAGACTCAGAGAGAAAAAGCTGTTGGGCATCACTGCACCCTGCCTCTTCTTCCATTTCTCCAATGCTGCTTGGCTGGCCCCCTGTTTCCAAGCCAAGAGATTCAGAGAACAGAAGTAGAGACGGCTCCTGTCCTGGGCTCTCTGTCTGCCTGGGCAATTTGGCAGGTGGTGAAGAGACAGATGGGTGCTCTCCAGTGCTCTGTGTCTGAGAGGATGTAGCACTAATTGAAGTCGATGCATTAGCTGCCATCCATCCAACAACGGCTTCAATTTGGTCTTCACGCAGCAGCGGTGTACGGCGCTCTCCAACAAAGCTGCGCATGAACGACTGTTCCCTGCTGAAAGTGGGTGCTGCGGAGTCACCGGTGCCCGCAGCAGGCACAGAATCCCCACGTCCTCTCCCTGTTCCGCGCCCACGCCCATGTGCCTTACTCCCTGCCTTCTTCATCTTGGTTGACTGATAAAGATAAGCAGAAAAGTACTAACGGCTTTGTGTGCTTATTCCTGAACAGCTCCTAACAGGTATAAGAAACACTAATTTTCTAAAGTGTGGACTAGACTTTAACCCCTTCATGACCCAGCCTATTTTGGCCTTAATGACCTTGCCGTTTTTTGCAATTCTGACCAGTGTCCCTTTATGAGGTAATAACTCAGGAACGCTTCAACGGATCCTAGCGATTCTGAGATTGTTTTTTCGTGACATATTGGGCTTCATGTTAGTTGTAAATTTAGGTCGATAATTTCTGAGTTTATTTGTGAAAAAAACGGAAATTTGGCAAAAATTTTGAAAATTTCGCAATTTTCACATTTTGAATTTTTATTCTGTTAAACCAGAGAGTTATGTGACACAAGATAGTTAATAAATAACGTTTCCCACATGTCTACTTTGCATCAGCACAATTTTGGAAACAAATTTTTTTTTTGCTAGGAAGTTATAAGGGTTAAAATTTGACCAGTGATTTCTCATTTTTACAACAAAATTTACAAAACCATTTTTTTTAGGGACCACCTCACATTTAAAGTCATTTTGAGGGTTCTATATGGCTGAAAATACCCAAAAGTGACACCATTCTAAAAACTGCACCCCTCAAGGTGCTCAAAACCACATTCAAGAAGTTTATTAACCCTTCAGGTGTTTCACAGCAGCAGAAGCAACATGAAAGTAAAAAATGAACATTTAACTTTTTAGTCACAAAAATGATCTTTTAGCAGCAATTTTTTTATTTTCCCAAGGGTAAAAGGAGAAACTGGACCACGGACATTGTTGTCCAATTTGTCCTGAGTACGCTGATACCTCATATGTGGGGGTAAACCACTGTTTGGGCGCACGGCAGGGCTCGGAAGGGAAGGAGCGCCATATGACTTTTTCAATGAAAAATTGGCTCCAATCTTTAGCGGACACCATGTCGCGTTTGGAGAGCCCCTGTGTGCCTAAACATTGGAGCTCCCCCACAAGTGACCCCATTTTGGAAACTATACCCCCCAAGGAACTTATCTAGAAGCATAGTGAGCACTTTAAACCCCAAGGTGCTTCACAAATTGATCCGTAAAAATGAAAAAGTACTTTTTTTCACAAAAAAATTATTTTAGCCTCAATGTTTTCATTTTCACATGGGCAACAGGATAAAATGGATCCTAAAATTTGTTGGGCAATTTCTCCTGAGTACACCGATACCTCACATGTGGTAGTAAACCACTGTTTGGGCACATGGTAAGGCTCGGAAGGGAAGGAGCGCCATTTGACTTTTTGAGTGAAAAATTATCTCCATCGTTAGCGGACACCATGTCGCGTTTGGAAAGCCCCTGTGTGCCTAAACATTGGAGCTCCTCCACAAGTGACCCCATTTTGGAAACTAGACCCCCCAAGGAACTCATCTAGAGGCATAGTGAGCACTTTAAACCCCCAGGTGCTTCACAAATTGATCCGCAAAAATGAAAAAGTACTTTTTTTTCACACAAAATTTCTTTTAGCCTCAATTCTTTCATTTTTACATGGGCAACAGGATAAAATGGATCCTAAAATTTGTTGGGCAATTTCTCCTGAGTATGCCGATACCTCATATGTGGGGGTAAACCACTATTTGGGTGCACGGCAAGGCTCGGAAGTGGAGGCGTGCCATTTGACTTTTTGAATGGAAAATTAGCTCCAATCGTTAGCGGACACCATGTCGCATTTGGAGAGCCCCTGTGTGCCTAAACATTGGAGCTCCCCTACAAGTGACCCCATTTTGGAAACTAGACCCCCCAAGGAACTTATCTAGATGCATAGTGAGCACTTATAACCCCCAGGTGCTTCACAGAAGTTTATAACGCAGAGCCGTGAAAATAAAAAAATAATTTTTCTTTCCTCAAAAATGATTTTTAGCCCAGAATTTTTTATTTTCCCAAGGGTAATAGGAGAAATTGGACCCCAAATGTTGTTGTCCAGGTTGTCCTGAGTACGATGATACCCCATATGTGGGGGTAAACCACTGTTTGGGCGCACGGCAGGGCTCGGAAGGGAAGGCACGCCATTTGGCTTTTTGAATGGAAAATTAGCTCCAATCATTAGCGGACACCATGTCGCGTTTGGAGAGCCCCTGTGTGCCTAAACATTGGAGCTCCCGCACAAGTGACCCCATTTTGGAAACTAGACCTCCCAAGGAACTAATCTAGATGTGTGGTGAGCACTTTGAACCCCCAAGTGCTTCACAGAAGTTTATAACGCAGAGCCATGAAAATAAAAAATAATTTTTCTTTTCTCAAAAATGATTTTTTAGCCCACAATTTTTTATTTTCCCAAGGGTAACAGGAGAAATTGGACCCCAAAAGTTGTTGTCCAGTTTCTCCTGAGTACGGTGATACCCCATATGTGGGGGTAAACCACTGTTTTGGCACACGTCGGGGTTCGGAAGGGAAGTAGTGACGTTTTGAAATGCAGACTTTGATGGAATGCTCTGCGGGCGTCAGGTTGCGTTTGCAGAGCCCCTGATGTGCCTAAACAGTAGGAACTCCCCACAATTGACTCCATTTTGGAAACTAGACCCCCAAGTTCCCCAAGGGAACTTATCTAGATGTGTAGTGAGCACTTTGAACCCCCAAGTGCTTTACAGAAGTTTATAACGCAGAGCCGTGAAAATAAAAAATGTGTTTCCTTTCCTCAAAAATATTTTTTTAGCCCAGAATTTTTTTATTTTTGCAAGAGTAACAGGAGAAATTGGACCCCAAAAGTTGTTGTCCAGTTTCTCCTGAGTACGCTGATACCCCATATGTGGGGGTAAACCACTGTTTTGGCACACGTCGGGGTTCGGAAGGGAAGTAGTGACGTTTTGAAATGCAGACTTTGATGGAATGCTCTGCGGGCATCAGGTTGCGTTTGCAGAGCCCCTGATGTGCCTAAACAGTAGGAACTCCCCACAAGTGACACCATTTTGGAAACTAGACCCCCAAGGGAACTTATCTAGATGTGTGGTGAGCACTTTGAACCCCCAAGTGCTTCACAGAAGTTTATAACGCAGAGCCGTGAAAATAAAAAATAATTGTTCTTTCCTCAAAAATTATGTTTTAGCAAGTAATTTTTTATTTTTGCAAGGGTAACAGGAGAAATTGGACCCCAACAGTTGTTGCCCAGTTTGTCCTGAGTACGCTGGTACCCCAAATGTGGGGGTAAACCACTGTTTGGGCGCACGTCGGGGCTTGGAAGGGCGGGAGCACCATTTGACTTTTTGAACGCAAGATTGGCTGGAATCAATGGTGGCGCCATGTTGCGTTTGGAGACCCCTGATGTGCCTAAACAGTGGAAACCCCTCAATTCTAACTTCAACACTAACCCCAACACACCCCTAATCCTAATCCCAACTGTAGCCATAACCCTAATCACAACCCTAACCCCAACAAACCCCTAACCACAACCCTAACCGCAACACACCCGTAACCCTAATTCCAACCCTAATCCTAACCCTAATCCCAACCGTAACCCTAATCCCAACCCTAACCACAACTGTAACCCCAACACACCCCTAACCCTATCAGTAACCCTAACCACAAGCCTAATCTTAACCCTATTTCAAACCCTAGCCCTAATTCCAACCCTAACTCTAATTCCAACCCTAACCCTAAGGCTATGTGCCCACGTTGCGGATTCATGTGAGATTTTTCCGCACGATTTTTGAAAAATCTGCAGGTAAAAAGCACTGCGTTTTACCTGCGGATTTACAGCAGATTTCCAGTGTTTTTTTGTGCGGATTTCACCTGCGGATTCCTATTGAGGAACAGGAGTAAAACGCTGCGGAATCCGCACAAAGAATTGACATGCTGCGGAAAATACAACGCAGCGTTTCTGCACGGAATTTTCCGCACCATGGGCACAGCGGATTTGGTTTTCCTTAGGTGTACATGGTACTGTAAACCTGATGGAAAACTACTTCGAATTCGCAGCGGCCAATCCGCTGCGGATCCGCGGCCAATCCGCTGCGGATCCGCGGCCAATCCGCTGCCAATCCGCTGCGGATCCGCGGCCAATCCACTGCGCATCCGTTGCGGATCCGCGGCCAATCCGCTGCGGATCCGCGGCCGATCCGCTGCGGATCCGCTGCCGATCCGCGGCCGATCCGCTGCGGATCCGCTGCCAATCCGCTGTCGATCCGCTGCCGATCCGCTGCCGATCCGCGGCCGATCCGCTGCCGATCCGCTGCCGATCCGCTGCGGATCTGCTGCCGATCCGCTGCGGATCCGCGGCCGATCCGCTGCGGATCCGTGGCCGATCCGCTGCGGATCCGCGGCTGATCCGCTGCCGATCCGCTGCGGATCTGCTGCCGATCCGCTGCGGATCCGCTGCCGATCCGCTGCCGATCCGCTGCCGATCCGCGGCCGATCCGCTCTGTGTGCACATGCCATAACCCTACCCCTAACCCTAACCCTACCCCTAACCCTACCCCTAACCCTACCCCTAGTTCTAACCCTAGTTCTAACCCTAACCCTAGTGGAAAAAGAAAAAAAAATATTTTCTTTATTTTATTATTGTCCCTACCTATGGGGGTGATAAAGGGGGGGGGTTTATTTATTATTTTTTTATTTTGATCGCTGTGATAGAACCTACCACAGCGATCAAAATGTATTTGTAAGGAATCTGCCGGCTGGCAGATTCGGCGGGCGTACTGAGCATGCGCCCGCCATTTTGGAAGATGGCGGCGCCCAGCGAGGAGGCGTACGGACACCGGGAGGATCGGTAAGTATGAAGAGGTGGTGGGGGGGTGGATTGGAGCACAGGGGGGGTGATTGGATCACAGGGGGGGTGATCGGACCACAGGGGGGAGCGGACAGCAGGACGGGGGAGCCGGCAGGCGGACGGAGGGGACCGGAGGACTAACGGAGGACTGGGGGGGGCGATCGGTGGGTGTGGGGGGGGTGACTTCAGGTTTTCCAGCCATGGCCGATGATATTGCAGCATCGGCCATGGCTGGATTGTAATATTTCACCAGTTTTTTAGGTGAAATATTACAAATCGCTCTGATTGGCAGTTTCACTTTCAACAGCCAATCAGAGCGATCGTAGCCACGGGGGGGTGAAGCCACCCCCGCTGGGCTGAAGCACCACTCCCCCTCTCCCTGCAGATCGGGTAAAATAGGAGTTAACCCCTTCACCCGATCTGCAGGGACGCGATCATTCCATGACGCCACATAGGCGTCATGGGTCGGATTGGCACGGGTTTTCATGACGCCTACGTGGCGTCATGGGTCGGGAAGGGGTTAATAAGTGCTAATGTGGCCTACACAAATGTAAAGTGGTGTGTTTGGTGAACTTTATTATTTATTTATTTTTTGGGGGCTGAACTGACAACAGAGAGAGCTGCAGTCATACGGAGACCGTGCAGACAGCCATAAACGGCGCTGCAAGGCCCAAAAAACCTCCTCTACTTTATCCTATGTAGTGTTTTTCCACAAGTTAGCTGGATACGGGTGGAAAGACACTAATAGGAATTTTTGGAAAAAAAGTGCAGCAGCCTGCACTACTTAAAACAAAAGGAAAATTGATTTGACGGTATGACGCAGTGAAGAACCCTGAGCTGGATACAACCAGGCTATGGCTGCTCATAGACTACAGGGCGAGCTGCAGTCACACGGAGACGGTGCAGACAGCCGTAAACGGTGCTGCAAGGCCCAAAAAACCTCCTCTACTTTATCCTATGTAGTGTTTTTCCACAAGTTAGCTGGATATGGGTGGAAAGTCACTAATAGGAATTATTAGAAAAAATGAGCAGCAGCCTGCACTACTTAAAACAAAAGGAAAATTGATTTGACGGTATGATGCAGTGAAGAACCCTGAGCTGGATACAACCAGGCTATGGCTGCTCACAGACTACAGGGCGAGCTGCAGTCACACGGAGACCGACCGTGCAGACAGTCGTAAACGGCGCTGCAAGGCCCAAAAAACCTCCTCTACATTATCCTATGTAGTGTTTTTCCACAAATTAGCTGGATACGGGTGGAAAGACACTAATAGGAATTTTTGGAAAAAATGAGCAGCAGACTACACTACTTGAAAAAAAAAAAAAAATAGAACAGTATGAGGCAATGAACCACCCTCCCTGAACTGAATACAACCAGCTATGGCCTATGGCTGCACACAGACTAGAGAGTGGGCTGCACTCACACACACACACACACACACACAGACCTTGCAGATCGCTGTGAAAACAGCGCTGCAAGGCAAAAGCAAGATGATTAGTAGGTGAACACAGCGGTTGCTAAATTAGCCTTGGAAAAGAACAATGAAGCAAATCGCTATCGCTAAACTGGCCCTCAGTCAGCAAACAACGTCCTGTCACTAACTGAATTCACAGCAGAGTGAGCGCAAAATGGCGCCAGAGACTTTTAAAATGCAGCATGACATCATTTCAGCAGCCAATCACAGCCTTGCCAGTAGTTTCATGCCCTCCATGCTGAACAGGATGTGCCCACACTTGGAATCATTCTCATTGGCTGAATTCGTGCAAATTTGTGCAGTTTGAATCCTGGGAACTTCCGATTCCGGTATCCGATACGCGGCAAGTATCGGATCTCGGTATCAGAATTCCGATACCGCTAAGTATCGGCCGATACCGATACTTGCGGTATCGGAATGCTCAACACTACTCATCACTACTCATCTCTCACCTTCCTCATGATCTAGGATATCCCACGAGGTGAGATTTTGCATGGTGCCCCAGAACGATGTCGATTGACATTTTGCATTTCTTCCATTTTCTTACTATTGCACCAACAGTTGTCTCCTTCTCGCCCAAGCATCTTACATATGGTTTTGTAGCCCATTCCAGCTTTGTGCAGGTCTATATTCCTGTCCCTGACATCCTTCAAAAGCTCTTTGGTCTTGCCCATGTTGTAGAAGTTAGTGTCTGACTGATTAATTGAGTCTGTGGACAAGAATCTTTTATAAAGGTGACTATGTAAGACATCTGTCTTTAATGCAGGTAACGAGTTGATTAGAAGCGTCTAACTGGTCTGTAGGAGCCAGAACTCTTAATGGTTGGTAGGGGATGAAATACTGATTTCTCACTGCAAAATGCAAATAAATTTATATAATTTATACAATGTGATTTTCTGGACTTTATTTTTGATATTCTATCTCTCAATGTTAAAATTAACCTACCCTTCAAATTATAGACTGTTCATGTCTTTGTCAGTGGGCAAACTTACAAAATCAGCAAGGGATCAAATACTTATTTCCCCCACTATGTATGTCATTCTAGTTCTATGATATGTTTATAGTGGTTGAGCCTTCTAGCCATAGGCTTCATGTACTCTTATATTGATCACTCTGTTTTTTATAATTGTCTACTGTCTGATTTTACCTATCTGTCAACTGTTTAACTTCTTCATTATAAAATCAATACAATTTTGAATTAGAAGGAAAATGTTGGTCTAGATTCACATTGCATTTGGGAATTACCGTATGTACTCATTTATATGCCGACCCGAGTATAAGCCGAGGCACTTAATTTTGCCTTGAAAAACTGGGAAACATTATTGACTCGAGTATAATCAGGTATGTATTTTCCCCTTATCCCCATCCTTGTCTGCATGGCTCCTTATTGCCATCCTTGTCTGCATGGCTCCTTATCCTCATCCTTGTATGCATGACTCCTTATTCCCATCCTTGTATTCATGGCTCCTTATTCCCATCCTTGTCTGCATGGTTCCTCATCTCCATCTTTGTATATATGGCCCCCATGAGAAAAGCATAAAAAAACAAATATCTAACTTACTTTCCCTGCATGCCTTTGCAGCATGTCGTTCCGGTGCCAGCAGCTCCTGCGGCCGAGTGATCACCTGTCCCCGCTCATTAAGGTAATGAATATTCACCTCTCTCCATGTCTATAGGACTGGAGAGAGGTGAATATTCATTACCTTAACCCTGGAACGCATACCCATAGAAATCTACACATTCACGCACCTGGGGCCTTTTAGGCCTGTTTACAATTATCATGGAATAACTCAAATAAAAATACTTTTCAAAATTTATTTTACAATTGCAAGGTAAGGATGCATTCCAACTAGCGCTGGGGTCCGCCAGGAGGGGATCCGTAATGGATCTGACCTCCTGGTGACCCCAGCTAAGGCTGGCGGAATCCCGCCATTCCGGCAGCCTTAGCTGGAGTTACGAGGAGGTCAGATCCATTATGGATCCCCTTCTGGCGAACCCCAGCGCTACTGGGAACACAGCCTAAGATGTGTATATTTCAAAACATAATTATGTGCATAAAACAACAAAAAAGTAAGTAAACGGGCACGCCAAATATAGGCATTCTATATGCAATTTTTTTATGAAAACATTTTTTGGTTGTAGCAAACTTTTTGCAGGAATATTTATTTGTAACTTTACATATTCCCCCGACAATTCTCGCATATTATTTTTTCGGCTGAATATTCCTTGCATACATTTTGTCCGCAAGTAGAACAGAAACGCTCCGATTTTCTTTCCTTCTTTGCTGGACAAATATAGCAGCGCTTTCTTTTTTTTTCTCTTTGCTCTGGATGTTCCAGAAAGCGTATTCCACATCGCATCATTGCCTCCGTAATTTGCCTTGATAAGCATATCATGCTGCTTCTCTCCATCATAGTAGGCATCAAAAGTTCATAACAAAGTTCTGTCAAAAATAGACGTCTCTTGTCTTTCCTGTTGGCATGGAATTCTGGATTAGTTTGACTATAAACAATGTAGCTATTGAGGGCTGACACATCAAGGATATTGGAAAAAAGGGAATGCAGAATCCACACTCTTCCCAGCAATAACAGCAATAGCAGAGTCATAAAAGTTCTTCCCCAGCAACAATACAGACAAAAAGACTGAGTATCACATGTAAACCTAGTACAGGCCTAAAAGACCCCAGGTGCTTGAATATGGGGTAGTCCCAATAAAAGGTTGTTATACCGAAATGTCTGTGTAACAAAAAAATATATGAATAACTGGAAATTACTAACAACTATATACCTGAGGATACCTAGATTTTCAAAATTCTAACTAAAGTACTTTTACAGAAAATAGAAAACAAGTAACCTGGCAGGCCTGCGAGGCCCCAGGTATGTGTTCTAGGGTTAATGAGCAGTCACCAGTGATCACCTGGCAGCTGCTTTGAAGCCAGCGACTGCTGCTGACACTGTGCATGCGCTAAAAGAGAAATAAATGTTCACTGCAAGTGCAGTGAACATTAATTTCTTTCTAGCAGCAAGCACAGGCTTTAGCCACAGCAGCTGGCTTCTGCCTCCTGTCACCCGCTGCTCCGCCGCTCCCCCTCCCCTGCCGTCTTCTGTGACAATGACTTGAGTAACTCATTTTCAGCACAAAAAAATGTACTGAAAAACTCGGCTTATACAAGAGTATATTCGGTATAAAATAAATAAATAAATAGCACAGTAATAATTAGAATACTGATACTGATAAATAAAATGTTATTAAAAGTATACATTATGTTTTTACTAACCTACCGAGAGCAGTTTTGATGAGTGTTAAAAGCATAAACTAAAACAAGTGAAACTTTTCAATAAATCTTTACGGAAACACCCCCTCCCTTTCCACTGACAACTTACTTGTTACCATCTTACTCCTGTACTGATAACTTACTTTCTGTAGCGCAATGGCTGGGGCCCCTGCATGGTGTCCCCTTCCCACTTCTTGAAGGAATGCCAGTATATTTACCAGGGTGGTGCTGCCAATTGCAGACTATGCTTGTCACTGCGCCTCCAGCAGAGGATTACTGCATATTGTTTTGGGGATAGCATGCTGGAGCGGTGTGTGAGTTCCCTGCTCTGGATGGACCCTGGACTAAAAAATCAAAAAATCCTTGATCAGGTGTCACCCCCCTGCATCCTGGCACCCTAGGCATGTGCCCTCAAGTGCCTAGTGGCAAATACGGCCCTGGATACAGGGACAAGAAAAGCAGTGAGTATATAATGAATACATAAAGAGATAAATAGTGCACACAACATTCAGCTGAACATATAGCTTTGAAATTTAGTTCTTTTCATAATTTTCATACAAACTATTCACAGTCATATTGAATTACAAGCATATGAGATTAGATTTCAACTGTTTCGCTGTACTGGACTATTCTTGACAAAAAGTTGAAGATTTTTTTGTCAAAATGCTAAAATGTAACCTGTTATATAAAAAAAACATAACCTGCAGACTTGTGATTAATATGGAGTTTTAATAGAGCTCTAAAGTTATGCAGCTGTTTCACTGAAAGCCTGGCTGCAGGGAGGAAACAAACTTTAATCCTCCCAGCAGCCCCTGGCTTTCAGTCAGAGGTGCATCAGATGCAAATTCAGTCACCACTCAGTATATAGTGAGTGGATGCTGTAACCACGCTACAGCACTGTCTGTCAGCCGGCTTTGTACTGCTGCACTGATGACCCAGCAACCGGGCTTCCAGTGCCTTGACTACATGGCTTTAGAATGCTATTAACCTGCAGATTAACACCATGTATGCTGCTGAATATAATTTTTAACTGTGCATGTTTCCTTTAACCACTACTTCCTGAAGGCTGTTTTCCCCTTCTTGACCAGGTGAATATTTTCACTTCTGACCAGGGTCATTTTATGTGGTAATAACTCTGAAATGCTTTAAAACATCCAAATGATTCTAAGATTGTTTGTTTTTTGTGACATAATGTACTTCGGCTTAGTGGTAAAATTAGGTCAATATTCTTTGCATTTATTTGTGAAAATATCATAATTCGGATGAAAATTTTTTAAATTTTGCAATTTTTAAACTGTTAATTTTTATGTCATTAAACCAGATAGACCAGATAGTTCTATCAAACAAAATAGTTAAGAAATAACATTTGCCAATTGTCTACGTTACATCATTGAAACAACTTTTTTGAAAGTGAGTTAGAAGGCTTAAAATGCCTTAGGTGACTTTGAGGGGCCTATGTGACAGAAAATACCCGAAAGTGCCATTTTAATTTTTCTCACAAAAATATTACTTTAGCTCCAATTTAATTTTGAAAAAATCAGCAGGGAAGAATGGACCATACAATGCATTGTGCAGTTTCTCCTGTGTACACTGATACCCCAATATGTGGATGACAACTATTGTTTGGGTGCATGTCAGGGCTCGGAAGAGGAGCATCATTGTACTTTTGAAATGCAAAATTGGATAGCGGACACCATGTTGCATTTGCAGAGTCCCAGATTTGCCTAAACAGTGGAAACCCTCACAAGTGATCCCATTTTGGAAACTACACCCCTCAAGGATCTTACCTAGAGGTGTGGTGAGCACCTTGAACTCACAGGTGCTTCACATAATTTTTTAATGTTGAGCTGTGAAAATGAAAAAAAAAGTTTCCTAAATAAATGTTGGTTTAGCCCCAAATGTTTCATTTTCACAATGGTAACAGGAGAAAATCGACCATACAATTTGTTGTGCAATTTCTCCTGAGTGCATAAATTCCCTATATGTGGTTGAAAACTCCTGTTTGGATGCACAGCAGGTCTCAAAGTGAAAGAGTGCCAAATTAATTCTGGAACACAGTTTTAAGTTGAATGGGTTGAGGATGCCACGTCACATTTGATATTATATAGAAGCTGGGGAGCATAAAAGCGCAATAAGGTCTTAAAACGCTGAAAATATTAAAACAGGTTATACTAACTTGATAAAGTTGTGATTACACAACAAAAAAAGAGCATGATATCCATCTGCTGCAAATCCAAGGGTCATCAAATCAGTATTGTAAATATAGGAGACATTCATGGATTTTTTGCACTGCTAAAGAGTAGATAAAAAAGTACAAAGACAGTAACTGTATTTAATATGGTTTTTAATCTAAATTTAAAAAACACATTAAATACAGCTCCTTTGTTTGAACCATATTTTCAACTCATCAGCAGTGTGGAAAATCCATGAATTTCTCTAATGTCTACATCACATTCAAAGAGCCCCTGACATGTCAAAACAAAAGAAACCCCCAGTGACCCCATTTTGGAAACTTCAGCTATTGGGGAATTCATCTAGAAGTTTAGCCAGCATTTTTAGCACTCATGTGATTCACAGAATTGTGTGTAACATTGGACTGAGTAAATGGAAACTTACCATTTTTTTCCACTAAAATGTTGCTTTGGCCCCAAGTATTCAATTTTCAAGAGGGATAATAGGAGAAAACGTATGGTGCAATTTGTTACACGATTTCTCTTGAGTACGCCAATACCCCGTATGTGATCAAAAACTACTTTTGAAGCACAGTGCAAAGCTCAGAAGAGAAGTATCACCATATTAGAATTCAATATAAAAATTTTTTTGAATACATATTAGAATTCAGATATTGCTGAAATGTTTTGGGGTCTGCTATGTCACATATGCAGAGCTCTAGAGGTGCCAGAGCAGCCGAAACCTGCATACGTCATCCCATTTTACAAACTACACCCGTAAAGGAAATTCATCTAATGGTGCGGTGATTGATCATATTGACACTACATGTGCGTCACACAATGTTATACCATTGGGCAGAAGGTAGGGGGTGATTCATCTTTGAGAGTGCAAAATTAGCTGGATTACTTTTGGTGGGTGAGAAGCCAAAACACTTTTCCAGAGTCTTTGTGTTACCAGTATGGATTGAGTTGAAGCTTTTATTGGGAACATTTTACACAATATTTTGGATCACATTTATCGGGTGCTCTACACTGAGCACTTACTCAGGTGTACTGTCTAAATCATGGATTTCACAGATTTACTTGGAAACTCTTATGTAAGGGCTCAGCGCTCAGAGGATAAATGTAAGCTGGGCCTTACTGCAAACTTTTTGAGACAAAATAAACAAATCAGCAACAGATCAAGAATTGGTTTTATTTGTTTTTAACTGTGTTCCTCGTGCCATAGAAGTAATTTGTTCTTCGGGTCAATGTCATTACAGCAATACCAGAGTTATAGTAGGTTTTATGCTTGGCTACTTTCACACACTAGAAAATGTTTTTTTTAATAAAAGAAAGTTTTTGCATCAGCATATTTTGAGGACTATACTTTTTCTATCTTTTGCTGACAGAGTCATGTGAGTCATGTGACACACAACTTTTTTTTATATTTTTCTATTTTGTGGTAAAATTGATAATTCAGATTTATTCTTTGGGTCAGTATGATTACAGTGATACCACTTTTATATAATTTTTTTAATGTTTTGCTGCTTTTCCCCAACAAAAACAATTTTTTTAAAAAATATTTTTGCATTGCTATATTCTGAGAGCTATAGCTTTTTTATTTTTCCAGAGATGGACCCGTATCACAGCTAATTTTTTGGGGGGACAAGATGACATTTTTAGCAATTACATTTCAATTTACATTTGACTTTTTGATTGTGTTTTATTCCACTTTTTGTTGGGTGGCATTATGTAAAGCATAGTTTTTTGCCACGTCTTTTAATTTTTTGTGTTTACTGAAAGGGTTAACAAGTGTTATATGTTGGGTTGTTCCAGATGTGGTGATACCAAATAAATGTACTTTATTTATTTATTTTTGTTTTCACATTAGTATATATGTTTATTGTTATAATATAGTTTCAATTTTTTTGTTCTATGTTTTGTGATTTTTAAAAAAAATATTTTACAGTTTTTTTATACTTTTTTTTTTTTTTTTTTTTTACGTTTTTCTTAGTCCCTCTATGGGATATCAACTTTCCGTACTTTGATCTGTGGAGTGGTGCACAAGAACGGTAGTAAGGTCCGAGTTGCTGTCTGGTTACACTCTGGCACTTTACAGGCAAACAGTGTCCAAGTTCCAGTGTGCAATCAGGTTTGTGGTGCATCACACTCACTTATAGGTCGCAGATCTTCTCTGTCTCCAGACTTCCATCCTCAGAAATTGCCGAACACAACTCAGGGGACACCTATTTCATCACAATAAGCGGCCGTTTACAGTCAGTTCAAGTTCATCAAGTGGTAACAGTTGGGATAGGGCACTTACTTTCTTAGCATAACACATCTTCAACCCTACCATTTGTTCTTCATTGAGCGTTCCTTTTGCCCAATAGCTCTATTAGCCCCAGTGATCTTCCTTCACATTTAGCATTTCCCCCGGGATTCACCTTTTGTCTTGGTGGGCTCCTGTCCATCTTTCCTTGTATGCCAAAAGACATGATGTGCCCGGCAGCCCCTATGTCAGACCTTGAGCTCCGGGTGTGACAGGAGAGTATGATCGAAATTCCAGAATGGTCACATGCTGAGACTAGCAGCCCGCTGGACCTGAACTTGGACTTGTCACTGCACAATGCAATGCAATGATAACATCAACACTTTTTCTTCACTCATGGTTAGTGGTTGGGCGAAGCCATTTATTGTCAAGCTACTCTGTTTCTTCTTTTTAAATCATAATGACAACCCAAAATATCCAAATGACCCTGATCAAAAGTTTACATACCCCATTCCTTAATATTGTGTATTGCCCTCTCTAACATCAATGACAGCTTGAAGTGTTTTGTGGTAGATGTGGATGTCTTTATTTTCTCAGATGGTAAAGTTGCCCAATCTTCTTGGCAAAAAGCCTCCAGTTCCTGTAAATTCCTGGGCTGTCTAGCATGAACTGGGCGCATGAGATCCCCCCAAAGTGGCTCAATGATACTGAGGTCAGGAGAGTGAGATGGCCACTCCAGAACCTTCACTTTTTTCTGCTGTAGCCAATGACAGGTCAACTTGGCCTTGTGTTTTGGATCATTGTCATGTTGGAACGCGTAAGTACGTCCCATGTGCAGCTTCCGGGCTGATGAGTCCACATTTTCCTCCAGTATTTGCTAATAACATGCTGCATTCATCTTTCCTTCAACTTTGACCAAGTTTCCTCCTTCTTTGTAGTTCACACATCCCCAAAACATCAGCGATCCACCTCTGTACTTTGCAGTAGGAATGGTGTTGACCTCTCTCCAAAATGTAACGTTTATGGTTGTGGCCAAAAAGTAAATTTTTGGTCTCATCACTCCAAATTACCTTGTTCCAGAAGTTTTGAGGCTTGTCTCTGTGCTGTTTTGTGTATTGTAGGCGAGATACTTTGTGGCATTTGTGCAGTAATGGCTTTCTTCTGGCGATTCGACCATGCAGCCCATTTTTCTTCAAGTGACTCCTTATTGTGCATCTTGAAACAGCCACACCGCTAGTTTTCAGAGAGTCCTGTATTTCAGCTAATGTTATTTGTGGGTTTTTCTTTGCATCCCGAACAAATTTCCTGGCAGTTGAGGACAACATTTTTGTTAGTCTACCTGACCGTGATTTTGTTTTTACAGAGCCCCTGATTTTGCATTTGTTAATCAGAGTTTGAACGCTGCTGACTGGCATTATCAACTCCTTGGATATCTTTTTGTATCCCTTTTCTGTTTTATGTAGTTCAACCACCTTTTCCAGTCGATCCGTTGACAATTATTCTGCTTTCCCCATGACTCACAATCCAGAAATGTCAGTGGCAGGATGAACTATGCAAGAGTCTGTCTGGATCCCAGAAACTCACTTAGCTTTGATACACACACTGATTACAAGCAGACAGGTCACAGGTGAGGATGCTACCTTTAGCAGCCATTCAAACCCATTTGTGTCAACTTCTGTGCATGTTATCAGGCCAAAATCACCAGGATATGTAAAAGTAAACTTTTGATCAGGGTCATTTGGATGTTTTGGGTTGCAATTATGATTTAAAAAGAGAAAACACAGGAGTTTGAGAATAATTGGCTTTACCCAACCGCTAACCATGAGTGGAGAAAAAGTTTTTGCGTTATCGTTCATATTCTCTGAAAAAAGGCAAAGAAAGCAAAAATATTGCTGGGGTATATAAACTTTTGAGGACAACTGTATCTTATCATTAACCCCTTCACCCCCGGAGCTTTTTCCGTTTTTCCGTTTTCGTTTTTCGCTCCCCTCCTTCCCAGAGCCATAACTTTTTTATTTTTCCGTCAATTTGGCCATGTGAGGGCTTATTTTTTGCGGGACGAGTTGTACTTTTGAACGACATCATTGGTTTTAGCATGTCGTGTACTAGAAAACGGGAAAAAAATTCCAAGTGCAGTGAAATTGCAAAAAAAGTGCAATCCCACACTTGTTTTTTGCTTGCCTATTTTGCTAGGTTCACTAAATGCTAAAACTGACCTGCCATTATGATTCTCCAGGTCACTACGAGTTCATAGACACCTAACATGACTAGGTTATTTTTCACCTAAGTGGTGAAAAAAAATTCCAAACTTTGCAAAAAACAAAACAAAACAAAATTGCGCCATTTTCCGATACTCGTAGCGTCTCCATTTTTCGTGATCTGGGGTCAGGTGAGGGCTTATTTTTTGCGTGCTGAGCTGGCGTTTTTAATGATAGCATTTTGGTGCAGATACGTTCTTTTGATCGCCCGTTATTGCATTTTAATGCAATGTCGTGGCGACCAAAAAAACGTAAATCTGGCGTTTCGAATTTTTTTCTCATTACGCCATTTAGCGATCAGGTTAATGCTTTTTTTTATTGATAGATCGGGCGATTCTGAACACGGCGATACCAAATATGTGTAGGTTGGGTTTTTTTTTAATTGATTTATTTTGATTGGGGCGAAAGGGGGGTGATTTAAACTTTTATATTTTTTTTATTTTTTTCACATTTTTAAAAACTTTTTTTTTTTACTTTTGCCATGCTTCTATAGCCTCCATGGGAGGCTAGAAGCAGGCACAGCCCGATCGGCTCTGCTATGCAGCAGTGATCATAAGATCGCTGCTACACAGCAGATTTGCAGGTGTGCTGTGAGCACCGACAATTCACATTACATATAAAACTGCATGGCACTATACACTGAGTGTGATTCTTGTCTTCAGGGTCAGGAACAGGGTAAGACAGTCCACATCCCTATAGATTGCTGACCTAATACTTTTGCTTTGCAGGGCATTAGATCCGTCCATCACTCACAGGGAGGAGGCATGTGAGCTCCTGATCTCAGCAGGAGCTTGCAGGCCACCATACCTTGGTGACCATCGGCACAACCCGATCGCAATCACGCTGTGTCCCAATCATAGCAGAGAGGGAGCTCCTGCTCTCTGTCAGCCAATCAATGTCACTATTGACAGCAGTAACAAAGGAGCTGAAAGACCGTGATCGGTGCTTGCACTGATCGTTGGTGTTATTGCAGTGTGTTAGCTATCGTATAGTGCTGACTAGTGTTGAGCGATACCTTCCGATATTTGAAAGTATCGGTATCGGATTGGATCGGCAGATATCCAAAAAATATCGGATATCGCCGATACCGATATCCGATACCAATACAAATCAATGGGACACAAATATCGGAATGTAATAGGGAGCGATCCTGGATGGTTCCCAAGGTCTGAAGGAGAGGAAACTCTCCTTCAGGCCCTGGGATCCATATTCATGTAAAAAATAAAGAATAAAAATAAAAAATATGGATATACTCACCCTCGGACGGCCCCTGGCTCTCAGCGGTGCAACCGGCAGCCTCCGTTCCTAAGAATGCAGTGAGTGAAGGACCTTCAATGACGTCGCGGTCACATGAGCGGTCACATGAGCGGTCACACGACCAATCACAAGACCGCGACGTCATCGCAGGCCCTACACTCACTGCATTCTTAGGAACGGAGGCTGCCGGTTGCACCGCTGAGAGCCAGGGGCCGTCAGTGGGTGAGTATATCCATATTTTTTATTTTTATTCTTTATTTTTTACATGGATATGGATCCCGATTCCGATTTCTGATATCGCAAAAATATCGGAACTCGGTATCGGAATTCCGATACAGCGAATATAGGCCGATACCCGATATTTGCAGTATCGGAATGCTCAGTCAACACTAGTGCTGACACCCGCAGATGATCGTGCCGGCGCTGTGGGTTAACCTATGGAATCGTCACACGGTACATGTACGGCAGTTTACAGGAATGCACCTTTCTCAGCTTTGTACATGTACGATGGATGTCGTGAGGGGGTTAATATATCCCAAATATCATTTTTTCCAAATACTTTTGTATTATGAAGATATTTGTCAGGTCTTTGAGGTTCAGTGATTATGCAAATGTTTTCATTAGTGAAGCTACAGTTATGATACATTTTATCTATAGAACTTGAAATACATTAAATTAATAAAGTGTTATGTTAGTGGAAAAAAATTGAAATAATTTTTATTTGAAATACGAAATATACTTTCAGCTACAGCACAGGGATTAATATTACAAAAATATTTTTATATTCCGCTGCTTGGACACTTTATGAGTGGAAATATTGTATCCGGTATGATGAATACAGAAACCAAGCATGAGATTCTTATCTTCTTTGCTCATAACTCATGGAATTTTTTTTACCATCATATCTCAGGCATTTTTATTTTGCTGCAGTTAGATATTTTTGAGGTGTTATCTTTAATTTTTCTTCATTGTACTTCTACACACTCAGCACTTATTTTTGAATAACAGAAATGAGGAAATCAATTCAGTGCAAATCGGATTCAAGTTGAATTTGAAGAGATTCACACGTGAATTAAATTTTCACAAATTACTTAAATATTTCCATACTTTACGCAATGAAGATGGTTGAACCAGCCACAGAAGGCTCACATGATAGGCTAACAGCTCAACAATAGAAATTGTGCCATCTATTTTGTGAAATGCACCAGTCCCTCCTGCAGAAAACAACCCCAAAACATGATGTTGCCACTCCCGTGTTTCACAGTTGGGATGGTGTTCTTAGGCTTCCAAGCGTACCCCTTTTTCCTCCAAATATAACAATGGTCATTATGCCCAAAAAGTTCAATTTTAGTTTCATCAGACCAGAGGACATGTCTCCAAAATTAGGATATTTGTTCCTGTGTGCATTTTCAAACATTGATCTGGCTTTTTTATGCTTCTTTTGGAGTAGTGGCTTCTTCCTGGCACAGTGACCTTTCAGCCCATGTTCATACAGTACTTGTTTTACTGTGGATATTGACACAATCTTACCTGCTTCTGCCATCATCTTCACAAGGTCTTTTGCTTTTGTCCTTGGGTTGATATGCAAAAGTTGAATCAAAGCATGTTCATGTATGGGATACAGAACCCGTCTCTTTCCTGAGCAGTATGGTGGCTGGACTTTCCCATTTTGCTTGTTATTGTGTAGAATTGTTTGTACACATGAACGAGGCACCTTCAGGTATTTTGAAATTGTCAACAAAGATGAGCCAGACTGCAAAGACCCGTGCGTGTGTAACCAGTGCCTTCCCCCGTCTCACCAATCCCGTAATGAAAACACCAACAGGCCTGGATGGGTTGAACAGGTCGGACACAGTTTATTATTTTGATAAGCAGAGAGAGGCAATTATAATTTGCAACGGACTCATCGCTGAAGGCCCCATCTGTGACTGCCAGGCGAGCAAGCCGATGAGCGGTTACGAACCTTTGCCCACCTCTGCACTACCGCTGTGACGTAATAACAAGAATAATATATTTTTTTGAACTTTTAACAATAGTAGCGCAGATCATTCATGAGTATATAAGGGAGGGTCAACAGCTTCCAAGGGTCAGCCGAAGAGAAAGAGGAAGGCACTGACTCCGGGCCCATGAATTTAATCCCTGAGGGTGTGACTGGATGTCCCTTCCTCTTTCTTCCCATTGGTCAGTTGGGCGTCCCAATTATGGCGTCACCTGGGGAGTAGAGGGAGGGGGAAATTGGGCACTGCACAGAGTTTACTTGTAGCTTTCCCATAGGGGCTCCGCAGTCAGAGGCACATTCCTTAATTAGTACTGTGCCAGCCAGATTGCAGAGACCATGTGTCTCAACCAGTGCCTTCCCCGTCCCACCAATCCCATAATGAAAACACCGACAGGCCTGGATGGGTTGAACAGGTCGGTCACAGTTTATTAATTTGATAAGCAAAGAGAGGCAATTACAATTTGCAACGGACTCATGGCTGAAGACCCCGTCTGTGACCACCAAGCGAGCAAGCCGATGAGCGGTTACAAACCGCCCCTTCTACACTACCGCCACGGAGGATCATGTGTATGACCTACACAGAACTCCGACCCCTCAGGAACAATAGCTTCCAAGGGTAAGCCAGGGAGAAAGAGGAAGGCACTGACTCAGGGCACCTGAATTTATCCCCTGAGGGTGTGGCCGGACGCCCCTTCCTCCTTCTTCCCGTTGATCAGTTGGGCGTCCCAATTATGGCATCAACTGGGGAGTAGTGGGAGGGGGGAATTGGGCACTGCACAGAGTTTACTTCAAGCTTTCCCATAGGGGCTCCGCAGTCAGAGGCACATTCCTTAATTAGTGCCGTGCCTGCCAGACGTGTGCAAATCCACAATTCTCTTTCTGATATCTTGGCTGATTTCTTGAGACTTTCCCACGATGCTACACAAAGAAGCAGTGTGTTTCAGGTGTGCACTAATATACATCCAAAGGTGTGTCTCTATTTAACTCAGATGTTGACAAAAAAATCTATCAGAAGTTTCCAAACACATGACACCATCATATGGGCAGTCCAGAATTGTTTAGAGGCATAGTAATCTTAGTGTCTGTAAACTTTTGACTTTGCAGTAAGTAATAAAAATGCCTTAAAGCATTCTCTCTCTATCATTATTCTGACATTTGGCAAATATTAATAATTATTGTAATCCTAATTGACCTAAAATGGGAAACGTTTATTCTGATTTCATGTCAGATATTGAGAATAGCATGCATATGTGTCTTTTATATAGTGTATGAAAACTTCTGGTTTCAACTGTATGTGAAGCATGGAACATCTTATGGCATAATTTAACAATGCACTTGAAAACTTAGAATCGGTCTGGAATATTTGAGATATATATGTATATATTGGGTTCAGAGAGATTGCTAACAGATATGGTAATGAAAGGTAGTCCCCAAAGGCTGCATTTAACTGTATATGTTCTCCTTTTCCTCTCCATGCTGTATCAACGTACAGTCAATATATTTGTCTAACTACGATTTAAGATGTGGACTTCTCAGTGTTGGGTCGACTCATTGTTAATGGTAGTTTACTTGCCTATTTTGATACACTTTCAATGGTATTACTATATATTTGGTATTTCTACTTTGCAACTTTATATTGAAAAAAGTAATAAATATTCAATGAAAAAGTCTTTGCCAATCTTAATACACTAGAAAGCAGCAGCTATCCAGCACAATATTGTTTACAGATAGAAATTTTAAGTCAACGCCAGTCAGAGAATGTGTGCTTGCATGTCACAAGCTACTGTACTGAGGTTTTGCATTTTTCATGCAACATTCTTTGTGAAGGAAGAAATAATTATTTTTTTAATGCATAAAAATCTCCCCAAAATTTGTAAGCAATTATTTTTTGCACACCTGTCAAATTTTATATCCATACATGCCACATGAATACAGAACCTTTTGGAGATGCAAGCTTTTTGGACGTGTACCTAACCAGCATTTCTTGTTCATTCTATTTAGGCAGGTTGTGACCTCAAATAGCTCTTGGTCGAGAAATGTACGCTTAGCTGTGTTTGAGTGGAAACTCATCTCCCACATGTCTAAGTTCAAGACAATCATTGACATACCACTTGGATTTAACTTCCCTTTGTGAAATGATGACAAACACTCAGCCTAGCTTGAAGAAACCTAGCAACTATTATTTTTTGTGGAAAGCCATCCCTTCTTCACTTTCATTTTTAGATAAAATAAGAAGTTTGTAAGAATCAACTGAAGTAAATTTCCCCAGTGGGAGCTTCTATAGGATTGTAATGTAGTAGTAAAGCTATGTGGGCACCAGTCATATAATATCTATATAACTAGTCCTCTTTGATACAATGATTCGCCACTTACATCACCAACTGGTGGTGCTACACAAAGAAAATCGCATGAAATGATTATAAAAAACATTGAAAAAGTAGCACTTACCACAATTTGCAAATTTAACAATCCTTTAATCCAGCATACGTGACCGGAGGAGTGTTTGGGACGAGGTGCGCGAGGGTGGAGGAAACTGGACGACTGTGCCACAACTTGCGCTTCTAGAGGTCCAATAGTGCAGTGACAAAGTACTCCTTCCTTTTACAAGGTGAGCAGCCTCAGCCTATGCACCTGTTCGGTGCCAAAAATCAGCATGTACAATTAAAAACCATTGACATGAAATTACATCATATAAATAAACAAATGTATTTATAAAAAATGGACATAACTAATCTATCACTAAGTCTTAGCAGACTTTGGGCATTAGTATTTAGGATCCATCTAGCTTCATTTCTCAGTACTAATAAATTATAGTTTCCACCTCTTGAGGGATATTTAACTCTTTCTATTCCCACAAAGCAAAGGAGATTCTAGTTGGCATTATGGCATTTTTTCATATGTTTTATCCGTCTAGGAACTCCCTTTCCTGTACTAATGGAAAGATAAAGCTGACAAATAAAAGTCTAATTGTTTTCCCTATATAAAAAATTTACAGAGGCAAAAAATTTCATACACTACATGCTTACTTTTTCAAGATATAAAGTCTTTGATACAACAAATAAGAAGTCCTAATTGAAAAGAAGATCTGTTTGAGGTTGGTGACAAAAAGAACAGTGACCAAATTTAAAGTTCCCCTTCTGGAGACTGCTCTCTAACTAATTCTTTTTATCTGTCTGTGTTCTATAATTAACCAAGAGAACCCCCAAATTACTGCTTCTTTTATAGGAGAATAGAAGTTTCTGTACTGCATTCTCATTTAAATTATCACTCTTTACGAGATGTCAATTTCTTCTTATTGCGGAATGAATAGTTCCATCCATATTTGTGTGTTTAAACGTAAATATGCAAATTGCCTCTTCAGAGAGGAAGAGGACTTAAACTCTATAGCGCCACCTGTTGGAAGTAGCGATCCTACAAGTCACAATCAACCCTTTAACGAGTTGTGCAATATGACTTAGGATAAAAGCCAAATCAGTATCTCAATTCGCAGACACAGCGAATAAGCCTCCTTACCTTGACAAGCCAGAGCTGGTATGTGTTGTTCTTTTTCTTACTTATTGATAGATCTCTTTTATTTTTGTTTACAGTCTTTCTCCAATGCTTCATCTAATAATGCATGGTGGCATCCTCTCTTCAAAGCATTACTTTTTAATTCAATACATTGTTTTTGAAAAATCTTGTAAATATAAATTTTTCTTATTCTCACTAATTGACTATAGGGCAGGCTTCTTTTATCATTTATGAAAATTACTAGATTGTGGCCCGATTCTAACGTATCGGGTATTCTAGAATATGCATGTCCACAGAGTATATTCCACAGCCCACGTAGTATATTGCCCAGCCCACGTAGTATATTGCCCAGCCCACGTAGTATATTGCCCAGTTACATAGTATATTGCCCAGTGATGTAGTATATTGCCCAGCCACGTAGTATATTGCACAGCGACGTAGTATACAGCACAGAGCCACGTAGTATATTCCCAGCCACGTAGTATATTGGCCAGTCACGTAGTATATTGCCCAGCTACGTAGTATATTGCCCAGCCACGTAGTATATTGCCCAGCCACGTATGTCACAGGTTAAAAAATAAAAAATAAACATATACTCACCTTCCGAGGGTACCCTTGTAGTTCTGTCACCTCCTAGCGCAGGCGCGCAGGACCTGTGATGACGTCACGGTCACA
This sequence comes from Ranitomeya variabilis, assembly GCF_051348905.1. Taxonomy (NCBI): domain Eukaryota; kingdom Metazoa; phylum Chordata; class Amphibia; order Anura; family Dendrobatidae; genus Ranitomeya; species Ranitomeya variabilis. The sequence continues at coordinate 146,703,043 of NC_135238.1, read as the reverse complement.
TGACCGTGTCGCGGTCACATGACCGTGATGTCACGGCAGGTCCTTCTCACGCAGGCGTGCAAGACCTGTGATGACGTCTCGGTCACATGACCGTGACATCATGACAGGTCCTTCTCGCAGACCATCCTTGCCACTGGAACCTGCCTGGAGCATCGCGAGGAGCGGAAAAGGTGGCGGAAGGTGAGTATATAATGATTTTTTATTTTTTTAAATTATTTTTACCATTAGATGTTTTTACTATTGATGCTGCATAGGCAGCATCAATAGTAAAAACTTGGTCACACAGGGTTAATAGCGGTGGTAACGGAGTGAGTTACCTACAGCATAATGCGGTCTGTTACAGCCGGCATTATCCCCATGTGAGCGGTGACTGCGGGGAGTATGGAACGGGCGCCGGGTACTGACTGCAGGGGAGTAGGGAGGGACTAATCGGACTGTGGCAGTTGCTGATTGGTCGAGGCAGCCATGACAGGCAGCTGGCGAGACCAATCAGCGACTTGGATTCCATGACAGACAGAGGCCGTGACCAATGAATATCCGTGACAGAAAGACAAAAAGACAGAAGGACAGATAGACGGAAGTGACCCTTAGACAATTATATAGTAGATGGGTACTATTAAAATTTTTCATGTCTTAAAGTCCAAGGAGTCTCCTTCACAATTTGCTGTGAATCTCATATTCTCGGCGTTAATGTCAGTTAAGTTCCTCACTAAAGACATAAAGTCAGGCTCAGTGCCTGACCATACAATAAACACATATCTAAAATATGCACAAATGTGTCTATTACATGGGTTATCCATTGTGGTGATGTACTTGTTAAAAAAAAAACGAGAAAAGGGTTGGCAAAAGTACCTGCAATGGGAGTCCCCATTGCCGTCCCAACTTGCTGGCAAAACTATTTGTCCTCAAATTTACGACTATTGAGGACTATTCATCCTCAAAGCATTGTGAGACAGTACACTATTCAGAGTCTCAGAAACAAAATTAAAGAAGTCCTTGTCTTTATTCTGTTTTCCCCCAAAAAATTTGTGTCTTCAATTCCCATTGATGAGAGGAATGGGAATACGCATGTATAAACTTTCCACATTTATTGATGTTAATAAGAACTCCTTCTGCCAATCTATTTCGTACAACACCCTTAAAAAGTCTCTGATATCTTTGAAGTAAGAAGGAACACTTTTTAATAACAGTCATAGTAACCCGTCTAAATATTTTGAAAGTGGTTCTGTGACGGAACCTATCCCCGATATTTTTGGTCCGCCGGTAGGTGATGTTACTGACTTGTGAAGTTTCAGTATATAATACTACACAAGGTTTACACAGGAATCCTGGTAAAAATTTTGTTCCTGTTTTTTTCCAAGATTGTTCCTTTTCTACTTGTTGTCTTAAAAATGTGTGCAATTAATTTTTATATTTATTAGTTGGATCTCCAGGGAGTGGAGTGAATGTGGAAACATCGAACAACTTTCTCTATGCCTCAACTAAATAATGCTCTTTTTTCAATAGGACAATATTTCCTCCCTTGTCCACTTTTTTACCACTGTGTCAGACCAGGTTTTTGCTTCTTTCAGAGGGGACGATTGACCAACATTCAGATTTTTGGAACTTTTTTTTTATAGATCAAGGCTTTTGCGTCTTTTATGACTCTCTCTTGAAACAGGGATATAATATTGCATGGATTAATTGGTGGCATAAAGGAAGATTTCACTCTACCCACAAAAGGCAAAGTAGAAGAGGAAGATATAGATGCACAAAATTCCTCAGGATTTGTTCCATCTAGTCTCATCAACAATAAACTTCAAAGGATATATATATTATGCCTAGATACGTGGCACTTCCAAACATTATACACATCAAAATATCAAACAGGAAGCCATATGTGTTATGACCCCAATGGCAGAGGGTCTCAAAAGTAAATACCAAGTCTGCAAACACAAAAAACCAGCTCATAGGGCAGTGGTAACTGGGCTGACCGTATATCTAAACCTAGCACCACAAATAGCAGCAGCCGGGGAACGTGCCTACGTTGGTTCTAGACGTCTCGCGCCAGCCGGAGAACTAACTAACCCTAGAAGGGAAAAGATAGACCTTTCTTGCCTCCAGAGAAAAGACCCCAAAAGTTGGATACAAGCCCCCAACAAATAATAACGGTGAGGTAAGGAGAAAAGACAAACGTAAGAATGAACTAGATATTTAGCAAAGAGAGGCCCACTGACTAATAGCAGAATATAGTAAGATGACTTATACGGTCAGCAAAAACCCTATCAAAATTCCCACGCTGGATATTCAAGAACCCCCGAACCGTCTAACGGCCCGGGGGGAGAATACCAGCCCCCTAGAGCTTCCAGCAAAATCAGGAATCACATTTAGTACAAGCTGGACAAAAAATAAGAGCAATGCAAATAACCAAAAAACAAAGAAGCAGGACTTAGCTTAATTTTGCAAGATCCAGGACCAGCAGACAGGAGCAAACAGAAAGGAACTGATTACAACGATGCCAGGCACCAGACTGAGAATTCAGGAAGTTTATATAGCAACACCCCTGGACTAACGACCCAGGTGGGTGCCAAAACTGAAGAAAGACAATCCCAGAGTCATATCACTAGTGACCACAAGAGGGAGCCAAAAAAGTCTAATTCACAACAGTACCCCCCCTTTAAGGAGGGGTCACCGAACCCTCACCAAGACCACCAGGGCGATCAGGATGAGCAGCGTGAAAGGCACGAACTAAATCGGCCGCATGCACATCAGAGGCAACCACCCAGGAATTATCCTCCTGACCATAGCCCTTCCACTTGACCAGATACTGAAGCCTCCGCCTGGAGAGACGAGAATCCAAGATCTTCTCCACTACGTACTCCAACTCGCCCTCAACCAACACCGGAGCAGGAGGCTAAACAGAAGGAACCACAGGTACAACGTACCGCCGCAACAAAGACCTATGGAACACGTTGTGAATGGCAAACGACACCGGAAGATCCAAGCGAAAGGACACAGGATTAAGGATTTCCAATATCTTGTAAGGACCGATGAAGCGAGGCTTAAATTTAGGAGAGGAGACCTTCATAGGAACAAATCGAGAAGACAGCCATACCAAATCCCCAACACGAAGTCGGGGACCCACACCGCGGCGGCGGTTGGCAAAACGCTGAGCCTTCTCCTGTGACAACTTTAAGTTGTCCACCACATGATTCCAAATCTGCTGCAACCTATCCACCACAGAATCTACCCCAGGACAGTCAGAAGGCTCCACATGTCCCGAGGAAAAACGAGGATGGAAACCAGAGTTGCAAAAAAATGGCTAAACCAAAGTAGCGGAACTAGCCCGATTATTAAGGGCAAACTCAGCCAACGGCAAGAAGGTCACCCAATCATCCTGATCTGCAGAAACAAAACACCTCAAATAAGCCTCCAGAGTCTGATTAGTTCGCTCCGTTTGTCCATTAGTCTGAGGATGAAAGGCAGACGAAAACAACAAATCAATGCCCATCTTAGCACAAAAGGATCGCCAGAACCTGGAAACAAACTGGGATCCTCTGTCAGACACAATATTCTCAGGAATGCCGTGTAAACGAACCACATTCTGAAAGAACAAAGGAACCAGATCGGAAGAGGAAGGCAGCTTAGGCAAAGATACCAAATGGACCATCTTGGAAAAGCGATCACATACCACCCAGATGACAGACATGCCCTGAGACACCGGAAGATCTGAAATGAAATCCATGGAAATGTGTGTCCAAGGCCTCTTCGGGACAGGCAAGGGCAAGAGCAACCCGCTGGCACGAGAACAGCAAGGCTTAGCTCGAGCACAAGTCCCACAGGACTGCACAAATGACCGCACATCCCGTGGCAAGGAAGGCCACCAAAAGGACCTAGCCACCAAATCTCTGGTGCCAAAAATTCCCGGATGCCTTGCCAACACCGAGGAATGAACCTCGGAAATGACTCTGCTGGTCCACTTATCAGGAACAAACGGTCTGTCAGGTGGACAAGAGTCAGGTCTACCAGCCTGAAATCTCTGCAACACACGTCGCAAATCCGGAGAAATGGCTGACAAGATAACTCCCTCTTTAAGAATACCAACTGGTTCTGCGACTCCAGGAGAGTCCGGCACAAAGCTCCTTGAAAGAGCATCAGCCTTCACATTCTTTGAACCTGGTAAATACGAGACCACAAAGTCAAAACGGGAGAAAAACAATGACCAACGGGCCTGTCTAGGATTCAGGCGTTTAGCAGACTCGAGATACATCAGATTTTGAGATCAATCAAGACCACCACACGATGCTTAGCACCCTCGAGCCAATGACGCCACTCCTCAAATGCCCACTTCATGGCCAACAACTCCCGATTGCCAACATCATAATTCCGCTCAGCAGGCGAAAACTTCCTAGAGAAAAAAGCACATGGTCTCATTACAGAGCAACCAGGGCCTCTCTGCGACAAAACGGCCCCTGCCCCAATCTCAGAAGCATCCACTTCAACCTGAAAGGGAAGTGAGACATCAGGCTGGCACAAAACAGGCGCCGAAGTAAACCGGCGCTTCAACTCCTGGAAAGCATCCACGGCTGCAGGAGCCCAGTTAGCAACATCAGAACCTTTCTTGGTCATATCCGTCAAAGGTTTAACAACGCTAGAAAAATTAGCGATAAAACGACGGTAGAAGTTAGCAAAACCCAAGAACTTCTGAAGACTCTTAACTGACGTGGGTTGAGTCCAATCATGAATAGCTCGGACCTTGACTGGGTCCATCTCCACAGCAGAAGGGGAAAAAATAAAACCCAAAAAGGGAACCTTCTGTACTCCAAAGAGACACTTTGAGCCCTTAACAAACAAAGCATTCTCACGCAAAACCTGAAACACCATCCTGACCTGCTCTACATGCGAGTCCCAATCATCAGAAAAAACCAGAATATCATCCAGATAAACAATCATAAATTTATCCAGATACTTCCGGAAAATATCATGCATAAAGGACTGAAACACTAAAGGAGCATTAGAGAGCCCAAAAGGCATCACCAAGTACTCAAAATGACCTTCGGGCGTATTAAATGCAGTTTTCCATTCATCTCCTTGCTTAATGCGCACAAGGTTGTACGCACCACGAAGATCTATCTTGGTGAACCACTTGGCACCTTTAATCCGGGCAAACAAGTCCGACAACAGAGGCAAAGGATACTGAAATTTAACAGTGATTTTATTCAGAAGCCGATAGTCAATACAAGGTCTCAAAGATCCGTCCTTCTTGGCCACAAAAAAGAATCCCGCACCAAGAGGGGAAGAGGATGGACGGATATGCCCCTTCTCCAGAGATTCCTTGATATACGAACGCATTGCGGTATGCTCAGGTACAGACAGATTAAATAATCTTCCCTTAGGAAATTTACTACCTGGAATCAAATCTATAGCACAGTCACAGTCCCTATGAGGAGGAAGAGCACTGGACCTGGACTCGCTGAATACATACTGATATAATCAGACAAATACTCAGGAACTTCCGAAGGAGTAGAGGAAGCAATAGACACCAGTGGGGAATCACCATGAATTCCCTGACAGCCCCAACTTGACACAGACATTGCCTTCCAATCCAAGACTGGATTATGGGTCTGTAACCATGGCAGACCCAAAACGACCAAATCATGCATTTTATGCAGAACAAGAAAACGAATCACCTCCCGATGTTCAGGAGTCATGCACATGGTTACCTGTGTCCAAAACTGCGGTTTATTTTCCGCCAATGGCGTAGCATCAATACCTCTAAGAGGGATAGGATTTACCAACGGCTCAAGAACAAAACCACAGCGCTTGGCAAATGACAGATCCATAAGACTCAGGGCAGCACCTGAATCCACAAACGCCATAACAGGGTAGGAGGACAATGAGCAAATTAAAGTCACAGACAAAATAAATTTAGGTTGCAAATTACCAATGGCGACAGGACTAACAACCCTTGTTGGGCGTTTAGAGCATGCTGATATAACATGTGTTGAATCACCACAGTAAAAACACAACCCATTCTGACGTCTATGATTTTTCCATTCATTTCTAGTCTGAATTCTACCACATTGCATTAAATCAGGTGTTTGTTCAGACAACACCACCAGAGAATTAGCGGCTTTGCGCTCCCGCAAACGCCGGTCAATTTGAATAGCCAGCGCCATTGAATCATTCAGACTTGTAGGAATGGAGAAACCCACCATCACATTCTTAATGGCTTCAGAAAGGCCATTTCTGAAATTTGCGGCCAGAGCACACTCATTCCACTGAGTAAGCACGGACCATTTCCGAAATTTTTGGCAATACACTTCAGCTTCATCCTGGCCCTGAGAAATAGCCAGCAAGGCTTTTTCTGCCTGAATTTCAAGATTGGGTTCCTCGTAAAGCAATCTGAGCGCCAGAAAAAACGCATCAATATTTGCCAATGCCGGATCTCCTGGCGCTAGCGAGAAGGCCCAATCCTGAGGGTCGCCCCGTAAGAAAGAGATAACAATTTTAACTTGCTGAGCTGAGTCTCCAGATGAACGGGGTCTCAGAGATAGAAACAATTTACAATTATTCCTGAAATTCCTAAACTTAAATCGGTCTCCAGTGAACAGTTCAGGAATAGGTATTTTAGGTTCAGACATTGGACTACTGGTAACAAAATCTTGTATGCCCTGCACACGAGCAGCAAGCTGATCTACACTTGTAATCAAGGTCTGGACATTCATGTCTGCAGCAAGCTCAAGCCACTCAGAGGTAAAGGGGAGGAAGAAAGAAAGGAAAAAAAAAAAAACTCAGAATTTCCTTTCTTATTATCCCACTTCTGCAATGCATTAAACATTCAACTTTGGCCTGGCATACTGTTATGACCCCAATGGCAAAGGGTCTCAAAAGTAAATACCAAGTCTGCAAACACAAAAAACCAGCTCATAGGGCAGTGGTAACTGGGCTGACCGTATATCTAAACCTAGCACCACAAATAGCAGCAGCCGGGGAACGTGCCTACGTTGGTTCTAGACGTCTCGCGCCAGCCGGAGAACTAACTAACCCTAGAAGGGAAAAGATAGACCTTTCTTGCCTCCAGAGAAAAGACCCCAAAAGTTGGATACAAGCCCCCAACAAATAATAACGGTGAGGTAAGGAGCAAAGACAAACGTAAGAATGAACTAGATATTTAGCAAAGAGAGGCCCACTGACTAATAGCAGAATATAGTAAGATGACTTATACGGTCAGCAAAAACCCTATCAAAATTCCCACGCTGGATATTCAAGAACCCCCGAACCGTCTAACGGCCCGGGGGGAGAATACCAGCCCCCTAGAGCTTCCAGCAAAATCAGGAATCACATTTAGTACAAGCTGGACAAAAAATAAGAGCAATGCAAATAACCAAAAAACAAAGAAGCAGGACTTAGCTTAATTTTGCAAGATCCAGGACCAGCAGACAGGAGCAAACAGAAAGGAACTGATTACAACGATGCCAGGCACCAGACTGAGAATTCAGGAAGTTTATATAGCAACACCCCTGGACAAACGACCCAGGTGGGTGCCAAAACTGAAGAAAGACAATCCCAGAGTCATATCACTAGTGACCACAAGAGGGAGCCAAAAAAGTCTAATTCACAACACATATGCCATAAAATCATGGAAATCTTTATTAATGAAATATTAAAAATTTTTGAGAATAAAGATAAAAGTAAATAACATTGGGACAACAATATACAAAAAACAGCCAAAAATGGTAAGAAAAAATGAAGGTGAATCATCGCTTTTAAGAACAGAGCCGTTATTAGATTGAGGATAAGGAACACATATTCAAAGAACTAAATCATGGGACAAAAAAAAGATGCCTCCAAAAAAGGTATACCATATGATAATAGTCAACATAACTGGCTCACCAGCAACATTAGTAACATCCTTATACACATCCCATTGTCAGTCAGCATAATAGTAATAGCCTCCATATGATTAAACTGCAAGTGCCATGCAGAGTTCCAGTTAGTGCCTAATTATTTTTCCCCTTGGAAAAAGCTTAAACGCGAAATGCGCGTCGGGGTGATGCAGCCAGTTAAAGGTAGAGTACTTGCTTTTTACCAGCCACATTGATTCCTGCATTCACAAATCTCACTTCCTTTTTTCATACTACCATGCCTATTCCTCAATGGGACCTAGCTACATATGTTATAATTAGGCACTAGCTGGAACTCTGCATGGCACTTGCAGTTTACTCATATGGAGGATATTACTATTATGCTACTATCATATGGTATACCTTTTTTGGAGGCATCTTTTTTTTGCCACATGATTTAGATCTTTGAATATGTGTTTCTTATCCCCAATCTAATAACGGCTTTGTTCTTAAAGGTGATGATTCACCTTCATTTTTTTTGTACCATTTTTGGCGTTTTTTTGTATATTGTTGTCCCCATGTTAATTACTTGTTATCTTTATTCTCAACATTTTTTAGTATTGCATTAATAAAGATTTCCATGATTTTATATCATATGGCTTCCTGTTTGAAATTTTGATGTGTAGTCTCATCAACAAGACTACTGTCATGATCCAGACCAGGTTTTGAGTCCTGTCTACCCCTTTCCAGCTCTGGTCTTGTCAAGGGTTAACTTTGCTCTGCCTCATTCTGGCCTCAGGATGCTATTTATCTCCACTGCATCCTGCAGGCAGTGTCAGTTATATTTTCGGCCTACGGCATGAGTATCTGACTCTGATGTTACCCTGATCTGTGCTACTGCTTTAGCTGACTTTGCTCGTGTCTGTTCCCTCCCCTATCCCCATCTTTACTTAGTGTTTCCCTTAGTATTTGGATTTCCTGGTGTTTGACTTGGCTTTGATCCTGACCTCTTGCTTCTGATACTTCGGCTTCTGTCTGGTATTGACCCCCTGGCTCCCTGCTGACTCTGTATTTGGTGATTTCCTTTTGTACTGTGTCACTCTCTAGGTTTTGACCCAGCTTGTTTGACTATTCTGCCACCACCTGGTGGTAGCCTCACTGCAGCGCTGCATGTCTGTTCTGACAGACTTGCTGTCCTCCCTCCACTCTATTGCCATCTAGTGGAGCTTGTATCATCCTGCATAGCTGCAGTGTGACATTTATGTCCTGTAGAAACATTAGATCCAATTTATGTGTCATGATAAACCCCAAAGGATTTGGAAAAACTGGTATGTCACCCGATGGTGGCTCCATTTTTCTTTCCTCTTTATGTTTATATGCTTTGTGAAAGTGTAATTTTCTAGTGGCTCTAAAAAGATCAATCTTGAACTTGATCATATCAATGGGGTCCAGTACACAAAAATGTATTCCTTTTGAAAGTAGAAATAAATGGCTAGCATTCAGCTGATGGTCTGTCAGATTGATAACTTCATTATTCTGCAAGCCGGCATCTATTAATCCCTCCATGAAACTTGCTTTCTTTTTATTTTTGTTCCAATGTTCCTAAAAAGGCCTCATCCCCCATTAGTGCATTTCCTAAATGGAACTGACAATGAGAAGATGTAGTGGAACTAGTTGTAAAGTCCATCTCCTGCCCTGCAGACATATCCTCTGCAGCACTAGAGTCGGAGTCTGTAGTCCAACTGTCTTGGTTAAAACTCCTTCTTCTGAATTGCTCAAATTACCTGTTTTTTTATTAATGAATATATTTTTATTTTTAAAACTCATACTTTTATTGCAAGTGAAAATTTGTTGATTGTCAAAGTCATTATTATCTCTAACAAACTTTTCTTTTTTTCTTTGTGTAACACCCCAGGTAATCGGTTATTACAGTGGCATTGCTTTCCTTATGGGGAGAGTGATGTCATGCTTGGAAGCGAGGAAGGATCCCTTTAACAGGTATTCAGCACTTACAACACCATTCTGACTCCAGGCCAGAAGGAGGAGCTCTTCACCCGACTTCAGGGGAGCTGCTCTCTCTGGTTGGTAGGAGGAGTCAGTTGCTAGGCAGTTCCTAGGCAGTTAGAGAGAGGCAGTTGATGAGAGAAGAGCAAGGAGAGAGCAAGGAAAGCTGGGGCCATGGAGACGGGTGATTCTGCAGCTCCCAGGAAGGGAATAGAAAGCACAGCAGACTGAGAGGGAGAAGAAGCACAGGAGATTGAAGAGCTGGAGAGAGAAGCTGTGACTGAGCTTCCTCCATGCTGAGCGCAGATACCGGAAGCCAGAAGACCGAGGTTGTGGGGGTAACTTCATGAACCATGGCAGAAACTGGTGGACAGCTGATTGCAAGTTACCTGTCCACCATTAACACCCGAGGACACAGTAGCAAATAGAGCCCGGGTCGTGACAGAGATCCTGTAAAAAGGCTCGAGCTACCTGTTTTAGGGGCAGTGTCCTACCTAAAGGGGGACAGAGAGAAAACGTGAGGATCTTGTGTGAGGCCTGAGGCAGCAAGGGACTACAACACTACAGCGCTAGAAGGAAGGCTTCCAACCCCACCTTGTTAGAGGGATTCCCAATTTGCTTCCAAGCTGGCCGGACCACACCAGCATCCATGAACCGGTACCCTGGACTGTGGCTGCCTTGAGCAAAGTAAAGAGGATGTAAAGAGATTGCAATCCTGTGTCCTCCGTTTCTTACTACACCACCTATCACCACCTTCATCTATTACATCGGGAGCCCTAGAGACCCAGCTTCACCTGTGGGAAGCCATACCATCCCTGCTGCCATAAAATCACCCCAGTGGACCCCTTTAAGCACCATCGGTCACCCCTAACCGAATACCACAGGTAGCATCACAAACTTTTATTATTCAACTAACCCCTTTAAAGACCGTCCCTTTAACATAGGCGCCCAGGGCCATGGACCAGGTTGCCGCTGCTGTGACCCATCCCTTTAAGTACCGAACCCGGTACCGAGTACCCACGGCCCTGGCCCTATTCTATTTGTTTTATCTCTGCTTGTGCAAGAACCAGTTTTTTATCTCACTTAGTGGAAAAAGGGATTGCCTGATATTCAGCAAGCTAAGTTTTCAATTTCATTTTAGCTGTGTCTAATACATTTAATACACATGAATATTCCTCTTTATATCTTTTTAAAACCAATTTCAAAAGCTTCTGACAACATTCTAGATGGTTCTGTTCACTTTCTCTACGGAAAACCACATCATTATGAAATTGTGAGATCTCTTTAAAGAGAAAAAAATCCTCTGATGTTAGGCTGTGCCTTGCTTCCATGGAAAAGTACAAATAGTACTCAGTATTATTATTGAGAAAAGAATCTAGGTGGATACTAAATACTAGCGCCCAGAGTCAGCTAGGACTTAATGATAGATTAGATATGTTTGTTTTTTTATAAATATATTTGTATATTTATATGTTGTAATTTCAGGTCAATGGTTATTAAATGTATGTGTTGATTATTGGCACTGAACAGGTGCATAGGCGGAGGTTGGTCACCTTGTAAAAGGAAGTAGTACTACGTCACTGCATTATTGGACCTGTAGAAGAACAAGTTGTAGCGCAAAATGGTCATCATCCAGTTTCCTTCACCCTTGCACACCCCCTGCCAACCTCTCCACTGGACATGTATGCTGGATTAAAGGATTGTTAAATTTCCAATTCATAATGAGTGCTACTTTTTCAATGTTCTCTATCTCCATCTATAGGTTTGGACCCATGTGCAGGGCTGGGCACAAAAGGAAAAGTATATTCCTGAAAAAAAAAAAATATTTTTTTATTCACTTATATTGTGTTACTAATTTGCAAGGCATACATCTATCCTCTCAAAAGGGGTAATTTTTAGACCATTTGTACAAATAGGTAGCCTAAAAAGTCTCAAACTGCAATCTGTTGTTAAATATGCTGTTGATTACCTCTGGTTCCTATCCGTATGTACCAAACAGTTAGGTTGAAGTCATTTGGACATTACAAAGGCTGTGTTTACATTACAGAGCTCAAATGATGCCAGGGGTAACTCATGTGCTACACATATGTTACAGGCGGTTAGAAGCTATTTAATTATGCAATTTGCACATATTTATTCACTGCAAATAAAAACTTTAGGGAAAATTTAATGAAACTGGCAAATTTGAATTTAAAAGATTGACTCATCTCTATGTTTAGTCATCACTTTTTTACTATTTTCAAAGGACAAATCCAAGAAAAAAATGAATTAAGTAGGTTTTAGATCATATGCTACCTGATAGCATCACAAAAATCATAGTAATAATACCTCAGTTAGCTTCCTCTATCTATTAGCCATTCAATGCACTTATCATATTTGCTCTGTACCCTGTTTTGAACCTTAGAAACCTCAATAATTTTTGCTCACAGTATGCCAGTATTTTCCAGTGTCACACAGAAACTAATTGAATCTGAGATTCAAGGTGACAAAAGTTCTGAAAGGATTCTTCTTGGTATGATTTTTTTTTTAAATGACAAGAACTTGGCATTTTAACATGAGTGTCTAGACTTTTTATATCCATAGTGTGTTTTATACATAAAAACATGTAGTCATGAGGTAACATGTCTGAATGTATTTGGCATTAATATAGATAATTTTGGAAGAAGATTAAACATTTTAAACTTGCAAGGGTTTTTTATTGTAAATTTGTTGCACTGGCCGGAATATGCAGGTTATTAATTTGAAGAAGTGAAATTGTGACGTATGACACCTAAGCCTACTTTTTGTAACTTCAAAAGAGTAGCAGCTTTCCTTCACACATGATAATCCTAGTGTGATAAATTTGAGGACATTGAACTATTAGGGTATGTTCCCACGGTCAGTATTAGGCAGCCTTTTGGACGCAGCACATGTCCACTCCATCCAAAGCACTGCCAGCTATTGAGCGCAGGAGATTCCACATGTGTTCACTGAACCATGCGGAATCACCACGCCCAATACATTGGACTAGTGATATTTATCTTGCGGAGACTGAGAGTTAAATATCTATATATATGTTATACTTTGGTATTGATGCTATGATAAGAATAGGGAAAACGTAGTGATTATGGCCACTAGATGGGGAGCACTATAGTATACGGAAACTTAGTGTAAGTAAATGGTTAACTGCCGGAGGGGCTGCTGTGTGGTAAGTAAGAGTATTGTGTTAGGTTAGTGAAGCAGGGCCTGAGCGCCCAGAGCATCCACATGGACTCTAGGCCCAGGACACCACAGCAGCCATATAACGTTTGAAAAGAGAACTCAATCGGAGTCCCTTAGGGACAGAAAGACAGCATACATCAGCAGAGCTACTGCAGTTTAGAGTGAAAGAAAGGAAGCAGTCCAGAAAGTACAGGGTGCAGAGGCTTTAAGATGTGGCAGATCATTGCGTGGGCAGATACTCTCAAATCTGGGGCAAAACGTAAGAGGAAAAACCCAGAAATAGTGGGAATAGTGGACAAGGAGGACGCTGCGGTACTGCCTATGGCATTATTACCCCGTAATGTACTGGGGGAAGTGGGACTGAGTATAGGGAAGATGCAGGATGTGTACTGTATGGAGCATGATGTTATTGCTGATTCTGACAAGAATGTGCTGCAAAGTGTAATGAGTAAAGGTCTTCATTTTGCATTTGAAATGATCTGTGTCTCAATTCTTGTAAAGCCGATTACAGAAAGTCTTCAGCACCGCAGAGGAGTCCCTGACGGTGAGGAGAGAGAAGACACTAGTATGCTGATAGAAGAATATTGTTTTTCTGTGAGGGGAGGCCAGGACGAAAAAGCCCCGGTGTCCTTGGCCATGACTACGGACCTGGCTGAACCTTACAGGTGCAAGCATGGTGAGCATGGGATTTCTTTAAATCCCATCCACTATGCTATAACATCTGGCTGCTGCAGGTTGGACCCTGCGGATGTATGAGGCGTCCAACCCGCAGCATTTACTGACCGTGGGAACATACATACCTTTAACCTTCACCCATATATAGGGGCAGAAAATATGGCACACTTTTGAGACATTCATTATATGGAAATTTAGGGGACAGTATACCTTTTCACAGTGTTATATAGTGTGTTTAGAAGGCATGCATACTGCATGAAGATGAGAAATTGCTCACAGTTTCTTGTGCACTCAAGTTTTTATCTCAAGTATGAACCTTACTGGAATTGAGTTGTATAGAACAAATGTTCTGTCTATGTATCAGTGCGCACAGGATTTCCTGCCACCATTATGTTTACTATCATTCACAATGATTACACCTTGACATTATGGGCTAGAAAAGTCATAACTGAAATCTGTCATTTCTCACAAAGCAATGTTTATTTTGAGAGGTTATCATTATCAAGAGCAATGACAGTCATATAGTAAAATAAAGAGAGGAAGGGTGGAATAGGAAGTGAGATGATATATGCCGTCAGTATTCTTTCATGATTGTACCCCAACATTTTAATGAATCTAAACCACAAAACTTCAATCATTGTTTACCAGAAGGGGGTGTCCCAGATTCAGATATATGCAAATTCATGGTTTTAAAATTTTCCCATTACGTTCAATGCTTTGAAATGGAAATAAAATTAATATTTTTATCTAAGGTGTTCACACAATAATCTAGAGGCCAAAGCTTTTTATAAATCTTGTAATCTTATGTGTGGGCTCAACAGAACAAGAGTCTAGAAGGAAACTTGACTATTATCCTTAGAAAGAAGAATGACAAAAAATGGGATTCAAACAAATGTCACATTTAAAATATGTAATTGTAATTTTAGTGCTATTGTTGTCCCTTGATGGATTTATATCTATCTGAGCCAGGCTTACAGAGGTTGTCTAAGACTTTAATAAGAATAGCCTTTCTTTAGGATAGGACATTGATATTATACCAGAGGGGTTCTGACACTCAGCAACCTACAAACCAGCTGATTACAAGTACCAATACAGCCGAAAGTAGTAATAAACTAATAATAGATGGATAGCACTCATCAACATGTTATTCAATGCCACTGAGCACATTTCCAATATTTTCCTCTGACCATGTGGTCCAAGGAAATAGCAGCATGCATGAGCTACATCTGATTATCACACTCTGCCATTCAGGTCTGTGGGTCTGTGGAAAAATCAGACCACACTCGGGTGACATCCGACTCTGGTCTTATTTTCACGCATAGACAGAATGGAGAAGACAAAGATTTTCTTTTATTCTTCCCATCCAAGAAAATTGGATCATGTTCTGATCAAACTCTGATCAGTCTGCTCCTTACACTATTTATTTCTGGCCACTGCAGAACTTGCAAATAGTTGATCAATGAGGTTCTATCAGAGGCTTCCAAATTTGATATTGAGTATCTAAGAGTAGCATCACCACCCAGCGCACCAGGGCAAGTACCGGGGCCCTGGACGACTGGGGGGGCCACTCACCGTTGGAGACACCAGCAAGCTATGGGGCCCATGATTTGGGAGGGCCCAATACTCACCTCTCACTGTTTCATGCTGCTCTGGTCTCTTCAGCGTCTTCTGACTCTCTGTGACGTCTCAGGGCAGAGGGCGCGATGATGTCATTATAGCTAGCCTTCTGCAGAGCAATGCAGAGAGTCAGCAGATGCTGAGTCAACTGCAGCAGTGCAGAACAAAGAGAGGTAGGTTTTTGATTATTTATTTAGTTATGTATGTTACTATATGGGGCCATTATACTGCATGGAGCAATATATTGAGCATTTATACTGTATGGAGTATTATATGAGGCCATTATACTTTTTGGAGCAATACATGGGGCCATTATCTACTGTTTGGAGCAATATATGGGTCTACTATGTACTGTTTGGAGCACTATATGTGGCTATTAAATACTGTATGGATCAATATATGGGGCAATTATACTGTATGTAGCAATATATGGGGCCATTATACTGTATGGAGCAATGCATGGGGCCATTATACTGTATGATGCATTATCTGAGGCCCATTATACTGTATGGAGTATTTAATGGGCCCATTATACTATATGAAGCATTATATGGGGCTATTATATACTATATGGAGCAATATATAGAGCCATTATATACTATATGGAGAAAAAAGTTTTGCCCATTATATACTGTATAGAGCATTATATAGGGCCACAATACAGTATGGAGCATTATATGGAGCCCAATATACTGTATGGAGCATTATATGGTGCCCACTATACTGTATGGAGCCTTTATATACTATATGGAGCAATATATGGTGCCAATTATGCTATATGGAACATTACATGGGGCCAATTATACTGAATGGAGCATTATATGGGGCCCATTGTACTGTATGGAATATTATATATGGCCATTATACTGTATGGAGCATTATATGGAGCCCATTATACTATACTAGATTGTGGCCCGATTCTAAAGCATCGGGTATTCTAGAATATGCATGTCCCCGTAGTATATGGACAATGATGATTCCAGAATTCGCGGCAGACTGTGCCCGTCGCTGATTGGTCGAGGCAACCTTTATGACATCATCGTCGCCATGGCAACCATTATGACATCTACGTCGATACTGTGCCCGTCGCTGATTGGTCAAGGCCTGGCGGCCTCGACCAATCAGAGACGCGAGATTTCCATTATGACATCATCGTCGCCATGCTGTGCCCGTCGCTGATTGGTTGAGGCCGCCAGGCCTCGACCATTCAGAGACGCGGGATTTCCAGGACAGACAGACAGACAGACAGAAAGACAGACAGACGGAAAAACCCTTAGACAATTATATATATAGATGGAGCATTATATGGGGCCCATTATTCTTTGTGGAGCATTATATGGGGCCCATTATACTGTATGGAACACTATGTTGGGCCCATTATTCTGTATGGAGCACTATGTTGGGCCCATTATTCTGTATGGAGCAATATATCTACCCCATTATACTATATGTAGCAAAATATGGGGTCCATAATTTTATATGGAGCATTATATGTAGCCAATATACTGTATGGAGCAATATATGGAGCACATTATATTGTATGAATCAATATATGGTGCCCATAATACTGTATGGAGGACTATATGGCATCCATAATGCTGCATGGAGGACCATGTGGGGCCCATAATACTGTATGAAGGACTATGTTGTACCCATAATACTGTATGGATGGTTACGTGGTGCCCATAATACTGTATGACAAAGCTCACAGACACAAAAAGAGGACTTAAAAAATCCTCCAAAAATTTGAAACAAGTCACAGAGAAAAAAGCAGAGATGATTACCTGCTCAGGCCTCCAAAACAAATGTACTGGCAGGGTGTAGCGGACCCTGATTAATGATGGCAGAAACACAGGTGCAACAATACTGATGAAACAACCACTTTCAATCCAGTGTTGTCTGTTTGGTATTTTAATGCACAAAAAGATAAAAGATAATAGTCTGTATGTGGCATTGTTCACACAAGCAATGCAGAGCATCTGACTAACAGCCTATTAGTAACGCACATGCAGGCGGGCTGCCCAGTGCTACAAAATGCATGTTGTCCAAACAGAGGCCACAGTTTACAGAGCCACCTTGGTCCAACTGCACCCTGCAAGATAAAGTGCAAAAAACATATTAACCCCTTCATGACACAGCCTATTTTGACCTTAATGACCTGGCCGTTTTTTGCAATTCTGACCAGCGTCCCTTTATGAGGTAATAACTCAGGAACGCTTCAACGGATCCTAGCGGTTGTGAGACGGATTTTTCGTGACATATTGGGCTTCATGTTAGTGGTATATTTAGGTCAATCATTTTTGCGTTTATTTGTTAAAAAAATGCAAATTTGGCTAAAATTTTGAAAATTTTGCAATTTTAAAATTTTGAATTTTTATTCTGTTAAACAAGAGAGTTATGTGACACAAAGTAGTTAATAAATAACATTACCCACATGTCTACTTTACATCAGCACAATTTTGGAAACCAAATTTTTTTTTGCTAGGAAGTTATAAGGGTTAAAATTTGACCAGCAATTTCTCATTTTTACAACGAAATTTACAAAACCATTTTTTAGGGACCACCTCACATTTGAAGTCAGTTTGAGGGGTCTATATGGCAGAAAATACCCAAAAGTGACACAATTCTAAAAACTGCACCCCTCAAGGTACTCAAAACCACATTCAAGAAGTTTATTAACCCTTCAGGTGCTTCACAGCAGCAGAAGCAACATGGAAGGAAAAAATGAACATTTAACTTTTTAGTCACAAAAATGATCTTTTAGCAACAATTTTTTTATTTTCCCAAGGGTAAAAAGAGAAACTGGACCCCAAATGTTATTGTACAATTTGTCCTGAGTACACTGATACCCTATATGTGGGGAGAACCACTGTTTGGGTGCACGACAGGGCTCGGAAGGGAAGGAGCGCCATTTGACTTTTTCAATGAAAAATTGGCTCCAATCTTTAGCGGACACCATGTCGCGTTTGGAGAGCCCCTGTGTGCTTAAACATTGGAGCTCCTCCACATCTGACCCCATTTTGGAAACTAGACCCCCCAAGGAACTTATCTAGATGCATAATGAGCACTTTGAACCCCCAGGTGCTTCACAAATTGATCCGTAAATATAAAAAAGTACTTTTTTCACAAAAAATTTCTTTTAGCCTCAATTTGTTCATTTCCACATGGGCAACAGGATAAAATGGATCCTAAAATTTATTGGGCAATGTCTCCTGAGTACAATGATACCTCACATGTGGGGGTAAACCACTGTTTGGGCACACGGCAGGGCTCGGAAGGGAAGGAACGCCATTTGACTTTTTGAATGAAAAATTAGCTCCAATCGTTAGCGGACACCATGTCGCGTTTGGAGAGCCCCTGTGTGCCTAAACATTGGAGCTCCCCCACATGTGACCCCATTTTGGAAACTAGACCTCCCATGGAACTAATCTCTATGTGCTGTGACCACTTTAAACCCCCAAGTGCTTCACAGAAGTTGTGATAATAAAAAATAATTTTTCTTTCCTCAAAAATTATTTTTTAGCCCGCAATTTTTTATTTTCACAAGAGGAACAGGAGAAATGGGACCCCAAAAGTTGTTGTCCAGTTTGTCCTGAGTACACTAATACCCCAAATGTGGGGGTAAACCACTGCTTGGGCACACGTCGAGGCTCGGAAGAGAAGTAGTGACTTTTGAAATGCAGACTTTGATGGAATGGTCTGCAGGCGTCACATTGCGTTTGCAGAGCCCCTGATGTGCCTAAACAGTAGAACACCCCCACAAGTGACCCCATTTTGGAAACTAGACCCCCAATGAACTTATCTAGATACTAGACTGTGGCCCGATTCTAACGCATCGGGTATTCTAGAATATGCATGTCCCCGTAGTATATGGACAATGATGATTCCAGAATTCGCGGCATACTGTGCCTGTCGCTGATTGGTCGAGGCAACCTTTATGACATCATCGTCGCCATGGCAACCATTATGACATCTACGTCGATACTGTGCCCGTCGCTGATTGGTCGAGGCGAATTCGCGGCAGACTGTGCCCGTCGCTGATTGGTTGAGGCAACCTTTATGACATCATCGTCGCCATGCTGTGACCGTCGCTGATTGGTCGAGGCCTGGCGGCCTCGACCAATCAGAGACGCGGGATTTCCAGGACAGACAGACAGACAGACAGACAGACGGAAAAACCCTTAGACAATTATATATATAGATGTGGTGAGCACTTTGACCCCCAAAGTGCTTTGCAAAAGTTTACAACGCAGAGCCGTGAAAATAAAAAATCATTTTTCTTTCCTCTAAAATTATGTTTTAGCAAGCAATTTTTTAGTTTCACAAGGGTAGCAGGAGAAATTGGACCCAAAAAGTTGTTGTCCAGTTTGTCCTGAGTACGCTGATACCCCATATCTGGGGGGGAACCACTGTTTGGGCACACGTCGGGGCTCGGAAGGGAAGTAGTGACGTTTTGGAATGCAGACTTTGATGGAATGGTCTGCGGGCATCACATTGCATTTGCAGAGCCCCTGATGTGCCTAAACAGTAGAAACACACCACAGGTGGCCCCATTTTGGAAACTAGACCCCCCAAGGAACTTATCTAGATGTGTGGTGAGCACTTTGAACTCTCAAGTACTTCACAGAAGTGTATGACGCAGAGCCGTGAAAATAAAAAATAATTTTTCATTCCTCTAAACTTATGTTTTAGCAAGCAATTTTTTATCTTTGCAAGGTTAACAGGAGACATTGGACCCCAATGATTGTTGCCCAGTTTGTCCTGAGTATGCTGTTACCCCATATGTGGGGTAAACCACTGATTGGGTGCACGTCGGGGCTCGGAAGGGAGGGAGCACCATTTGTGTTATGATCCGGTGACCCTGGAGCCACATGTGACTATCTCTGGAGTAGGTGGTACCTGTACTGACCGCAATCCTAATACTGACACTGCTACTAGAAGTAGCCATGGGATGTACCTAACATGGCCTAGACACCTTGACACAGCCGGAGAACTAAAAACCCCTAAAGATGGAAATGGGAAATCCTATCTTGCCTCAGAGCAGAGCCCCAAAGGATAGGCAGCCCCCCACAAATATTGACTGTGAGTTTAAGAGGAAATACGTACACAGGCAGAAAAGACAGAGTTTAACAAAAGAGGCACTTCTAGCTAAAATAGAAAAGGATAGGACAGAGTACTAAGCGGTCAGTATTAAAACTCTAGAAAAATCCACAGCAGAATATACTATCTACTACATCTAACTAAAGACATAGGATGTATATCTGCATCTCCAAAGAATCCAGCATGACAGAAAAATCCAAACAAAGTCTAAGTTGGACAAAAACACAATAGATTGCATTGCACATAAAAGCACACTGCATGCGTGCTACAGAGAACAAAAACCAGACACTTATCTTAGCTGAAATGACAGCAGGGCAAGTGGAGCCAGACAGAGATGCAATCCCTCCAAGATACAATGGACAACTGGCAGGGATTGATGGATCCTACACACCTAAATACCTAATAGAGCTGCAATAAGCAGAAACACCTGCCCTAGCTTACAATCCAGAGACCACTGCACTATCACTAACAACCACCGGAGGGGGCCCAAGAGCAGAATTCACAACAGTACCCCCCCTTGAAGAGGGGTCACCGAACCCTCACCAGAGCCCCCAGGCCGATCAGGACGAGCCAGATGAAAGGCCCGAACCAAATCCGCAGCATGGACATCAGAGGCAAAAACCCAAGAGTTATCCTCCTGGCCATAACCCTTCCATTTGACAAGGTACTGAAGCTTCCGTCTCGAAAAATGAGACTCCAAAATCTTCTCAACCACATACTCCAACTCCCCATCAACCAACACAGGAACCGGAGGATCAACAGAGGGAAGAACGGGCGTCACATATTTCCGCAATAAAGATCTATGGAAAACATTATGGATGCCGGAAGGGCCAAACGAAAAGAAACTGGATTGATAATATCAGAAATCCTATAAGGACCAATAAACCGAGGCTTAAACTTAGGGGAAGAAACCTTCATAGGAACATGATGGGAAGACAACCAGACCAAGTCCCCAACCCGAAGATGGGAACCAACACACCGACGACGATTAGCAAAACGTTGCGCCTCCTCCTGAGACAACACCAAATTGTCCACCACATGAGCCCAAATTTGCTGCAACCTGTCAACCACAGAATCCACACCAGGACAATCAGAAGGCTCAACCTGCCCTGAAGAAAAGCGAGGATGAAAACCAAAATTACAAAAGAAGGGCGAAACCAAGGTAGCCGAACTAGCCCGATTATTAAGGGCAAACTCGGCCAATGGCAAGAAAGCCACCCAATTATCCTGATCAGCAGACACGAAGCATCTCAAATAAGTTTCCAAAGTCTGATTAGTTCGCTCAGTTTGGCCATTTGTCTGAGGATGAAATGCGGAAGAAAAAGACAAATCAATGCCCAGCCTAGCACAAAAGGCTCACCAATACCTAGAAACAAACTGGGAACCTCTGTCGGACACATTATTCTCCGGAATACCATGCAAACGAACCACATGCTGAAAAAACAATGGAACCAAATCAGAACAGGAAGGCAACTTAGGCAAAGGCACCAAATGAACCATCTTAGAAAACCGGTCACAAACCACCCAGATAACCGACATCCTCTGGGAAACCGGAAGGTCTGAAATAAAATCCATAGAAATATGCGTCCAAGGCCTCTCAGGGACCGGCAAAGGCACAGAACAATGAACCTCCAAAATCACTCTACTAGTCCATTTATCAGGAACGAACAGTTTCCCCACTGGACAGCGGTAAGGTTTGTCAGCCTGAAATTCCTGAAGAACCCGTCGCAAATCAGGGGAGATGGCAGAAAGGACCACCCCTTCTTTCAGAATGCCGACCGGTTCAAGGACCTCAGGAGAATCCGGCAAAAAGCTCCTAGAGAGGGCATCAGCCTTAATATTCTTAGAACCGGGAAGATACGAGACCACGAAATCAAAACGGGAGAAAAACAAAGACCATCGAGCCTGTCTAGGATTCAGCCGCTTGGCAGACACGAGGTAAATCAGATTTTTATGATCGGTCAAGACCACAATACGGTGCTTGGCTCCCTCAAGCCAATGTCGCCATTCCTCGAACGCCCACTTCATAGCCAACAATTCCCGATTGCCGATATCATAATTACGTTCAGCAGGCGAAAACTTTCGGGAAAAGAAGGCACATGGCCTCATCAAGGAACCATCAGAATTCCTCTGAGACAAAATGGCCCCTGCCCCAATCTCAGAAGCGTCAACCTCAACCTGAAATGGAAGAGAAACATCTGGCTGACGCAACACCGGGGCAGAAGTAAATCGGCGTTTAAGCTCCTGAAAGGCAGAGACAGCCGCAGAGGACCAATTTGTCACATCAGTGCCCTTTTTCGTCAAATCGGTCAGGGGTTTAACCACACTGGAGAAGTTAGCAATGAAACGGCGATAAAAATTAGCAAAGCCCAAAAATTTCTGTAGACTCTTCACGGACGTGGGCTGAATCCAATCATGAATGGCCTGAACCTTAACCGGATCCATCTCTATAGATGAGGGAGAAAAAATAAAGCCCCAAAAAGTAACCTTCTGCACTCCAAAGAGACACTTAGACCCCTTCACAAATAAAGCATTATCACGAAGGATCTGAAATACCATCCTGACCTGTTTCACATGAGACTCCCAATCCTCGGAAAAAATCAAAATGTCATCCAAATATACAATCATGAATTTATCAAGATAATTCCGGAAGACATTATGCATGAAGGACTGAAAAACAGATGGAGCACTAGAGAGCCCGAAAGGCATCACAAGGTATTCAAAATGGCCCTCGGGCATATTAAACGCAGTTTTCCATTCGTCACCCTGCTTAATACGAACAAGATTATATGCCCCTCGAAGGTCAATCTTAGTTAACCAACTAGCCCCCTTAATCCTAGCAAACAAATCGGAAAGCAAAGGCAAAGGGTATTGAAATTTGACCGCAATCTTATTCAAGAGGCGATAATCAATACAAGGTCTCAGGGAGCCATCCTTCTTGGCAACAAAAAAAAATCCCGCTCCCAATGGTGAAGAAGATGGCCGAATATGCCCTTTCTCCAAAGACTCCTTAATATAACTCCGCATGGCGGTATGTTCAGGCACAGACAGGTTGAAAAGTCGGCCTTTGGGAAACTTATAACCTGGAATCAAGTCAATAGCACAATCACAGTCCCTATGCGGTGGAAGGGAACTGGACTTGGGCTCATCGAACACATCCTGAAAATCAGACAAGAACTCTGGAATTTCAGAAGAGGGGGAAGAGGAGATTGACATCAAAGGAACATCACCATGAACTCCCTGACAACCCCAACTAGTCACAGACATAGATTTCACATCCAATTTCCAATAGCATCATGCAAATTATGCAACACCAGAAAGCGACAATCCTCCCGATGGGCTGGCGCCATGCACATGGTCACCTGTGTCCAAAACTGGGGTTTATTGTTAGCCAAAGGTGTAGCATCAATGCCTGTTAAAGGAATAGGGTTCTCCAAAGACTGCAAGGGGAAACCACAACGTCTAGCAAATTCAAGGTCCATTAAGTTCAAAGCGGCGCCAGAATCTACAAACGCCATGACAGGAAATGACGACAATGAGCAGATCAATGTCACAGATAACAGAAATTTAGGTTGTACGGTACCAATGGTAACTGAACTAGCGATCCTCCTAGCACGCTTAGGGCAGAACGAAATGACATGAGAAGCATCACCACAGTAAAAACACAACCCATTCTGACGTCTGAATCCCCGTTGTTCCGCTCCAGACAGAATCCTATCGCACTGCATAGGCTCAGGTGTCTGCTCTGAGGACAACGCCACAGCGCGCACAGCTCTGCGCTCACGCAGGCGCCGATCAATCTGAATGGCCAGAGACATAGAATCACTCAGACCAATAGGTGTGGGAAACCCCACCATAACATCTTTAACAGATTCAGAAAGACCCTTTCTGAAGATTGCCGCCAAAGCATCCTCATTCCACTTAGTCAGCACAGACCATTTTCTAAATTTCTGACAATACAATTCTGCCACTTCTTGACCCTGAAACAGGGTCAACAAGGTCTTCTAAGCATGATCCACAGAATTTGGTTTGTCATACAATAACCCTAGAGCCTGAAAAAAGGCTTCTACATTAAGCAAGGCAGGATTCCCAGATTCCAGGGAAAATGCCCAATCCTGAGGATCGCCACGCAGCAAGGAGATGACAATTTTAACCTGCTGAATGGGATCACCAGAAGAACGAGGTTTCAGAGCAATAAACAGTTTACAGTTATTTTTAAAACTCAAAAATTTAGACCTGTCCCCAAAAAATAAATCAGGAGTAGGAATCCTAGGCTCTAAAACCGGAGTCTGAACAATATAATCGGAAATACCCTGCACCCTAGCAGCCAGCTGGTCCACACGAAAAGCCAATCCCTGAACATCCATGCTAGCACACAGCTCTTCAGTCACCCAGAGGAAAAGAGGGAAGGAAAGACAAAACAGACTACAGAAAAAAAAATGGCTCAGCACTTTTCTTCCCTTCTTCTGAGATGCATTTAACTCATTGTTGGCCAGTTGTACTGTTATGATCCGGTGACCCTGGAGCCGCATGTGACTTTCTCTGGAGTAGGTGGTACCTGTACTTACCGCAATCCTAATACTGACACCGCAACTAGAAGTAGCCGTGGGATGTACCTAACATGGCCTAGACGCCTCGACACAGCCGGAGGACTAAATACCCCTAAAGATGGAAATGGGAAATCCTATCTTGCCTCAGAGCAAAGCCCCAAAGGATAGGCAGCCCCCCACAAATATTGACTGTGAGTTTAAGAGGAAATACGTGCACAGGCAGAAAAGACAGAGTTTAGCAAAAGAGGCACTTCTAGCTAAAATAGAAAAGGATAGGACAGAGTACTAAGCGGTCAGTATTAAAAACTCTAGAAAAATCCACAGCAGAATATACTATCTACTACATCTAACTAAAGACATAGGATGTATATCTGCATCTCCAAAGAATCCAGCATGACAGAAAAATCCAAACAAAGTCTAAGCTGGACAAAAACACAATAGATTGCATTGCACATAAAAGCACACTGCATGCATGCTACAGAGAACAAAAACCAGACACTTATCTTAGCTGAAATGACAGCAGGGCAAGGGGAGCCAGACAGAGATGCAATCCCTCCAAGATACAATGGACAACTGGCAGGGATTGATGGATCCCACAAATCTAAATATCTAATAGAGCTGCAATAAGCAGAAACACCTGCCCTAGCTTACAATCCAGAGACCACTGCACTACCACTGACAACCACCGGAGGGAGCCCAAGAGCAGAATTCACAACACCCCCCTGGGCTGAAGCACCACTCCCCCTGTCCCTGCAGAACGGGTGAAATTGGAGTTAACCCTTTCACCCGATCTGCAGGGACGCGATCCCTCTATGACCCACATAGGCGTCACAGCTCGGATTGGCACCGACTTTCATGACGCCTGCATGGCGTCACAGGTCGGGAAGGGATTAATATATGTAAGGTATTGGTTAATATTGGGGCCACAATACGTAAGCTGGCAACTCACGTCATGGGTCCTTACATTTGCCAGTTGGACCAAGATGGCTCTGTAAACTGTGGCCTCTGTTCGCACAACATGCATTTTGTAGCACTGGGCAGCCCGCCTGCATATGCTTTACTAAGGCTGTTAGCCAGATGCTCTGCATTGCTTTTGTGAATAATGCCACATACAGACTATTAACCTTTTGTGCACTAATATACAAGCAGCCAACACTGGATTGAAAGCAGTTGTTTCATCGGTATTGTTGCACCTGTGTTTCTGCCATCATTAATACGGGTCTGCTGCACTCTGCCAGTGCATTTGTTTTGGAGGCCTGAGCAGGTAATCATCTCTGATTTTTTCTCCATATACTGTATGGAGGACTATGGTGTGCCCACTATGCTGTATGGAGAACTATATAGTGCCCATAATACTGTATGGAGGACTATACTGTCCAGTCTAAAATGAAAAGTCTGTAGTCACTCTGTGTGGCTGTAGACTTTTGAATCCCCCCAGAGAACACACACTGAGAGTTGCGAGGATATTTTGGTTTTGGTTTGTAGAATTTACAATAGATATCAAACATGTAATATAAGAAATAAGTATTTTCTTTGACATTGTACATACCTATATTTCTTAACTGTGCATCATGAACCGTGGTATGTGTTAAAAGGGCCCACTGAGACTTTTTCGCCTGGAGCCCTGCCTAAGAGGACCTAAACCATGCTATTTCTGTGCTCTAATTTCCAGAATACTGCCACTCTACCCACGTGATCAGAACTGGGCCAATGTGTTGCATAAAGCATCTTTCCCATTCTTCTGAGTTACAACAAAATTTTAGATTCACCGCACACTCTGAGGAAGTGTAAGATTTGTAATGAAAATTTATTGTATAAACAATCTGGAAGCGAAACAGAATATACAGTATTTTGCGATCTTTTAACAACGTTTCGGCTCAACCTGAGCCTTTATCACGTGATCGCTTCTAATGGTATCCCCAATAATCTGGAGCGGTAAGGTTTTAGTGAAAAAACCTACACTAATAGGATGTAAATGTCCACCTGGAGTAGTCAAAGCTAATCAATCTGTATGGTCCTTAGTGGTAAGCGGCGCTCCCGCGCCCTGCTGTGTTCGGCGGTGGATGTTCTCCCCTACGGATTGGCAGCGTCGACTGGACGGGCATGCTAGATTAACCCCGATGATATCCCCTGAGGAGTTGGAAACGAAACGCGTCGGGACAGTAGGGGAGAACATCCACAGCCACCAGTATAATAGAGTACAACGATTGACTATGGCTTGATGCGGGTGAGATCGTTCTTTATTATTTCTGCATAAACCAGCCACAACTAATGGATTCTTTAGTGGGCCTAATAAGGTTACGGAACAGTCTTGGGTAGACTGAATATTGATGTAATTTTGGAAAGTTTGAATCCATTGTTGTATCCCAGACTGCAGTATATAAATGTAAATGGCTTCTACTGCTATACTGGGACTATAAAACCTCTTTGTGGTGTCACATGTCCAAGGTTCCTACTTTGGTGTTGATAATGATGCTCTATACCTATGGTATAAGGTATTAGTGACCACAGAGGTTTTGCGCTGTTGTACCCTATTTTGAATATTTCTGAACAGTGTATCAGGGTTATAGGGTTATAGTTTTCCGATAAGGATTTTCAGCGCTATTTTTCACAGTTATTTGTATGTTTGTTTGTATTATGCATCTTGCACTTTTTAATGTGAGCTTAAGGCTTTTAAAATAATAAGTAAAAGTTATATTTTATCCTATATGAGTTCTTGATATAAATTTTGGGATAATACCATCGGCTGATTAATGTAACTAAGCTGGACATACTGAGAATGGAAACAAGTAAAATCGATTGTTTTCAGTTGAAACTGGACTCTGTCTCTTTTTGCAAGAAACCGTCATAAGTGAGTCCTCAGCAGAACCGAGGGGATCCAGATGGAGCGGAAGGTGAAAAGGAAGGTGTTATGGTGGGCGGAACGCATTAAATAAATTATAATAACGAAGTGCGTTCGCCACCCGGGGTCCACCATGCAGAGATGGTACACTGCAGCTGAAAGGACAATGGCAAAACTTGCAGTGAGTGAAACAGACTCACACTAAGTTAACGTCACTCAGTGGAGTAGCACGTGGCTGTGCAAATCGCACACATCAACGGAAAAGAAACTCTGCTATGAGACCGTGTTTATCGGCACACGGCTGCAGAGTGAATATGGCGCTAAACACATACTCTGTTAGCGTCACAGAAGTACACAAGCCCCACTGGGGCATGGGAAGTGGTAGTGGACTCCAAGCACTCAAAGAACTCCTCTCCGGAGGGGCCGGAAGTCTAAATTCACTAGCGCCTGCCCTGGATTCAACCATACAAACTCCTAAAGGCAAAATTCTAAAGGCACTGAGCCTGCCTTGAGCACACACAGCTGAGTCCACACTCCGTCAGGTTCTTCTCACACACCAAACACAAATGATCTTAGCGCACTGACGGGCGCACCAAAGATCATTTTATAGTTTCTGTCAATCTGACAGGACCTTGCTCACTGGCCAATTCGGAGCCATACCAGGACCTGAGCATGTGACGGGCGACCACCAATGAGAAGTCGACCCACAAGCATGCTCAGTAGACCTGGACTTAGTCTCAGGAGTGACTGCACGCTGCTGAGTATAGCCAGTTACTATAGCTGAACCTGGAGAGGCAGCAGTAACCCAGCGCACAGCCCAGATCTGAGCAAGACGCTGAGACCAACGTCTTTTGCTCAGCAGCATTCACTGCAGTCGAGACTGAATGGGGGACCACAGGAGAAGACAAGGCTTGGAATCCATCCTGTGCAGAGGAAGAATCCCGGCGCCTAACAGAAGGTACACTGCAAAGGGCACATTGTGTGCATGTGGCGGGAGACCAGTGCATGAATGAGCAACCTATGTCAGCCAGGACTATGGCCCTGGCCTCCCTCACAGAATCAACCCCACTAAGCCATCAAAATGTACATGCAGGTCATAAAATACAATGATACCTTGATATCTGGGATCCAATGTCTTATTTCATTGAAACCTACATTTGGCTTAATATGAAAATAAGCTGTTAAGATCTATGGGCAAGACACAGATCTGCAAGAATCAAAAAAATTGTCAGGCCGCACCCTCAAATAACAGTGTCTCTATGGACAATAGGGTGCCCGTCCACACCAGGGGATCCATCCCAGTATACAAATCCAAACGTAGATGAAGAAACGGACAGCACCACAGCAATTGTGAAAAAACAGCTTACATGTTTATTCTGCCATCTGCAACGTTTCGGTTCACAGACCTTTACAGTGGGGCAAAAAAGGATTTAGTCATTCAGCAATAGTGCAAGTTCCACCACTTAAAAAGATGAGAGGCGTCTGTAATTTACATCATAGGTAGACCTCAACTATGGGAGACAAACTGAGAAAAAAAAATCCAGAAAATCACATTGTCTGTTTTTTTATCATTTTATTTGCATATTATGGTGGAAAATAAGTATTTGGTCAGAAACAAAATTTCATCTCAATACTTTGTAATATATCCTTTGTTGGCAATGACAGAGGTCAAACGTTTTCTGTAAGTCTTCACAAGGTTGCCACACACTGTTGTTGGTATGTTGGCCCATTCCTCCATGCAGATCTCCTCTAGAGCAGTGATGTTTTTGGCTTTTCGCTTGGCAACACGGACTTTCAACTCCCTCCAAAGGTTTTCTATAGGGTTGAGATCTGGAGACTGGCTAGGCCACTCCAGGACCTTGAAATGCTTCTTACGAAGCCACTCCTTCGTTGCCCTGGCGGTGTGCTTTGGATCATTGTCATGTTGAAAGACCCAGCCACGTTTCATCTTCAATGCCCTTGCTGATGGAAGGAGGTTTGCACTCAAAATCTCACGATACATGGCCCCATTCATTCTTTCATGTACCCGGATCAGTCGTCCTGGCCCCTTTGCAGAGAAACAGCCCCAAAGCATGATGTTTCCACCACCATGCTTTACAGTAGGTATGGTGTTTGATGGATGCAACTCAGTATTCTTTTTCCTCCAAACACGACAAGTTGTGTTTCTACCAAACAGTTCCAGTTTGGTTTCATCAGACCATAGGACATTCTCCCAAAACTCCTCTGGATCATCCAAATGCTCTCTAGAAAACTTCAGACGGGCCCGGACATGTACTGGCTTAAGCAGTGGGACACGTCTGGCACTGCAGGATCTGAGTCCATGGTGGCGTAGTGTGTTACTTATGGTAGGCCTTGTTACATTGGTCCCAGCTCTCTGCAGTTCATTCACTAGGTCCCCCCGCGTGGTTCTGGGATTTTTGCTCACCGTTCTTGTGATCATTCTGACCCCACGGGGTGGGATTTTGCGTGGAGCCCCAGATTGAGGGAGATTATCAGTGGTCTTGAATGTCTTCCATTTTCTAATTATTGCTCCCACTGTTGATTTCTTCACTCCAAGCTGGTTGGCTATTGCAGATTCAGTCTTCCCAGCCTGGTGCAGGGCTACAATTTTGTTTCTGGTGTCCTTTGACAGCTCTTTGGTCTTCACCATAGTGGAGTTTGGAGTCAGACTGTTTGAGGGTGTGCACAGGTGTCTTTTTATACTGATAACAAGTTTAAACAGGTGCCATTACTACAGGTAATGAGTGGAGGAAAGAGGAGACTCTTAACCCCTTAAGCCCCGAGGGTGGTTTGCACGTTAATGACCGGGCCAATTTTTACAATTCTGACCACTGTCCCTTTATGAGGTAATAACTCTGGAACGCTTCAACGGATCTTGGCGATTCTGACATTGTTTTCTCGTGACATATTGTACTTCATGATAGTGGTAAAATTTCTTTGATATTACCTGCGTTTATTTGCAAAAAAAATGGAAATTTGGCGAAAATTTTGAAAATTTTGCAATTTTCCAACTTTGAATTTTTATGCCCTTAAATCACAGAGATATGTCACACAAAATACTTAATAAGTAACATTTCCCACATGTCTACTTTACATCAGCACAATTTTGGAAACAAATTTTTTTTTTGTTAGGGAGTTATAAGGGTTAAAAGTTGACCAGCAATTTCTCATTTTTACAACAAAATTTACAAAACCATTTTTTTTAGGGACCACCTCACATTTGAAGTCACATTTAGGGGTCTATATAGCAAAAAATACCCAAAAGTGACACCATTCTAAAAACTGCACCCCTCAAGCTGATCAAAACCACATCCAAGAAGTTTATTAACCCTTCTGGTGCTTCATGAGAGCTAAAGCAATGTTGAAGGAAAAAATGAAAATTTAACTTTTTAGTCATGAAAACGATCTTTTAGCAACATTTTTTTTATTTTCCCAAAGGTAACAGGAGAAATTGGACTGCAAAAGTTGTTGTCCAATTTGTCCTGAGTACGCTGATACCCCATATGTGGGGGGGTACCACTGTTTGGGCTCATGGCAGGGCTCAGAAGGGAAGGAGCGCCATTTGACTTCTTCAAGCTAAAATTAGCTGGAATTGAGATCGGACGCCATGTCGCGTTTGGTGAGCCCCTGATGTGCCTAAACAGTGGAAACCCCCCACAAGTGACCCCATTTTGGAAACTAGACCCCCTAAGGAACTTATCTAGATGTGTGGTGAGCACTTTTATCCCCCAAGTGCTTCACAGAAGTTTATACCGCCCGTACGTGAAAATAAAAAAACTTATTTTTTCCACAAACATGATGGTTTAGTCCTCAATTTTTAATTTTCACAAGGGTAACTGAAGAAATTGGACCACAAAAGTTGTAGTCCAATTTGTCCTGAGTACGCCAATACCCCATATGTGGGGCGGAACCACTGTTTGGGCGCATGGCAGGGCTCAGAAGGGAAGGAGCGCCATAAGACTTTTTCAAGCTAAAATTAGCTGGAATTGAGATTGGACGCCATGTCGCGTTTGGTGAGCCCCTGATGTGCCTAAACAGTGGAAACCCCCCACAAGTGACACCATTTTGGAAACTAGACCCCCTAAGGAACTTATCTAGATGTGTGGTGAGCACTTTTATCCCCCAAGTGCTTCACAGAAGTTTATACCGCCCGTACGTGAAAATAAAAAAACGTATTTTTTCCACAAACATGATGGTTTAGTCCCCAATTTTTAATTTTCACAAGGGTAACTGAAGAAATTGGACCACAAAAGTTGTAGTCCAATTTGTCCTGAGTACGCCAATACCCCATATGTGGGGCGGAACCACTGTTTAGGCGCATGGCAGGGCTCAGAAGGGAAGGAGCGCCATAAGACTTTTTCAAGCTAAAATTAGCTGGAATTGAGATTGGACGCCATGTCGCGTTTGGTGAGCCCCTGATGTGCCTAAACAGTGGAAACCCCCCACAAGTGACCCCATTTTGGAAACTAGACCCCCTAAGGAACTTATCTAGATGTGTGGTGAGCACTTTTATCCCCAAAGTGCTTCACAGAAGTTTATACCGCCCGTACGTGAAAATAAAAAAAACTATTTTTTCCACAAACATGATGGTTTAGTCCCCAATTTTTAATTTTCACAAGGGTAACTGAAGAAATTGGACCACAAAAGTTGTAGTCCAATTTGTCCTGAGTACGCCAATACCCCATATGTGGGGCGGAACCACTGTTTGGGCGCATGGCAGGGCTCAGAAGGGAAGGAGCGCCATAAGACTTTTTCAAGCTAAAATTAGCTGGAATTGAGATTGGACGCCATGTCGCGTTTGGTGAGCCCCTGATGTGCCTAAACAGTGGAAACCCCCCACAAGTGACCCCATTTTGGAAACTAGACCCCCTAAGGAACTTATCTAGATGTGTGGTGAGCACTTTTATCCCCCAAGTGCTTCACAGAAGTTTATACCGCCCGTACGTGAAAATAAAAAAACGTATTTTTTCCACAAACATGATGGTTTAGTCCCCAATTTTTAATTTTCACAAGGGTAACTGAAGAAATTGGACCACAAAAGTTGTAGTCCAATTTGTCCTGAGTACGCCAATACCCCATATGTGGGGCGGAACCACTGTTCGGGCGCATGGCAGGGCTCAGAAGGGAAGGAGCGCCATAAGACTTTCTCAAGCTAAAATTAGCTGGAATTGAGATTGGACGCCATGTCGCGTTTGGTGAGCCCCTGATGTGCCTAAACAATGGAAACACCCACAAGTGACCCCATTTTGGAAACTAGACCCCCTAAGGAACTTATCTAGATGTGTGGTGAGCACTTTTATCCCCCAAGTGCTTCACCAAAGTTTATACCGCCCGTGCGTGAAAATAAAAAATCCTATTTTTTCCACAAACATGATGGTTTAGTCCCCAATTTTTAATTTTCACAAGGGTAACTGAAGAAATTGGACAACAAAAGTTGTAGTCCAATTTGTCCTGAGTACGCCAATACCCCATATGTGGGGGGGAACCACTGTTTAGGCGCATGGCAGGGCTCAGAAGGGAAGGAGCGCCATAAGACTTTCTCAAGCTAAAATTAGCTGGAATTGAGATTGGACGCCATGTCGCGTTTGGTGAGCCCCTGATGTGCCTAAACAGTGGAAACCCCCCACTAGTGACCCCATTTTGGAAACTAGATCCCCTAAGGAACTTATCTAGATGTGTGGTGAGCACTTTTATCCCCCAAGTGCTTCACAGAAGTTTATACCGCCCGTGCGGGAAAATAAAAAATCCTATTTTTTGCCCACAAAAATGATCTTTTAGTCCCCAATTTTTTAATTTCCCAAGGGTAACAGGAGAAATTGGACCACAAAAGTTGTTGTCCAATTTGCCCTGAGTACGCTGGTACCCCACATGTGGGAGAAAACTACTGTTTGGGCACACGTCAGGGCTCGGAAGGGAAGTAGTGACGTTTTGGAACGCAGGCTTTGATGGAATCTTCTGCGGCCGTCACGTTCCATTTGACGAGCCCCTGATGTGCCTAAAAAGTGGAAATCCCCCACAAGTGACCCCAATTTGGAAACTAGACCTCCTAAGGAACTTGTCTAGATGTGTGGTGAGAACTTTGAACCCCCAAGTGTTTCACTAAAGTTTATACCGCCCGTGCGGGAAAATAAAAAATCCTATTTTTTGCCCACAAAAATGATCTTTTAGTCCCCAATTTTTTAATTTCCCAAGGGTAACAGGAGAAATTGGACCACAAAAGTTGTTGTCCAATTTGCCCTGAGTACGCTGGTACCCCACATGTGGGAGAAAACTACTGTTTGGGCACACGTCAGGGCTCGGAAGGGAAGTAGTGACGTTTTGGAACGCAGGCTTTGATGGAATCTTCTGCGGCCGTCACGTTCCATTTGGCGAGCCCCTGATGTGCCTAAAAAGTGGAAATCCCCCACAAGTGACCCCAATTTGGAAACTAGACCTCCTAAGGAACTTGTCTAGATGTGTGGTGAGAACTTTGAACCCCCAAGTGTTTCACTAAAGTTTATACCGCCCGTGCGGGAAAATAAAAAATCCTATTTTTTGCCCACAAAAATGATCTTTTAGTCCCCAATTTTTTAATTTCCCAAGGGTAACAGGAGAAATTGGACCACAAAAGTTGTTGTCCAATTTGCCCTGAGTACGCTGGTACCCCACATGTGGGAAAAAACTGTTTGGGCACACGTTGGGGCTCGAAAGGGAAGTACTGACGTTTTTGAATGCAGACTTTGATGGAATCGTCTGCGGGCGTCATGTTCCGTTTGCAGAGCCCCTGATGTGCCTAAACAGGAAAAAAACCCACAAGTGACAACATTTTGGAAAGTAGACCCCCAGAGAACTTACCTAGATGTGCCAACTTTGGAATTATTCTATTTCCTGTAAAGTAAATTAGTAGTGCATGGAGGTGTGTTACAATTTAAAGCAATCCTTCATACACAGGCCAGGTTTGTCGGGGCAGGTGTCGCATTGATAGATGGTGTCACTTCGAATTCCTCTTTTGTAGCACACTCGGCACCTTTTTTGCGGCTTACCTTTTTTTTCAGTTGGCGGGACCACCCCAGGAAAATGCTGGCCTGGTACGACACGTGCACCTTCAGTTCCAGAAGTACTGGAGCCCGCTCCTTCCCTCGTGCCAAACATCAGGGCCTTAACCACTACCTCCTGGAAATGAAGGTACGACGTATCGGTGTTGCGTGCACATCGTGACAGCAGGAAAGCGTTGAGCATTGCCATTTGTACGATGTGCACGGACAGCTTTTTGTACCACACCCTGGCCTTTCTCAAAGCACTGTATGGTTGGAGGAGTTGATCGGAGAGATCAACGCCCCCCATGTTTTTGTTGTACCCCAGTACACAGTCCGGTTTGCAGACCTGTGCAGAGGTACCCCGTACAGTGCTGAGGGCGCTGCCATCACCGTGTATGGTGGTCAACAGAAGGACATCCCTTTTGTCCTTGTACTTGACAACCAGCAGGTGGTCGCTACATTGGGCTTTGCTCTCGCCTTTTCTGAGAATCTGCCCAAGTAGCGTCTTCGGGAGGCCTCTCTGATTTTTGCGGACAGTACCGCAAGCTGCGGTACCTCGCGCAAAGAGAGATTTGTAGAGTGGGATGCTGGAATAAAAGTTATCGGTATAGAGGTGATAACCTTTATCCAGCAGTGGGTGCACCAAATCCCACACAATTTTCCCACTCACTCCCAGGATAGAAGGACACTCAGGCGGTTCAATCCTGCTGTCCTTCCCTTCGTAGACTCTAAAGCTGTGGGTGTACCCTGAGGTACTCTCACACAGCTTGTAGAGTTTGATTCCGTACCTGGCCCTCTTGCTGGGCAGGTATTGACGGAATCTAAGCCGCCCCTTAAAATGAATTAAGGACTCATCCACGCAGATGTCCCTTTGAGGCACGTACACTTCTGCAAACTTTTTGTTGAAGTGTTCGATGACCGGCCGAACTTTGAACAGACGGTCAAAGTTGGGGTCATCACGTGCGGGACACCGTGCATTATCGTTGTAATGCAGGAACTTATGGATGGCCTCAAAGCGTGTCCGGGTCATGACCATTCGGAATACTGGAGTGTTATATAAAATATCCACACTCCAATATTGCCGAAGTTCAGGCTTCTTCAGGATCCCCATGTGGAGGACCAGGCCCCAAAACTGCATCATTTCAACTGCGTCTACAGGAGACCAGTTAGAATATGATGAACCCGAGTTTTGGTCCAAAAATTGCCGAGCATACAGATTAGTTTGCTCCACCATGAGGTTGACGAAAGCCTCAGAGAAAAAGACTTTGAAAAAGTCTAGTTCTGTGAGGCCGGTGGTGTCAAACTTGATTCCTGATTCTGCCACAAAATCAGGAATCAGTGGCTCGTAATTTTCAGGTGGCGAGGTCCATATGGGGTCCGCAGTGGGGTGCGCTGGTTCGTCTTCAGCAATGGTGGGCGCTTCATCTTCATCTTCATCAACGATGGGCCTAGCCTCATCTTCTGTCCTGCGGCGTCTGCGTGGCGGTTCCGCAGGGCCGGAGGAGGAAGATGAGGAGTGGGAAGAGGATGAGGAAGAATCAGAAAAATAAAGAAAAGTGGGATCCTCTCCCTCGCTATCAGTGTCGGAGGCAAGGAAAGAATATGCCTCCTCCGCTGAATAGCGCTGTTGGGACGAACGAGATGAGCGGGACATTTTTTTTGTAAGTGTGGTGCTTGGGTGCACTTTATTGGTAACTGTGTAAGTGTGGGGGGATAGTGTTTGGTGCAAACTACTCTGAAAAGAAAAAGCTAAAGGAAAAAAAAAATACCTGTGAAAGAAAAGTATAAAACAGCAGGCCCTAGCTCTGATAAGTGAACCGCGTCACTTATCAAAGTTTGGCGGCTGCTGGGTGTGTGAACGGGGATGTGAAAAAAAACAAAACGCAGGCACGAGAGCTCTGATAAATGAACCGCGTCACTTATCAAAGTTCAGTGGCTGCTGGGTGTGTGAGCGGGGATGTGAAAAAAAAAAACGCAGGCACGAGAGCTCTGATAAATGAACCACGTCACTTATCAAAGTTCAGCGGCTGCTGGGTGCGTGCACAGGGATGTGAGAAAAAAAGAAAAAAAAGCACGGGTTAGACGCGGCGGGGTGAGCGCACGGAGATGTGGGGGAAAAAAAAAGGAAAGCACGGGTTAGATGCGGCGGGGTGAGCGCACGGAGATGTGGGGAAAAAAAAAAAAAAAAGAAAAAGGAAAGCACGGGTTAGACGCGGCGGGGTGAGCGCACGGAGATGTGGGGAAAAAAAAAAGGAAAGCACGGGTTAGATGCGGCGGGGTGAGCGCACGGAGATGTGGGGAAAAAAAAAAAAAAAAAAAGGAAAGCACGGGTTAGACGCGGCGGGGTGAGCGCCCGGAGATGTGATGAAAAAAAAAGAAAAGGAAGGCAAGGGTCAGATGCGGAGGCTGGGTGAGCGCACGGGGATGTGTAAAAAAAAAAAAAAAGAAAACGGCAGGCACGAGAGCTTTGATAAGTGAACCGCGTCACTTATCAAAGTTCGGCGGCTGCTGGGTGTGCGCACAGGTGTGGTGAAAAAAAAAAAGGAAAACGGCAGGCACAAGCTCTGATAAGTGAACTGCGTCACTTATCAAAGTTTGGCGGCTGCGGGATGGGTGTACGGAATTGGGCAAAGGGGGCTGCTGAAAAAAAAGCGAGCACGAGTGTTGATCAGTGAACTGCGTCACCAATCAACGCTCGGCGGCTGCTAAAAGTGCGCACGGCGGCGACGCAAAGAGGGACGGAGGGGGTAAAAAAGAGGGGGGAAGGGGGGGAAGGGGGGAGGGGGGGATGGTTGGATGGAGGGGGGGATGGGGGGGTGGATAGAGGGGGGGATGGATGGAGGGGGGGATGGGGGGGTGAAGTGAGACCGGGTAGGGGCTGTTAGCACTTACCTTTTGTAGTCTCTCTTCTTTCTTTGGTTTTCTTTCTTCTTTCTTTCGCTTTTTTTGTATCGCAGGGGATTGTGGTGTTACAGGCTTCTGTAGCACCACAAGGCCCAGCAAGACAGGATCTGGCTGTGTGACCGCTCAGCAGGAGTCCCTCAGCTAGAGTGAGGACCCCTGCAGAGCGGTCACACAGGTCACCTGCAGGTGACAGACAGGTCACAGAGCGGTCACACCGCTGCTGTGAGCTGTCATTGGTGGGATCGAATGATAACATCGATCCCACCAATCCCTGCAGGGCTTGGTGACCATGGCAACTGCCTTGGATCTCTCCTATCCTAGGCAGGTCACTGCCAGGTCACCAGCAGGGCACACAGCGGTCACAACGTGACCGCCGCTGTGCCCTGTGATTGGCGCGATCGTAGATCGCATCGATCGCGCCAATCAGCACCTGCAGGCCCTGCTGGGCCTGCACTAATCACTGGCCTGTGATCGGTGCCATTGCAGCACCGATCCAGGCCGCTACACCGGGGGACAGCAGGGAGCAGGGCGTACGGTACAGAAGGGCACAGCGGCGGTATTACCGCCGCTGTGCCCTGTGATAGGCGCGATCGTCGATCGCATTGATCGCGCCGATCAGCTCCTGCAGGCCCTGCTGGGCCTGCACTAGGCTCTGGCCTACGATCGGTGCTATTGCAGCACCGATCCAGGCCAGTACAGCAGGGCACAGCGGCGGTAATACCGCCGCTGTGCCTTGCGATTGGCGCGATCGATACGATCGGCGATCGCGCCAATCCGGGGGGGTTGTGCCGGTGCCTGGCAACGCCAGGCACCGGCCCTAGGATCGAGTACATCGGTACTCGATCCTAGCCTGCGACCTCATTGTTTCAGCCGCTCCGATTGGCTGAAACAATGAGGAACGCTGTGATTGGCTGTTCAGAATTGAATAGCCAATCACAGCGATCCAGAGGCCTGGGGGGCGGAGCCAGGCCCGGGGATGTCGGCGCCATCTGCATCCAGGTAAGATGGCACCGGCAATTTAATGCGATCACCGCGACTTAAGTCGCGATGTCGCATTAAACAGTATGACGTACTATACCGTCGGTGGGAATTAAGGCCCACCCCACCTCGACGGTATAGTACGTCAGATGGGATTAAGGGGTTAAAGAAGAAGTTACAGGTCTGTGAGAGCCAGAAATCTTGATTGTTTGTTTCTGACCAAATACTTATTTTCCACCATAATATGCAAATA
Source organism: Ranitomeya variabilis (assembly GCF_051348905.1). Taxonomy (NCBI): domain Eukaryota; kingdom Metazoa; phylum Chordata; class Amphibia; order Anura; family Dendrobatidae; genus Ranitomeya; species Ranitomeya variabilis. The sequence continues at coordinate 146,664,077 of NC_135238.1, read as the reverse complement.
AAATGATAAAAAAACAGACAATGTGATTTTCTGGATTTTTTTTTCTCAGTTTGTCTCCCATAGTTGAGGTCTACCTATGATGTAAATTACAGACGCCTCTCATCTTTTTAAGTGGTGGAACTTGCACTATTGCTGAATGACTAAATACTTTTTTGCCCCACTGTATATGCTTGATAAAGGTTTGTGGACCAAAACGTTGCAGATGGCAGAATAAACATGTAAGCTGTTTTTTCACAATTGCTGTGGTGCTGTCCGTTTCTTCATCTACGTACAGATCTGCAAGAGTCTGACTCCAGAGCTTTTTTTAAATGAATATGACTTAGAATAAAAAAAAGATATTCCATTTGCAGACATGTGTTTCATGGTACATTACTCTCATGAGTGCATATCCTGCACAGAAAGTTATGTATCCAGTTTTCAGCTGTATCCACAGTATCACCAAAGACACAAGTTTACATAGTCTCTCCTTGTTTGTGGCACTGTACCATAAAAAATTATAGCTGTAAGGTAATTTTGGGAAGCCCACGCTGTCTGTGACTTAAGCAGTGTACTAAAATGTGTAAAGTGGTAGCAGATGCTTTCTGTCGATTTGCGATTGAATCACTCATTGTTCAAATTGCTTAGGGCTCCTTTTCACTTGCGAGACATACGGCCGTGTCTTGCAGGTTAAAACCCTCCTCTGGCGCCGGCACTTGGGAGCGGAGCGTGCGGCCACATAGCAATACATGGAGTTGCACGCTCCGCTCCCAAGTGCCGGCGCCAGAGGAGAGTTTTAACCTACGAGACACGGCGTATGTCTCACAAGTGAAAAGGAGCCCTTAGACTGGCAGATTTCTGGAATTTCAACTCAAGTTTGATTTGCATTGAATCAATTCAATCATTTATACTGTGAAACCTGATTATATAAAAAAAATACCCCCTGAATATATTTATTTTTACTCACTTACATATTGATTCCACAGCACCCTACAGACATCAGCATCAGTGTACCCATCAGAATCACCAATCTAAATTCCCTATAAGTATGTTTTTGGAGTTTGGGAGGAAGAGGAGAACCTGGAAGAAGCCCAAGTAAACTCAGGGAGGACATACACATTGTGCCTCCTAAATAGAAAAAAAAAATCTAATGCCCCTTGAATACAGGAATTTCCTAGCACTCTGGACTGTGCTCCCACTACCACTTTTAACTGAAGTGTCATGAGACACCTGAGGTGTTTCAATGGCAGCCCAATTTGGAAACACTAGCATAAAGTGACATTGTACTGTATGCTTTGTTCACAATTTATAATTGTTGGTATCTATTATTAGATTTGAAGAAATGATCGATTCATACACTTTAGTAAGATGTAAGTGCCCTACATTTCAGCAATTGCCTTACTGGATGAGGTTGTGACCCTGGGTATGGAACGTTGATTTACAGCATGCTCCTCATATAGTGCCACAATCCAATATCCTAATTTAAAAATTAAAAAAATGAATTGGAGTAACACTGCTACTGAAGGGTAGGTAGGGTCCAGGGTATCCTTACAAAACATTTATTCATGATTCTTAAAAAATAGGGCTACGAGTTTCAGCACTGAAAACCTGTGACTTCTTCAGTCGAAAATGCACCACCAAAGATGAGGGACTAATATACAGGATATATGCAGGAAAGGGGAAATACATCACATTTGTGAGTTAAAGGTTTATTAATTTGTTTATTTTACTCATTTATATAGCGCCATTAATTCCACAGCACTTTACACACATTATTGGCACTGTCCCTGATGGGGCTCACAATCTAAATTCCCTATCAGTATGTCTTTGAAATGTGGGAGGAAACCAGAGTACCCGTAGGAAACCCATGCAAACACGGGGAGAACATACAAACTCCTTGCAAATGCTGTCCTTAGTGGGATTTGAATCCAGGACCCCAGCACTGCAAGGCTGTAGTGCTAACCACTGAGCCACCATGCCGTCCAGGTCACGATGGCGTCCAGAAATAACCCTTATTTGTATTTGACCCCAGAACGATAATACTTAGAATGCACAAGTGTTAACCACTCTGCCACTAAACTGCCTGTCGAGTTCATAGTTCATTGGCAACAGTTCATAAATATTAAATCTCTAAACTGCTATTATCAGAAGGTAACAGCGCTAACTACTATGCCATAAATCCACAAGTAGTCAAGTAAAGCGGTTATTTCTGTATATTCAAGACAGAATTCATCCCTGACATACTGGAATACATGAGCCCATTATTTATTACTACAGCACCATAAAGTGAAAATGAAAAGCTGTGCATCCACCACCACACACTCCATTACGTGTTTTGCCCTCACTTTTTCAGAGAGAGTTAAGATGGAGGAAAAGGCAGGCATATGTAAGTTGAAAAGACCAATAGGGTACTCTATGTTCTAGCTAATATAGACACCATACAAAACATACTCATAAATGAAAAATAGGGTCTCGGAAAATTGAAAAACCTGAAGTAGCTAGATCCATAAAAAATAACTTTTATTAATATATTATTAAAAAAATGACTCACTACAAACACATTAAAGAATGATACCTGTGCATAGTTCAGCTAAAGCATCAGGGTAGAAAAATATTTATAAATATTTGGTAGGGTGTATATAGGATTAGCAATACCCTAGTCTTCCCTGGTGATCACACTACTTAGATGCAGAGGTAGGCACACTAACGTTTAACTATATGGCACACCAGTTCAAAGTCGATAACCCCTTATGGCCTAATATACACACTAACAGTAAATTTAATAAAGTGCATTAAAAGTGCTAACAATATCATAGAAATAGTTTAAGGGGTATCATGCGGGTATGGTATCAGTGGATTATCAAATCATGCTTGCAGGTGAGGCATGAAGGCGGCTAACCCTAATGTTAAACGGTATGGCGGCCGCGCTCAACGTCAGCAACCCTGAGAATCCTAATATTCACCCTAACTGTGATTAACCGAAATAGTGTAAAAAGTGGTCAAAAATGCCAAATTTGTCCATCAAAAGTAAAAATATGGCAATACAATAGCTCATCACAATGTATAGAGAGCTGGAAAATAGGTATATACGGTAACAGCCAGGATGAAAGTATCCAAAACACTAGGTCTTTAACAGCAAAATAAAACAATATGGATTTCATAGCCCTTTGCCTAACAAATTCTAGCGAGCATATGTGAAAGATATGATAAAGATCAGGACGGTAAGCATGATCAGAAACAATGAACCTGACACTTTTTTACTGTAAGTCCCTCAATATGGATCCCTCATACACAGACTAAACACTTTTCATTATAGTTGCCCCAGGTCGACACCTTTATCAGAATAAATGGCATATCTCAATGATTAACTCGCAAATATATACTCGTAATATAGATATTGCAAGTGATAAGAAAAGATGACACTTATTTTAAGTTGTCCCTGTCCCAACGTGTTTCCGCCTGCGTTTTCCAAGGTTCATTAGGGTACCGATAGGAGACTCCAATTTCTCTCTATATGGCCAAATAAATGTGCTGTGTCCAAGAAAGGCACCACTATATAGTTATATGTAGTACTCAGGGCCATATTTGCCACTAGGCACTTGAGGGCATGTGCCAGGATGCGGTGGGGGCGGCACCTGAGCAAATTGTGTGTTTATGTTTTTTCTTTAATTAAAGTCCGGGGTCACCGCCCGCCCAAACCTCCCGACCGTCATGGTACCGCTCATTAAGGTCATGAATATGGATGCATATTCATGATCTTTATGAGTGGTACCACGTGACCGCTCACACAGGAAGAAGCTGCAGCGCTGGGACAGAGATGAAAGGACTTTCGGCGCGGAATGAGAAAACTGAGTATGACAGGCTAGGGAGGAGGACAGAGGAGGATGGGAGAAGGACAGAGGAGGACGGGAGAAGGATGGGGGAGCCATGTGGTGTGCCCCCATGGGGCCGTGGGGTACTCGGTACCGGGTCCTGCGGTTCACAGGGGGATGTCACGGTGGCTGACCCGGCCCGTGGCCCTGGGACGTCCTCCTTTTCCCCCATCTGCGGGTGAGCTGCCTCTGGTACTTCTCCCAGCTCAGGACCTTTAGGGTTTCTCCCTCCTGCTTAGCGGTCCCAGGGAACCCCATGAGGTCAGGTCCAGGGTTAACCCAGCGATACACGGTCTTGTCCGCATATAGTTCATCCAGCAAGGTGGTAGGTGCAATCGGGGCCTTCATGAAGCTCTCCATCCCGTCATCTGGTCCCATTCCCCCAGGATCTGGAGTCGGGCGTACACACGGCAGGGTGGTGCATCTAAGGGCCCACTAAGAGGTCTTCGGCTACCGGGGCAGGGGTGTCGTTCCTACCTTCTGCAGCATCTCCGGAGCCAGGCTCCTCCTCCGATGTTAAGGGCTGCTGGGCGGGATACGACACCTGCACGGCTTCCACAGATGCTAGCTTGCGGGTGGTCCCAGCGTTTAGCTGCATTTGCAGGAGCTGGTCGATGAGCTCCCCCACTCCGGCCTGCTGGAATTCAGGGCTGACTGGTGATGCCTGGCCGCGGTGTCTTTCCAGGTGGCTGGGGGAGTCCTCCTCTTCCACCCCTCGCTCTGGTTCCGGGCTGCTGGCCATTGCATCTTCCACGTGGCTTTCTCTGTCCTGGTCTCTTTCCCACTCTCTCCTCCGGGGGCGGTTCCTTCTTCTTGGTCTCCTCACGCCATTTAGGATCAGGAGGCGGATCTCTGTTGCTGACGGACACGTCCTCAGGGTACAGAGGTATTTGGACTGGACAGCCATTATTTTTTGCGCTTCTCAGTTAGTTCCCGCCCACGATGGCACGTCCTTCTTCTCCAGCACTCCTCATGGTGCTGTAATGGCGGTGGTTTTGGCGGCAATTTTTGGCTGTCTTTTTGCGATATACAGTCTTTCAATAAATCACAGTTCAAGCACAATTCTGGCACAGTCTTTTAGGTGCACATGACCCGATTCACGGGGTTTAGTAGATCCTGTTCGTGATGCCAAAGTTGGCGCGCCCCCATGGGGCCGTGGGGTACTCGGTACCGGGTCCTGCAGTTCACAGGGGGATGTCATGGTGGCTGACCCAGCCTGTGGCCCTGGGACATCTGTGTAAAAGGGAAAGGTCTTTAAGGGGAATGTTCGTGATGCCACCTGTGGTATTTGGTCAGGATGACCGACGCTGCTATAAGGAGTCCGCTGGGGTGATGTTATGGCCGCTAGATGGTATACCTTCCCACAGGTGAAGTGTATCCCCAGGGCTTCCTGGTGTGTAGCGGGTGAATGATGAATGGCACAGTGAAGAATGAGGACACAGGGTTGCAGTCTCTTTACCTTTACTGAAGACTTCAGCATCCACAGTCCAGGGCACCAGATCACAGGGCAGGCAGAGTCCGGCCGGTTCAGGAGTAAGTCCAGAGTTCCCTTATCCAGCTGGAAATCAGTAGCCTTCCTTTGCGCTGCGGTGGTGTAGTCCCTTACTGCTTATGGCTTCACATAAGGGTCTCACAGATGCGATGTTTCGCTCTCTCGGTCCCCCATATGGGATAGGACAATACCCGTATGACTGGTGACTTGAGCCTGTTTATAGGGTCTCTTAGATAACCCGGCTCTGTAGTTGTCACCGTGCCTCCTGGGTGTAAGTGCGGACAGGTAACTTGCAATTAGCTGTCCTGCCGGTCTCTGAAATAAGGCATAGAGGTCCTTACTCCCTCAGTGTTCTGGCTACCGGGATGTTGCGCCTCAGCAGGAGACAGCTTGAGCAGGGCTGGTCCCCTTCTGGTATCCTCTCCTTTGCTTTGACTCCCTTCACGCTCGCTGCAATACAGTTCCTCCTTTCAATGTCTCTTTCTGGGAGCTGCAGCTCTGAGGGCATGCACAGCTCCTTTAACCTTCCATCCTCCTCAGACTCTGGTCTGGAGCTTTCTACCTCTCCCTACAGACTACCAGATATATTTATGTGGGGAGTGACCTAATAAATAGGGTCAGGAGCTCCCCCTGGTGGTCTGGAGTGTGAATGTGTTGCATGTTTGTGATACCTGGATGCAGTTATTCTTCTTTGCCTTCAAACGTAGTATCACTCTCCCAGAGAGGAAAGCAATACCACTTTGACGACCAGGACCCTGGGGTGCCGCACATGCATACAAGATGAGATGAGGGAACCGAGCCATGCATACAAGATGGGAAGGGGGAGCAGAGCCATACATACAAGATGGGACAGGGAGAGCAGAGCCATACATACAAGATGGGACGGGGGCAGCAGAGCCATCCATACAAGATGAGATGGGGAGCAGAGCCATACATACAAGATGGGACAGGGGGGAGCAGAGCCATACATACAAGATGGGATGGGGGGAGCAGAGCCATACATACAAGATGGAATGGGGAGCAGAGCCATACATGCAAGATGGGATGGTGGAGCAGAGCCATATATACAAGATGGGAGGGGGGAGCAGAGCCATACATACAAGATGGGAGGGGGAGCAGAGCCATACATACAAGATGGGATGGGGGAGCAGAGCCATACATACAAGATGGGACGAGGGAGCAGAGCCATACATACAAAATGGGACAGGGGAGCGGAGCCATGCATACAAGATGGGACAGGGGAGCAGAGCCATACATAAAAGATGGTATGGGGGGAGCAGAGCCATACATACAAGATGGGATGGGGGAGCAGAGCCATACATACAAGATGGGACGGGGGGAGCAGAGCCATACATATAAAATGGGATGGGGAGCAGATCCATGCATACAAGATGGGACAGGGGAGCAGAGCCATACTGTTGTGAATTCTGCTCTTGGGCTCCCTCCGGTGGTTGTTAGTGGTAGTGCAGTGGTCTCTGGATTGTAAGTCAGGGCAGGTGTTTCTGCTTATTGCAGCTCTATTAGGTATTTAGGTTTGTAGGATCCATCAATCCCTGCCAGTTGTCCATTGTATCTTGGAGGGATTGCATCTCTGTCTGGCTCCACTTGCCCTGCTGTCATTTCAGCTAAGATAAGTGTCTGGTTTTTGTTCTCTGTAGCACGCATGCAGTGTGCTTTTATGTGCAGTGCAATCTATTGTGTTTTTGTCCAGCTTAGACTTTGTTTGGATTTTTCTGTCATGCTGGATTCTTTGGAGATGCAGATATACATCCTATGTCTTTAGTTAGATGTAGTAGATAGTATATTCTGCTGTGGATTTTTCTAGAGTTTTAATACTGACCGCTTAGTACTCTGTCCTATCCTTTTCTATTTTAGCTAGAAGTGCCTCTTTTGCTAAACTCTGTCTTTTCTGCCTGTGTACGTATTTCCTCTTAAATTCACAGTCAATATTTATGGGGGGCTGCCTATCCTTTGGGGCTCTGCTCTGAGGCAAGATAGGATTTCCATTTCCATCTTTAGGGGTATTTAGTTCTCCGGCTGTGTCGAGGTGTCTAGGCCATGTTAGGTACATCCCACGGCTACTTCTAGTTGCGGTGTCAGTATTAGGATTGCGGTCAGTACAGGTACCACCTACTCCAGAGATAGTCACATGCGGCTCCAGGGTCACCGGATCATAACAGTACAACTGGCCAACAATGAGCTGTGCGCGCTGTGGCGTTGTCCTCAGAGCAGATACCTGAGCCTATGCAGTGCGATAGGATTCTATCTGGAGCGGAACAACGGGGATTCAGACGTCAGAATGGGTTGTGTTTTTACTGTGGTGATGCTTCTCATGTCATTTCGGTCTGCCCTAAGCGTACTAAGAGGAACGCTAGTTCAGTTACCATTGGTACCGTACAACCTAAATTTCTGTTATCTGTGACATTGATCTGCTCATTGTCGTCATTTTCTGTCATGGCGTTTGTAGATTCTGGCGCCGCTTTGAACTTAATGGACTTTGAATTTGCTAGACGTTGTGGTTTCCCCTTGCAGTCTTTGGAGAACCCTATTCCTTTAAGGGGCATTGATGCTACACCTTTGGCTAAAAATAGACCCCAGTTTTGGACACAGGTGACCAAGTGCATGGCGCCAGCCCATCGGGAGGATTGTCGCTTTCTGGTGTTGCATAATTTGCATGATGCTTTTGTGCTGGGTTTTCCATGGTTGCAGGTACATAATCCAGTGTTGGATTGGAAATCTATGTCTGTGACTAGTTGGGGATGTCAGGGAGTTCATGGTGACGTTCCTTAGATGTCAATCTCCTCTTCCCCCTCTTCTGAAATTCCAGAGTTCTTGTCTGATTTTCAGGATGTGTTCGATGAGCCCAAGTCCAGTTCCCTTCCACCGCATAGGGACTGTGATTGTGCTATTGACTTGATTCCAGGTTGTAAGTTTCCTAAGGGCCGACTTTTCAACCTGTCTGTGCCTGAACATACCGCCATGCGGAGTTATATTAAGGAGTCTTTGGAGAAAGGGCATATTCGGCCATCTTCTTCACCATTGGGAGCGGGATTTTTTTTTGTTGCCAAGAAGGATGGCTCCTTGAGACCCTGTATTGATTATCGCCTCTTGAATAAGATCACGGTCAAATTTCAATACCCTTTGCCTTTGCTTTCCGATTTGTTTGCTAGGATTAAGGGGGCTAGTTGGTTTACTAAGATTGACCTTCGAGGGGCATATAATCTTGTTCGTATTAGGCAGGGTGACGAATGGAAAACTGCGTTTAATACGCCCGAGGGCCATTTTGAATACCTTGTGATGCCTTTTGGGCTCTCTAATGCTCCATCTGTTTTTCAGTCCTTCATGCATGATATCTTCCGGAATTATCTTAATAAATTCATGATTGTATATTTGGATGACATTTTGATTTTTTCCGATGATTGGGAGTCTCATGTGAAACAGGTCAGGATGGTATTTCAGATCCTTCGTGATAATGCTTTATTTGTGAAGGGGTCTAAGTGTCTCTTTGGAGTGCAGAAGGTTTCTTTTTGGGGCTTTATTTTTTCTCCCTCATCTATAGAGATGGATCCGGTTAAGGTTCAGGCCATTCATGATTGGATTCAGCCCACGTCCGTGAAGAGTCTTCAAAAATTTTTGGGCTTTGCTAATTTTTATCGCCGTTTCATTGCTAACTTCTCCAGTGTGGTTAAACCCCTGACCGATTTGACAAAAAAGGGCACTGATGTGATGAATTGGTCCTCTGCGGCTGTCTCTGCCTTTCAGGAGCTTAAACACCGATTTACTTCTGCCCCGGTGTTGCGTCAGCCAGATGTTTCTCTTCCATTTCAGGTTTAGGTTGACGCTTCTGAGATTGGGGCAGGGGCCGTTTTGTCTCAGAGGAATTCTGATGGTTCCTTGATGAGGCCATGTGCCTTCTTCTCCTGAAAGTTTTCGCCTGCTGAACGTAATTATGATGTCGGCAATCGGGAAATGTTGGCTATGAAGTGGGCGTTCGAGGAATGGCGACATTGGCTTGAGGGAGCCAAGCACCGTATTGTGGTCTTGACCGATCATAAAAATCTGATTTACCTCGAGTCTGCCAAGCGGCTGAATCCTAGACAGGCTCGATGGTCTTTTTTTTTTCTCTCGTTTTGATTTCGTGGTCTCGTATCTTCCGGGTTCTAAGAATATTAAGGCTGATACCCTCTCTAGGAGCTTTTTGCCTGATTCTCCGGAGGTCCTTGAACCGGTCGGCATTCTAAAGGAAGGGGTGGTCCTTTCTGCCATCTCCCCTGATTTGCGACGGGTTCTTCAGGAATTTCAGGCTGACAAACCTGACCGCTGTCCAGTGGGGAAACTGTTCGTTCCTGATAAATGGACTAGTAGAGTGATTTCGGAGGTTCATTGTTCTGTGGTGGCTGGTCATCCTGGTATTTTTGGTACCAGAGATTTGGTTGGTAGGTCTTTTTGGTGGCCTTCTTTGTTGCGGGATGTGCATTCTTTTGTGCAGTCCTGTGGGACTTGTGCGCGGGCCAAGCCTTGTTGTTCCCACGCTAGTGGGTTGCTTTTGCCTTTGCCGGTCCCTGAGAGGCCTTGGACGCATATTTCTATGGATTTTATTTCAGACCTTTCGGTTTCCCAGAGGATGTCGGTTATCTGGGTGGTTTGTGACCGGTTTTCTAAGATGGTTCATTTGGTACCTTTGCCTAAGTTGCCTTCCTCTTCTGATTTGGTTCCATTGTTTTTTCAGCATGTGGTTCGTTTGCATGGTATTCTGGAGAATATTGTGTCTGACAGAGGTTCCCAGTTTGTTTCTAGGTTTTGGCGAGCCTTTTGTGCTAGGCTGGGCATTGATTTGTCTTTTTCTTCCGCATTTCATCCTCAGACAAATGGCCAAACCGAGCGAACTAATCAGACTTTGGAAACTTATTTGAGATGCTTCGTGTCTGCTGATCAGGATGATTGGGTGGCTTTCTTGCCATTGGCCGAGTTTGCCCTTAATAATCGGGCTAGTTCGGCTACCTTGGTTTCGCCCTTCTTTTGTAATTTTGGTTTTCATCCTCGTTTTTCTTCAGGGCAGGTTGAGCCTTCTGATTGTCCTGGTGTGGATTCTGTTGTTGACAGGTTGCAGCAAATTTGGGCTCATGAGGTGGACAATTTGGTGTTGTCTCAGGAGGAGGCGCAACGTTTTGCTAATCGTCGTCGGTGTGTTGGTTCCCAGCTTCGGGTTGGGGACTTGGTCTGGTTGTCTTCCCGTCATGTTCCTATGAAGGTTTCTTCCCCTAAGTTTAAGCCTCGGTTTATTGGTCCTTATAGGATTTCTGAGATTATCAATCCTGTGTCTTTTTGTTTGGTCCTTCCGGCATCTTTTGCCATCCATAATGTTTTCCATAGATCTTTATTGCGGAAATATGTGACGCCCGTTCTTCCCTCTGTTGATCCTCTGGCTCCTGTGTTGGTTGATGGGGAGTTGGAGTATGTGGTTGAGAAGATTTTGGATTCTCGTTTTTCGAGACGGAAGCTTCAGTACCTTGTCAAATGGAAGGGTTACGGCCAGGAGGATAATTCTTGGGTTTTTGCCTCTGATGTCCATGCTGCTGATTTGGTTTGGGCCTTTCATCTGGCTCGTCCTGATCGGCCTGGGGGCTCTGGTGAGGGTTCGGTGACCCCTCTTCAAGGGGGGGGACTGTTGTGAATTCTGCTCTTGGGCTCCCTCCGGTGGTTGTTAGTGGTAGTGCAGTGGTCTCTGGATTGTAAGTCAGGGCAGGTGTTTCTGCTTATTGCAGCTCTATTAGGTATTTAGGTTTGTAGGATCCATCAATCCCTGCCAGTTGTCCATTGTATCTTGGAGGGATTGCATCTCTGTCTGGCTCCACTTGCCCTGCTGTTATTTCATCTAAGATAAGTGTCTGGTTTTTGTTCTCTGTAGCACGCATGCAGTGTGCTTTTATGTGCAGTGCAATCTATTGTGTTTTTGTCCAGCTTAGACTTTGTTTGGATTTTTCTGTCATGCTGGATTCTTTGGAGTTGCAGATATACATCCTATGTCTTTAGTTAGATGTAGTAGATAGTATATTCTGCTGTGGATTTTTCTAGAGTTTTAATACTGACCGCTTAGTACTTTGTCCTATCCTTTTCTATTTTAGCTAGAAGTGCCTCTTTTGCTAAACTCTGTCTTTTCTGCCTGTGTATGTATTTCCTCTTAAATTCACAGTCAATATTTGTGGGGGCTGCCTATCCTTTGGGGCTCTGCTCTGAGGCAAGATAGGATTTCCATTTCCATTTTTAGGGGTATTTAGTCCTCCAGCTGTGTCGAGGTGTCTAGGCCATCTTAGGTACATCCCACGGCTACTTCTAGTTGCGGTGTCAGTATTAGGATTGCGGTCAGTACAGGTACCACCTACTCCAGATATAGTCACATGCGGCTCCAGGGTCACCGGATCATAACACCATACATACAAGATGGGATGGGGGGAGCAGAGCCATGCACACAAAATAGGACGGGGAGAGCAGAGCCATACATACAAGATGGAACGGGGGAGCAGAGCCATACATACAAGATGGGACGGGGGAGCAGAGCCATGCATGCAAGATGGGATGGGGGGCCGAGCCATGCATACAAGATGAGACGGGGGGAGCAGAGCCATACATACAAGATGGGATGGGGGGCCGAGCCATGCATACAAGATGGGATGGGGGGAGCAGAGCCATACATACAAGATGGGATGGGGGGAGCCGAGCCATGCATAAAAGGTGGGATGGGGGGCCGAGCCATGCATTCAAGATGGGACGGGTGGCCGAGCCATGCATACAAGATGGGGATGGGGGAGCAAAGCCATACATACAAGATGGGATGGGGGAGCCGAGCCATGCATACAAGATTGGGGGCATGTATGAAGAAACAATATGGGACAATGAGGGCATGTATGTGGAAACAGAACAGTGGATTGGGGGGCATATCTGAGGAAACAGTATGGGGGCATATATGAGGAAGCAGTATGGGGAATGGGTGCAGATACTATGAGGAGGGAATGGGGGAATGTATGTGGACAAAGTATGAGTAGCGATGTGAAATATGTATGTGGACAGAGTTCGGGGAGTGAGGGAGATGGGATGTGTGCAGACATGGAATGTGGAGTCGGGGGGTATGTGTGAGCAGCCAGTATAGAAAGTGAGGGGGTAAAAATATGAGGAGACAGTATGGTGAACAGGGGGATGTGAGAGGAGACAGTATGAGGAGGGAGGGGAATAGTGTGAGGAGAGAGTATGGGGGAGAAAAGTGAGTGGGCACAGAATAGAAACTGAGTAGTAGGGGCGTAGCATGGGGGGACAGTGTAAGGGCACAGCTAGGACCGAACAGTATACCAAGGAGGGGGAGTGTGATGAGAGAGTACAGGGGGGACACAGTATGAGAGGACAGTGTGAAGCGGGTGCTGATATGGAAAGGAGAGGTCAGTGTGAAGAGCCTGTACCATAAGAGGAACAGTGTGGGGGTCATATTTTGTGCAGACAATATAGTGAGGGGCAATTTTTTATACAGGAGCATTTTAATGACACTTGTATCTTTAAGGGCATCATGTGGAAATTTTCTGCAAAAGAGCGGAGAAGGTGGAAGTCTGCAGAGATGACTGTGGATGACAAAACTCATCATGGGGTCTGGACAAGATGAAGAAAAGAGGGAGAACGACTCCTGAGACGACGTCATCTATAAGGTACTTGGATGTAAATGTTATTTGTGATACTAACTAACTCTCATGTCTTTATTTATGTTAGGAGCATTAAAGGGAATGTCCAGGTTTGTAATGAGTCTGCAGTCATTCTTTGTGACTGCAGACTTCTGAATTCTCACAGTGGGCACTGCACGCTGTCAGGATTCTCTCGTGCTGGCGATTTACATTCATGGGGTCACATGCTGACTAGACATGTGTGGCCTTACTCAATGAAAATGAACTGAGCGAGGCCGGGCATGTCTAGTCGGAATGTGGTCAGAAGTATACAAATCACATGCTTGTGTTGATATGACTGTCCACCGGCAATGGAGAATCCTGAAAGTGTGCAGTGCATTCGTTGTGAGATTTCAGAAGCCTGCAATGTCAGGATTCAGCTCTGCAGGTTCCAGCAGTCGTCACATGGACACTTCACTGATATGCGATTTTCATACTTCTGGTCCTGTGACAACGAACTTCTCTTTCTGCTTCTCTCAGTTTTTCACTGAACATTGAGAGCATTAGGGAGAGGAGCTCATGGGTACATGACTGTTATGGACCTGGTGGTTAGGAGCACCCGGAATGACCTGATGAGTAAACTAGTAATCAAAACAAGCTCTGGGAAAGTGGGAACTCTGCTGACCGCAAATCCTACTCCTATCACACACACTAGAAATAGCTGTGGAGCGTACCTAACTCTCCCTGTTGTGAACTCTGTTTCCGGGCTCCCTCCTGTGGTCGTGAGTAGTGTTGAGCGATACCTTCCGATATCGGAAAGTATCGGTATCGGAAAGTATCGGCCGATACCGTCAAAGTATCGGATCTAATCCGATACCGATACCCGATCCCAATGCAAGTCAATGGGACAAAAATATCGGAATTAAAATAAACCCTTTCTTAACTTGTAGGTTCATTCTACATGAAGGAAAACAACTAAGAATAATGTAGGATGTATTGGGGGAGGTGGCGGAGACATTAAAGGCACAGAGGTTTAGCCCAATCTAATAGAATAGCAGGATTTTGTTTTGTTTTTTATGACGTTCGGCGTTAGAAAGATTTTGACTATGTTAATTTTTTTTTTATTTTGTCAGATATTGATGTTTCACTACTTCCACGCCCTTCACCTTCTTTTTTACTTCTCCCACACTTTCTTCTTCATTATCCTCATCATCAGCTTCTTTGACATCAACTTCTTCACCTTATTCATCTTCTTCTTCATCTTCTACCTATTATTATTTTTGTTACATTGTTCATATTCTTTTTATTTTACTATTATCTTCTTCATATTCAACTTCTTCATCATATTCTTATTTGTGACAGGCATTCCCGTAGTTGTTATCTATAAAAGTTTGAAGATTACACCTTCCATTCTGCCTGTCACAAAACAGTTACATTTGTCCGCGTTCAGTTTGGCCTGCAGCATCAGGCTTTATCCAGGGGCACCACGAGGAGGAACGGACTCACCCCCATACACTGCTTAGTCTTCTTCTGCTTATAATTTAGATAATATCTTTTGCTCTGATATTTAGTCTTATGCTTAATGTTCTTCTGCTCTTTGTTCTGCAGCCTCTTGTTCTTCTGCTTCTCGGTCTTCCAGGTCATCGTCGTCTCCAGGGTCCTCGTCTCCGGGGTCGTCGTCATCGGGGTGGTCTTCAGGGTCATCGTCTCCAGGGTCGTCATCATCTCAGTGGTTGTCGTCTCTGGTGTCGTCGTCATCTTAGGGGTGGTCTTCCGGGTCGTCGTCTTTAGGGTCTTGAACTTGGAAATGTAGCAGAAGGTACAAGAAGGCTGAGAAAATGCCAAGAAACAGCTGATGGAACTGGAACTCGGATGGCTACCCAAAGGTCCAAGAGCCAATGGAACTACCGAGGACCAACTGACGTTACTGGAACCCGGTTACTAAGCAGGAGGTACCCGTGCCTGAAAGTACTACCAAGGACCACCTGACGTTGGTGGAACTCGGATACCCAGAGGGAGGCACCTAAGCCAAAGGCTCTGCCCGGAACCAGCTGACGGTACTGGAACCAGGATGGGGAGCAGAAGGTACAAGAGCAAAAGACACTGCCGAGAACCAGCTGACGGTACTGGAACCCGGATGGGTAGCCGAAGGTCCAAGAGCCAATGGAACTACCGAGGACCAGCTGACGTTACTGGAACCCGGTTACTAAGCAGGAGGTACCCGTGCTGAAAGCACTACCAAGGACCACCTGACGTTGGTGGAACTCAGATACCCAGAGGGAGGCACCTAAGCCAAAGGCTATGCCCGGAACCAGCTGACGGTACTGGAACCAGGATAGGGAGCAGAAGGTACAAGAGCAAAAGACACTGCCGAGAACCAGCTGACGGTACTGGAACCTGGATGGGTAGCCGAAGGTCCAAGAGCCAATGGAACTACCGAGGACCAGCTGATGTTACTGGAACCCGGTTACTAAGCAGGAGGTACCCGTACCTGAAAGCACTACCAAGGACCACCTGACGTTGGTGGAACTTGGATACCCAGAGGGAGGCACCTAAGCCAAAGGCTCTGCCCGGAACCACCTAACGGTGCTGGAACCAGGATGGGGACCTATTCAAGCTTGTCTTCCTAGAGCCCCAACTAGCGGTGTTGGAGCAAAGGGTCAGCAGGGGGAGCAGAGTGTAGGCCGAAGCCTGCACTGGAGGCATTTGTAGATCTGTTGTGTCTGCGTGGCTGTTGCAGGACACGTTGCCGGCTACACAGCAGGGAAACAGCTGGCGGTGCTGAACCCCACTGACACATTGGCTGGTGTTTTTCTCTGTGCAGCTAGCAGTACCGGGCCCCAACTGGCGGTGTTAGAGCCCAGGGTCAGCAGGAGGAGAGGGAGCAGAGTGTAGGCCGAAGCCTGCACTGGCAGCAGCTTTGTGTCTGCGTGGCTGTTGCAGGACACGTTGCCGGCTACACAGCAGGGGAACAGCTGGCGGTGCTGAACCCCACTGACACATTGGCTGGTGTTTTTCTCTGTGCAGCTAGCAGTACCGGGCCCCAACTGGCAGTGTTAGAGCCCAGGGTCAGCAGGAGGAGAGGGAGCAGAGTGTAGGCCGAAGCCTAATTGAACCAATTTTAAAGGTAACCTTTAACCCCCCCTCAGGTGTTACAAACTAGAAGAGCCACGCCTTATGCAGCAGTAGTGCTGCACAAGTCAAAGGTTGCTCTTTTAATTTTGTTCCTTGCACAAGCTGAATGAAACACGTACAACATTTTGGCCCTTATACAGTCAATCTGTCTTGGAGGCGGGAGTTCCCTTTGTAATGAGACGCAGCACAGCTGGCAAAAATACCAACTTGGTGCTTGGCGCGGCCTCCTGAGCATCACATTTTGCTGTACAGGAGTCTGCGTTGTTGCGTTATCCCTTGGCCATGCACTGCCCGTCTTCTGACATCATTTCATGTCGGCTGGTGCGGTTCGCGATGCCCATGAATCCCAGCCCCGCAGTGTCTTTACAGTGTTTCACACTGCGGGGCTGGGAATCATGGCCTGGCGCAGTACATATGTTCGCCTCTCGCTCGTGTCCTTACACCTGCTACAGACTGTGCGGCGTCAGCTGATCCCTTATCGCATGCCACGGCCTTGAAGCCGCACAGTCTGAAGAAGGCGGAAGGAGCTGAGTGACAGCCTGGCGAAGATATGCACTGCTCATTCCCGTCAATCACACCCTCGCAGTCAAAATAAAGACACCGAGGGGCGTTGTGTCGGGCAGGGCGGCCGCAGAGGCGCAGCCAGCCAAACAATGATGTCAGAAGAAGGGCTGTGCTACCAAGGGGTGTTGTTGCGTGTCATTACAAAGTAAAGTCACACCTCAGGGACGTTTTAATGGTCTCAGGGGACACATTGTAGACGTGTTCTCTTCCACGTGTGCAAGTAGAATAAGTTTATGAGCCACCTTACACACATGCAGCATTACTGCTGTACAAGGTGGCTGTAAAACATACAAACACCTGGGGGAGGGGGGACAGGTTCCCTTATATTTCAGTTCTTGTGTCTGCGTGGCTGTTGCAGGACACGTTGCCGGCTACACAGCAGGGGAACAGCTGGCGGTGCTGAACCCCACTGACACATTGGCTGGTGTTTTTCTCTGTGCAGCTAGCAGTACCGGGCCCCAACTGGCGGTGTTAGAGCCCAGGGTCAGCAGGAGGAGAGGGAGCAGAGTGTAGGCCGAAGCCTGCACTGGCGGCAGCTTTGTGTCTGCGTGGCTGTTGCAGGACACGTTGCCGGCTACACAGCAGAGGAACAGCTGGCGGTGCTGAACTCCACTGACACATTGGCTGGTGTTTTTCTCTGTGCAGCTAGCAGTACCGGGCCCCAACTGGCGGTGTTAGAGCCCAGGGTCAGCAGGAGGAGAGGGAGCAGAGTGTAGGCCGAAGCCTAATTGAACCAATTTTAAAGGTAACCTTTAACCCCCCCTCAGGTGTTACAAACTAGAAGAGCCACGCCTTATGCAGCAGTAGTGATGCACAAGTAAAAGGTTGCTCTTTTAATTTTGTTCCTTGCACAAGCTGAATGAAACACGTACAACATTTTGGCCCTTATACAGTCAATCTGTCTTGGAGGCGGGAGTTCCCTTTGTAATGAGACGCAGCACAGCTGGCAAAAATACCAACTTGGTGCTTGGCGCGGCCTCCTGAGCATCGCATTTTGCTGTACAGGAGTCTGCGTTGTTGCGTTATCCCTTGGCCATGCGCTGCCCGTCTTCTGACATCATTTCATGTCGGCTGGTGCGGTTCGCGATGCCCATGAATCCCAGCCCCGCAGTGTCTTTACAGCGTTTCACACTGCGGGGCTGGGATTCATGGCCTGGCGCAGTACATATGTTCGCCTCTCGCTCATGTCCTTACACCTGCTACAGACTGTGCGGCGTCAGCTGATCCCTTATCGCATGCCACGGCCTTGAAGCCGCACAGTCTGAAGAAGGCGGAAGGAGCTGAGTGACAGCCTGGCGAAGATATGCACTGCTCATGCCCGTCAATCACACCCTCGCAGTCAAAATAAATAAGACACCGAGGGGCGTTGTGTCGGGCAGGGCGGCCGCAGAGGCGCAGCCAGCAAAACAATTATGTCAGAAGAAGGGCTGTGCTACCAAGGGGGTTGTTGCGTGTCATTACAAAGTAAAGTCACACCTCAGGGACGTTTTAATGGTCTCAGGGGACACATTGTAGACGTGTTCTGTTCCACGTGTGCAAGGAGAATAAGTTTATGAGCCACCTTGCACACATGCAGCATTACTGCTGTACAAGGTGGCTGTAAAACATACAAACACCTGGGGGAGGGGGGACAGGTTCCCTTCAATTTCAGTTCTTGTGTCTGCGTGGCTGTTGCAGGACACGTTGCCGGCTACACAGCAGGGGAACAGCTGGCGGTGCTGAACCCCACTGACACATTGGCTGGTGTTTTTCTCTGTGCAGCTAGCAGTACCGGGCCCCAACTGGCGGTGTTAGAGCCCAGGGTCAGCAGGAGGAGAGGGAGCAGAGTGTAGGCCGAAGCCTGCACTGGCGGCAGCTTTGTGTCTGCGTGGCTGTTGCAGGACACGTTGCCGGCTACACAGCAGGGGAACAGCTGGCGGTGCTGAACCCCACTGACAGAGTGGCGTGTGTTTTGCTCTGTGCAGCCAGCACTTCCGGACAGCAACTAGCGGTGTTGGAGCCCGGGCTCTACAGGTGGAGCACAGTGTAGGCCGAAGCCTAATTGAACCGATTTTAAAGGTAACCTTTAACCCCCCCCTCAGGGGTTACAAACTACAAGAGCCACAGCTTGGGCAGCAGTAATGCTGCACAAGTCAAAGGTTGCTCTTTTAATTTTGCTCCTTGCACACGCAGAAAGAAACACGTATAACATTTAGGCCCTTAAGCAGTCAAACTGTTTTGGAGGCGTGAGTTCCCTTTGTAATGAGACGCAGCACAGCTGTCAAAAATCCCACCTTGGTGCTGGGCGCGGCATCCTGAGCATCGTTATTTGCTGCACAGGAGTCTGCGCTGTCGTGTTATCCCTTGGCCTTGCGCTGCTAGCGCTGCCCATCTTCTGACATCATTTAATGTTGGCCGGTGCGGTTCGCGATGACCATGAATCCCAGCCCCGCAGTGTCTTTACATTGTTAAAACACTGCAGGGCTGGGATTCATGGCCTGGCGCAGTACATATGTTCGCCTCTCACACTCGGGTCCTTACACCTGCTTCAGACTGTGCGGCGTCAGCTGATCCCTTGTCGCATGCCATGGCCTTGAAGCCGCACAGTCTGAAGAAGGCCGAAGGAGATGAGGGACAGGCGAACATATGCACTGCTCATGCCCATCAATCACACCCTCGCAGTCAAAATAAATAAGACACCGAGGGGCGTTTTGTGGGCCAGGGCGGCCGCAGAGGCGCAGCCAGCCAAACAATGATGCCAGAAGACGGGCAGCGCTACCAAGGGGGTTGCAGCGTGTCATTACAAAGGAAAGTCACACCTCAGGGACAGTTTAATGGTCACAGAGGACACATTTTAGACGTGTTCAGTTCCACGTGTGCAAGGAGAATAAGTTTCTGAGCCACCTTGCACACATGCAGCATTACTGCTGTACAAGGTGGCTGTGAAACATACAAACGCCTGGGGGAGGGGGGACAAGTTCCCTTCAATTTCAGTTCTTGTGTCTGCGTGGCTGTTGCAGGACACGATGCCGGCTACACAGCAGGGGAACAGCTGGCGGTGCTGAACCCCACTGACACATTGACTGGTGTTTTTCTCTGTGCAGCTAGCACATCTGGGCCCCAACTGGGGGTGTTAGAGCCCAGGGTCAGCAGGAGGAGCAGAGGGAGCAGAGTGTAGGCCGAAGCCTGCACTGGCGGCAGCTTTGGGTCTGTTGTGTCTGCGTGGCTGTTGCAGGACACGTTGCCGGCTTACCAGCAGGGGAACAGCTGGCGGTGCTGAACCCCACTGACACTTGGCTGGTGTTTTTCTCTGTGCAGCTAGCACATCTGGGCCCTAACTGGCGGTGTTAGAACCCAGGGTCAGCAGGAGGAGCAGAGGGAGCAGAGTGTAGGCCGAAGCCTAATTGAACCAATTTCAAAGGTAACCTTTAACCCCCCCTCAGGTGTTACAAACTAGAAGAGCCACGCCTTATGCAGCAGTAGTGCTGCACAAGTCAAAGGTTGCTCTTTTAATTTTGTTCCTTGCACAAGCTGAATGAAACACGTACAACATTTTGGCCCTTATACAGTCAATCTGTCTTGGAGGCGGGAGTTCCCTTTGTAATGAGACGCAGCACAGCTGGCAAAAATACCAACTTGGTGCTTGGCGCGGCCTCCTGAGCATCGCATTTTGCTGTACAGGAGTCTGCGTTGTTGCGTTATCCCTTGGCAATTCACTGCCCGTCTTCTGACATCATTTCATGTCGGCTGGTGCGGTTCGCGATGCCCATGAATCCCAGCCCCGCAGTGTCTTTACAGTGTTTCACACTGCGGGGCTGGGAATCATGGCCTGGCGCAGTACATATGTTCGCCTCTCGCTCGTGTCCTTACACCTGCTACAGACTGTGCGGCGTCAGCTGATCCCTTATCGCATGCCACGGCCTTGAAGCCGCACAGTCTGAAGAAGGCGGAAGGAGCTGAGTGACAGCCTGGCGAAGATATGCACTGCTCATTCCCGTCAATCACACCCTCGCAGTCAAAATAAAGACACCGAGGGGCGTTGTGTTGGGCAGGGCGGCCGCAGAGGCGCAGCCAGCCAAACAATGATGTCAGAAGAAGGGCTGTGCTACCAAGGGGTGTTGTTGCGTGTCATTACAAAGTAAAGTCACACCTCAGGGACGTTTTAATGGTCTCAGGGGACACATTGTAGACGTGTTCTGTTCCACGTGTGCAAGTAGAATAAGTTTATGAGCCACCTTACACACATGCAGCATTACTGCTGTACAAGGTGGCTGTAAAACATACAAACACCTGGGGGAGGGGGGACAGGTTCCCTTCAATTTCAGTTCTTGTGTCTGCGTGGCTGTTGCTGGACACGTTGCCGGCTACACAGCAGGGGAACAGCTGGCGGTGCTGAACCCCACTGACACATTGGCTGGTGTTTTTCTCTGTGCAGCTAGCAGTACCGGGCCCCAACTGGCGGTGTTAGAGCCCAGGGTCAGCAGGAGGAGAGGGAGCAGAGTGTAGGCCGAAGTCTAATTGAACCAATTTTAAAGGTAACCTTTAACCCCCCCTCAGGTGTTACAAACTAGAAGAGCCACGCCTTATGCAGCAGTAGTGCTGCACAAGTCAAAGGTTGCTCTTTTAATTTTGTTCCTTGCACAAGCTGAATGAAACACATACAACATTTTGGCCCTTATACAGTCAATCTGTCTTGGAGGCGGGAGTTCCCTTTGTAATGAGACGCAGCACAGCTGGCAAAAATACCAACATGGTGCTTGGCGCGGCCTCCTGAGCATCGCATTTTGCTGTACAGGAGTCTGCGTTGTTGCGTTATCCCTTGGCCATGCACTGCCCGTCTTCTGACATCATTTCATGTCGGCTGGTGCGGTTCGCGATGCCCATGAATCCCAGCCCCGCAGTGTCTTTACAGTGTTTCACACTGCGGGGCTGGGAATCATGGCCTGGCGCAGTACATGTGTTCGCCTCTCGCTCATGTCCTTACACCTGCTACAGACTGTGCGGCGTCAGCTGATCCCTTATCGCATGCCACGGCCTTGAAGCCGCACAGTCTGAAGAAGGCGGAAGGAGCTGAGTGACAGCCTGGCGAAGATATGCACTGCTCATTCCCGTCAATCACACCCTCGCAGTCAAAATAAAGACACCGAGGGGCGTTGTGTTGGGCAGGGCGGCCGCAGAGGCGCAGCCAGCCAAACAATGATGTCAGAAGAAGGGCTGTGCTACCAAGGGGTGTTGTTGCGTGTCATTACAAAGTAAAGTCACACCTCAGGGACGTTTTAATGGTCTCAGGGGACACATTGTAGACGTGTTCTGTTCCACGTGTGCAAGTAGAATAAGTTTATGAGCCACCTTACACACATGCAGCATTACTGCTGTACAAGGTGGCTGTAAAACATACAAACACCTGGGGGAGGGGGGACAGGTTCCCTTCAATTTCAGTTCTTGTGTCTGCGTGGCTGTTGCTGGACACGTTGCCGGCTACACAGCAGGGGAACAGCTGGCGGTGCTGAACCCCACTGACACATTGGCTGGTGTTTTTCTCTGTGCAGCTAGCAGTACCGGGCCCCAACTGGCGGTGTTAGAGCCCAGGGTCAGCAGGAGGAGAGGGAGCAGAGTGTAGGCCGAAGCCTGCACTGGCGGCAGCTTTGTGTCTGCGTGGCTGTTGCAGGACACGTTGCCGGCTACACAGCAGAGGAACAGCTGGCGGTGCTGAACTCCACTGACACATTGGCTGGTGTTTTTCTCTGTGCAGCTAGCAGTACCGGGCCCCAACTGGCGGTGTTAGAGCCCAGGGTCAGCAGGAGGAGAGGGAGCAGAGTGTAGGCCGAAGCCTAATTGAACCAATTTTAAAGGTAACCTTTAACCCCCCCTCAGGTGTTACAAACTAGAAGAGCCATGCCTTATGCAGCAGTAGTGATGCACAAGTCAAAGGTTGCTCTTTTAATTTTGTTCCTTGCACAAGCTGAATGAAACACGTACAACATTTTGGCCCTTATACAGTCAATCTGTCTTGGAGGCGGGAGTTCCCTTTGTAATGAGACGCAGCACAGCTGGCAAAAATACCAACTTGGTGCTTGGCGCGGCCTCCTGAGCATCACATTTTGCTGTACAGGAGTCTGCGTTGTTGCGTTATCCCTTGGCCATGCGCTGCCCGTCTTCTGACATCATTTCATGTCGGCTGGTGCGGTTCGCGATGCCCATGAATCCCAGCCCCGCAGTGTCTTTACAGCGTTTCACACTGCGGGGCTGGGATTCATGGCCTGGCGCAGTACATATGTTCGCCTCTCGCTCATGTCCTTACACCTGCTACAGACTGTGCGGCGTCAGCTGATCCCTTATCGCATGCCACGGCCTTGAAGCCGCACAGTCTGAAGAAGGCGGAAGGAGCTGAGTGACAGCCTGGCGAAGATATGCACTGCTCATGCCCGTCAATCACACCCTCGCAGTCAAAATAAATAAGACACCGAGGGGCGTTGTGTCGGGCAGGGCGGCCGCAGAGGCGCAGCCAGCCAAACAATGATGTCAGAAGAAGGGCTGTGCTACCAAGGGGTGTTGTTGCGTGTCATTACAAAGTAAAGTCACACCTCAGGGACGTTTTAATGGTCTCAGGGGACACATTGTAGACGTGTTCTGTTCCACGTGTGCAAGGAGAATAAGTTTATGAGCCACCTTGCACACATGCAGCATTACTGCTGTACAAGGTGGCTGTAAAACATACAAACACCTGGGGGAGGGGGGACAGGTTCCCTTCAATTTCAGTTCTTGTGTCTGCGTGGCTGTTGCAGGACACGTTGCCGGCTACACAGCAGGGGAACAGCTGGCGGTGCTGAACCCCACTGACACATTGGCTGGTGTTTTTCTCTGTGCAGCTAGCAGTACCGGGCCCCAACTGGCGGTGTTAGAGCCCAGGGTCAGCAGGAGGAGAGGGAGCAGAGTGTAGGCCGAAGCCTGCACTGGCGGCAGCTTTGTGTCTGCGTGGCTGTTGCAGGACACGTTGCCGGCTACACAGCAGGGGAACAGCTGGCGGTGCTGAACCCCACTGACAGAGTGGCGTGTGTTTTGCTCTGTGCAGCCAGCACTTCCGGACAGCAACTAGCGGTGTTGGAGCCCGGGCTCTACAGGTGGAGCACAGTGTAGGCCGAAGCCTAATTGAACCGATTTTAAAGGTAACCTTTAACCCCCCCCTCAGGGGTTACAAACTACAAGAGCCACAGCTTGGGCAGCAGTAATGCTCCACAAGTCAAAGGTTGCTCTTTTAATTTTGCTCCTTGCACACGCAGAAAGAAACACGTATAACATTTAGGCCCTTAAGCAGTCAAACTGTTTTGGAGGCGTGAGTTCCCTTTGTAATGAGACGCAGCACAGCTGTCAAAAATCCCACCTTGGTGCTGGGCGCGGCATCCTGAGCATCGTTATTTGCTGCACAGGAGTCTGCGCTGTCGTGTTATCCCTTGGCCTTGCGCTGCTAGCGCTGCCCATCTTCTGACATCATTTAATGTTGGCCGGTGCGGTTCGCGATGACCATGAATCCCAGCCCCGCAGTGTCTTTACATTGTTAAAACACTGCAGGGCTGGGATTCATGGCCTGGCGCAGTACATATGTTCGCCTCTCACACTCGGGTCCTTACACCTGCTTCAGACTGTGCGGCGTCAGCTGATCCCTTGTCGCATGCCATGGCCATGAAGCCGCACAGTCTGAAGAAGGCCGAAGGAGATGAGGGACAGGCGAACATATGCACTGCTCATGCCCATCAATCACACCCTCGCAGTCAAAATAAATAAGACACCGAGGGGCGTTTTGTGGGCCAGGGCGGCCGCAGAGGCGCAGCCAGCCAAACAATGATGCCAGAAGACGGGCAGCGCTACCAAGGGGGTTGCAGCGTGTCATTACAAAGGAAAGTCACACCTCAGGGACAGTTTAATGGTCACAGAGGACACATTTTAGACGTGTTCAGTTCCACGTGTGCAAGGAGAATAAGTTTCTGAGCCACCTTGCACACATGCAGCATTACTGCTGTACAAGGTGGCTGTGAAACATACAAACGCCTGGGGGAGGGGGGACAAGTTCCCTTCAATTTCAGTTCTTGTGTCTGCGTGGCTGTTGCAGGACACGATGCCGGCTACACAGCAGGGGAACAGCTGGCGGTGCTGAACCCCACTGACACATTGACTGGTGTTTTTCTCTGTGCAGCTAGCACATCTGGGCCCCAACTGGGGGTGTTAGAGCCCAGGGTCAGCAGGAGGAGCAGAGGGAGCAGAGTGTAGGCCGAAGCCTGCACTGGTGGCAGCTTTGGGTCTGTTGTGTCTGCGTGGCTGTTGCAGGACACGTTGCCGGCTTACCAGCAGGGGAACAGCTGGCGGTGCTGAATTCCACTGACACTTGGCTGGTGTTTTTCTCTGTGCAGCTAGCACATCTGGGCCCCAACTGGCGGTGTTAGAACCCAGGGTCAGCAGGAGGAGCAGAGGGAGCAGAGTGTAGGCCGAAGCCTAATTGAACCAATTTCAAAGGTAACCTTTAACCCCCCCTCAGGTGTTACAAACTAGAAGAGCCACAGCTTACGCAGCAGTAGTGCTGCACAAGTCAAAGATTGCTCTTTTAATTTTTCTCCTTGCACACGCTGAATGAAACACGTATAACATTTAGCCCCTTATACAGTCAAACTGTCTTGGAGGCGGGAGTTTCCTTCTTAATGAGACGCAGCCCAGCTGTCAAAAATCCCACCTTGGTGCTGGGCGCAGCCTCCTGAGCGTCGTTATTTGCTGTACAGGAGTCTGTGCTGTCGTGTTATCCCTTGGCCTTGCGCTGTTAGCGCTTCCCATCTTCTGACATCATTTAATGTCGGCCGGTGCGGTTCGCGATGCCCATGAATCCCAGCCCCGCAGTGTCTTTTCCTTAATTCACACTGCGGGGCTGGGATTCATGGCCTTGCACAGTACATATGTTTGCCTCACTCTCGGGTCCTTACACCTGCTTCAGACTGTGCGGCGCCAGCTGATCCCTTATCGCTTGCCACGGCCATGAGGCCGCACAGTGTGAAGAAGGCGGAAGGAAATAAGTGCCAGGCGAAGATAGGCACTGCTCATGCCCATCAATCACACCCTCGCAGTCAAAATAAACAAGACACCGAGGGGCGTTGTGTCGGGCAGGGCGGCCGCAGAGGCGCAGCCAGCCAAACAATGATGTCAGAGGACGGGCAGCGCTACCAAGGGGGGTGCAGCGTGTCATTACAAAGGAAAGTCACACCTCAGGGACGGTTTAATGGTCTTAGAGGACACATTTTAGACGTGTTTTGTTCAGCGTGTGCAAGGAGAGTAACTTAATGAGCCACCTTGTACAAATGCAGCATTACTGCTGTACTAGGTGGCTGTTATACATACAAACGCCTGGGGGGGGGCAGGTTCCCTTCAATTTCAGTTCTTGTGTCTGCGTGGCGTTTGCAGGACACGTTGCCAGCTACACAGCAGGGGAACAGCTGGCGTTGCTGAACCCCACTGACACATTGGCTGGTGTTTGTCTCTGTGCAGCTAGCACTTCCGGGCGCCAACTGGCGGTGTTAGAGCCCAGGGTCAGCAGGAGGAGCAGAGTGTAGGCCGAAGCCTGCACTGGAGCAAGTTGAAAGGGAACATTTAACCCCCCCCAGGCGTTTGTAGCTGAAAGAGCCATCGTGTACAGCAGTACTGCTGGAAAAGGTAAACTTAGCTCTTTTAATTATGGTCCTTGCACATGCTGAACCTAACACTTATGAAATGTGTCCCCTCACACCGTTAAACCGTCCGGTAGGTGGAACTTTCCTTTGTCATGTGACGCAGCACAGCCGTCATTCTTACTCCCTTGGCGCCGTGCGCCGCCTCCTCAGCGTTGTTTGAATCTGTCCCGGAGCCTGCGCTGTTAGGTTAGCCCTTGGCCATGCACACATTTTGCGCTGCCCGTCTTCTGACATCATTTGGTGTCAGGCTGGCTGCGCCTGTGCGGCCGAGATCCCGCCTCGCAGTGTTGTCTAATGTAATCCCACCGCGGGCCTGGGATCCGTGGCCATGCACAGTGCATATCCTCGCCTCTCACTCCCCTCCCTACGGCTTCTTCAGACTGTGCGGCGTCACGGCCGTGGCATGCTATTAGGGATCAGCTGACACCGCACAGTCTGAAGAAGCCGTAGGGAGATGAGTGAGAGGTGGAGGTTCAGATATGCACTGCGCATGTCCATGGATCTCAGACCCCCAGTGGGATTAAATCAGAAGACACTGCGAGGCAGGATCTTGGCCAGCGCAGCCGCACAGGCGCAGCCAGCCTGACACCAAATGATGTCAGAAGACGGGCAGCGCAAAATGTGTGCATGGCCAAGGGCTAACCTAACAGCGCAAGCTCCAGGACAGATTCAAACAACGCTGAGGAGGTGGCGCACGGCGCCAAGGGGGTAAGAATGACAGCTGTGCTGCGTCATATTACAAAGGAAAGTCCCACCTCCGGGACGGGCTCACGGTTTCAGGGGACACATTTTAAAATTGTTTAGTTCTGTGTTTGCAAGGAGCATAATGAAAAGAGCCACCTTTTCCTTTTTTGCTGCACAAGCTGGCTCTTTCAGCTACAAATGCCTTGGGGGGGGGGGGTTAAAGGTTCCCTTTCGACTTTCTCCAATCAGGCTTCGGCCTACATTGTGTTCCTCTGCTTCTCCTGCTGTCCCTGGGCTCCAACACCGCTAGTTGTTGCCTGGTAGTGCTGTACGCACAGTCAACAGTCGCTCCTCTGTTATTGGGGTTCAGTAATGTCAGCTGTTCCCCAGCTGTGTGTGTGGCAATCCCTCCTATCTCCTCCACCTCCTCCTCCTCCTGTCCCTGGGCATGTAATCCACCATGTGCTGCAGACTGCCAACTGCCCAAGAAACGCTGTCCCCTGCTGGAGGCGTGATCTCTGCCCGCTCGTCATCACCCCACCCTCGCTGTACACACTGAGTACTGGACAATTGTGTAACTCCCTCCTCTGGACGGATGTCTTCCTCCTCCATTGACTCCTCCTCATCCTCCTCACAAACTGTCCCCTGCCTACGCGTTTGTGAGGAACCACGTGGCGCTGACTGTCCAGAAGATGATGGAAATGGTGAATCCTCATCCTCCACCTCTTCCACAACATCATCCCTTAGCGCTTGCAGTGATTTTTCAAGCAGGCAGATAAGGGGGACAGTCATGCTGACTAGTGCATCATCTGCACTCGCCATCCGCGTGGAATAATCAAAGGGACGCAAAACCTGGCAGCCGTCATTCATAGTGGCCCACTCTGTGGTTGTGAAGTCTGAATGGCGCGGAGTGCGACTTCTTTGCGCCTGATGCAGCTGGTACTCCATTACAGCTTGCTGCTGCTCACACAACCGCTCCAACATATGTAACGTGGAATTCCACCTGGTAGGTAGGTCACATATGATGCGATGTTCCGGCAGGTGGTGTCGGCGCTGCAGAGCCGCAATGCGCGCTTTTGCCGTGATGGAACGCCGCAAGTGAGCACACTCTAGGCGGACCTTGTGCAGCAGTGCATCAAGATCCGGATAGTCCCTCAAAAAACTCTGCACGACCCAATTGAGCACATGTGCCAGACATGGGATGTGAGTGAGGTTGCCGATGCCCAGAGCTGCCACCAGATTTCGGCCATTATCACACACTACCATGCCTGGCTGGAGATTCGCTGGCACAAACCACACATCGCTCTCCTGCTTGATGGCATTCCAGAGCTCCTGCGCTGTGTGGCTTCGATTCCCCAAAGAAATTAATTTCAAGACGGCCTGTTGACGTTTGGCCACGGCTGTGCTCATGTCGGTCGTAACAGGTAAACGTTCATCACGGGTCCATGTGGAGGTGGACTGTGACGGCTCCTGCAGCGATGATTCTGAGGAACTGGTGTAAGAGGAGGAGTCAATGCGTACAGAATGGATTCCTGCAATCCTTGGAGTGGGCAGGACACGTCCTGCGCCACTCGCACGATCTGTACCCGGCTCAACGACATTAACCCAATGGGCAGTGAGGGAAAGGTATCGCCCCTGTCCATGTTGACTGGTCCACGCATCGGTGGTGAGGTGGACCTTGCTACTGACGGCGTTCAGTAGCGCGTAGGGTTGAGCGACTTTCATTTTTTTAAGATCGAGTAGGGTTTTGGGAAACCCGATTTTGTCCAGAGTCGAGTCGAGTGCAGTCGGCCGATTATCGCTAAAAGTCGGGGATCGACCGAAACACGAAACCCAATGCAAGTCAATGGGGAAGCATAGTCGGCAGTGAGTGGAGGCCAGGAAAACACCTACAGTGCCCATTTTAATGCCAAAAACATCCATTCTTGTTTCTGAAGCTTGCCAATCTTAATTAACTGTATAATAATAGTTGGGCATAGGGAATTGGGGGAAAGTTGTGGGGGGAGTAGGGCTGGCTCAAGTTTTTCGTGGGCCCAGGAAATGCGGACTACGTCACGGCGGTGTTGCAGGGAAAGGTAAGTATTTAAAAGTTGCAAGTGCTGTGATCCTGAGCAAGCAGGGGGGGGCCCACTCGTTCGCATTGCCACTGGCACAGGGCCCCTCAAAGTACGGCGGTGTGTTTGCATGGCGGGGGCGCCTCCCACCAGCAGCGACACTTTTGCGTACTCTGAGGGGCCCTGTGCCAGTGACGTCGCCAACGAGTATGCCCCCCCACCTGATGAAGGAACCTGCACTTTCATCTGCACCTTCCTCTTTGTCCCTGTGTAAGGTGGTATAACATGCGGGAAGGGGAACCTTACTTTCAGCAGGGACAGATTCTGGCTGTGTAGAGTACAAGGGGAATGTAGTGGTCTAGGTCAATGTACCAGCAGACTCATTTAGCAGTGGCTGGGCAATGGGCAGGATGAGGAGGAAACAGATATAGGGCCAAAGAATAAAGTAGGCTACATGCAGTTCAAAATTGGTAACAGGACTAAACAGGCGGCATTGCTTTGTTCAGTGGAGTAGCAAACCCAAGAGCAGCAGACACTGTTTCAAGGGCCTAACCACACTAGTAGGCCAAATGCAGTTTAATATCTGATAGTATAGGGCGAAAGCCAGAATGTGGAAGCTCAGCTTTGTTCAGTTGAGGACAACACCAGGGAGGGGCAGACACCTTTAGTAGGCCGGAAAAGCCTATTGCATTTTTCAAAATGGTAATTTGGAGCAGAAGGTTGAAGCTCAGCTTTATTTAGTTGAGGGCAACACCAGGGAGGGGCAGAAGCCGTTAGTAGGCCCTAACCAAAGTTGAAGGCCAAATGCAGTTTAATTTCTGATACTATAGGCCGAAAGCCAGAAGGTGGAAGCTCCGATTTAGACAGTGGAGGACAATTTGAATTAGGGACTGCAGACAGACTTAGTAGGCTGTCCCCTGTGGACCATGCATCCACCACATTAACCCATTGCGCCGTAATGGACACGTAATCTTCCGTGGCCATGCCTACAGGTCCATGCGTCTGTTGTCAGGTGCACCTTTGTACTCACAGATTGCCAGAGTGCATGGACAATGCGGTCTTCTACATGCTGGTGGAGGGTTGGGATGGCTTTTCTCGCAAAAGAAGTGTCGACTGGTTAGCTTGTAGCGTGGTACAGCGTAGTCCATCATGGCCTTATTAATAGTAAATAAAATATATAACTAGGCTCTATGAACTTTTAAATAGGTTCCAGGGGTACACGGGCAGCATTGGTGTGGTCAGTGGAGGAGTATTGCAAGTAGGGGCTGCAGACAGGCTATCAAAGGCCTAAAATAACAAACAGTAGGCAGTCATGGCAGTTTTACATCGGTTACATGGATACACAGGCAGGCACTCCAGGCAGCATTGTGGTCAGTGGAGGAGTATTGCAAGTAGGGGCCGCAGACAGGCTATCAAAGGCCTAAAATAACAAACAATAGGCTCATTGCAGTTTTACAGCGGTTACATGGATAGACGGGCAGGCAGCTTGGTGGTCAGTGGAGGAGTATTTAAAGTAGGGACCGCAGACAGGCTTCAAAGGCCTAACATAAGAAAATGGGCTGGCTGTAGGCACTTTATAATTGGTTCCAGGGGTACACGGGCAGCAGTGGTCTGGTCAGTGGAGGAGTATTTAAAGTAGGGACCGCAGACAGGCTATCAAAGGCCTAAAATAACAAACAATAGGCTTATGGCAGTTTTACAGCGGTTACATGGATACACGGGCAGGCAGCTTGGTGGTGAGTGGAGGAGTATTTAAAGTAGGGACCGCAGACAGGCTATCAAAGGCCTAACATAACAAACAATAGGCTCATGGCAGTTTTACAGCGGTTACATGGATACACGGGCAGGCAGCTTGGTGGTCAGTGGAGGAGTATTTAAAGTAGGGACCGCAGACAGGCTTCAAAGGCCTAACATAAGAAAATGGGCTGGCTGTAGGCACTTTATAATTGGTTCCAGGGGTACACGGGCAGCAGTGGTCTAGTCAGTGGAGGAGTATTTAAAGTAGGGACCGCAGACAGGCTATCAAAGGCCTAAAATAACAAACAATAGGCTTATGGCAGTTTTACAGCAGTTACATGGATACACGGGCAGGCAGCTTGGTGGTGAGTGGAGGAGTATTTAAAGTAGGGACCGCAGACAGGCTATCAAAGGCCTAACATAACAAACAATAGGCTCATGGCAGTTTTACAGCGGTTACATGGATACACGGGCAGGCAGCTTGGTGGTCAGTGGAGGAGTATTTAAAGTAGGGACCGCAGACAGGCTTCAAAGGCCTAACATAAGAAAATGGGCTGGCTGTAGGCACTTTATAATTGGTTCCAGGGGTACACGGGCAGCAGTGGTCTGGTCAGTGGAGGAGTATTTAAAGTAGGGACCGCAGACAGGCTATCAAAGGCCTAAAATAACAAACAATAGGCTTATGGCAGTTTTACAGCGGTTACATGGATACACGGGCAGGCAGCTTGGTGGTGAGTGGAGGAGTATTTAAAGTAGGGACCGCAGACAGGCTATCAAAGGCCTAACATAACAAACAATAGGCTCATGGCAGTTTTACAGCGGTTACATGGATACACGGGCAGGCAGCTTGGTGGTCAGTGGAGGAGTATTTAAAGTAGGGACCGCAGACAGGCTTCAAAGGCCTAACATAAGAAAATGGGCTGGCTGTAGGCACTTTATAATTGGTTCCAGGGGTACACGGGCAGCAGTGGTCTGGTCAGTGGAGGACTAGTGGAAGGAGGGACCGCAGACAGGCTTCAAAGGCCTAAAATAACAAACAATAGGCTCATGGCAGTTTTACAGCGGTTACATGGATACACGGGCAGGCAGCTTGGTGGTCAGTGGAGGAGTATTTAAAGTAGGGACCGCAGACAGGCTTCAAAGGCCTAACATAAGAAAATGGGCTGGCTGTAGGCACTTTATAATTGGTTCCAGGGGTACACGGGCAGCAGTGGTCTGGTCAGTGGAGGAGTATTTAAAGTAGGGACCGCAGACAGGCTATCAAAGGCCTAAAATAACAAACAATAGGCTTATGGCAGTTTTACAGCAGTTACATGGATAGACGGGCAGGCAGCTTGGTGGTCAGTGGAGGAGTATTTAAAGTAGGGACCGCAGACAGGCTTCAAAGGCCTAACATAAGAAAATGGGCTGGCTGTAGGCACTTTATAATTGGTTCCAGGGGTACACGGGCAGCAGTGGTCTGGTCAGTGGAGGAGTATTTAAAGTAGGGACCGCAGACAGGCTATCAAAGGCCTAAAATAACAAACAATAGGCTTATGGCAGTTTTACAGCGGTTACATGGATACACGGGCAGGCAGCTTGGTGGTGAGTGGAGGAGTATTTAAAGTAGGGACCGCAGACAGGCTATCAAAGGCCTAACATAACAAACAATAGGCTCATGGCAGTTTTACAGCGGTTACATGGATACACGGGCAGGCAGCTTGGTGGTCAGTGGAGGAGTATTTAAAGTAGGGACCGCAGACAGGCTTCAAAGGCCTAACATAAGAAAATGGGCTGGCTGTAGGCACTTTATAATTGGTTCCAGGGGTACACGGGCAGCAGTGGTCTGGTCAGTGGAGGAGTATTTAAAGTAGGGACCGCAGACAGGCTATCAAAGGCCTAAAATAACAAACAATAGGCTTATGGCAGTTTTACAGCGGTTACATGGATACACGGGCAGGCAGCTTGGTGGTGAGTGGAGGAGTATTTAAAGTAGGGACCGCAGACAGGCTATCAAAGGCCTAACATAACAAACAATAGGCTCATGGCAGTTTTACAGCGGTTACATGGATACACGGGCAGGCAGCTTGGTGGTCAGTGGAGGAGTATTTAAAGTAGGGACCGCAGACAGGCTTCAAAGGCCTAACATAAGAAAATGGGCTGGCTGTAGGCACTTTATAATTGGTTCCAGGGGTACACGGGCAGCAGTGGTCTGGTCAGTGGAGGAGTATTTAAAGTAGGGACCGCAGACAGGCTATCAAAGGCCTAAAATAACAAACAATAGGCTTATGGCAGTTTTACAGCGGTTACATGGATACACGGGCAGGCAGCTTGGTGGTGAGTGGAGGAGTATTTAAAGTAGGGACCGCAGACAGGCTATCAAAGGCCTAACATAACAAACAATAGGCTCATGGCAGTTTTACAGCGGTTACATGGATACACGGGCAGGCAGCTTGGTGGTCAGTGGAGGAGTATTTAAAGTAGGGACCGCAGACAGGCTTCAAAGGCCTAACATAAGAAAATGGGCTGGCTGTAGGCACTTTATAATTGGTTCCAGGGGTACACGGGCAGCAGTGGTCTGGTCAGTGGAGGACTAGTGGAAGGAGGGACCGCAGACAGGCTTCAAAGGCCTAAAATAACAAACAATAGGCTCATGGCAGTTTTACAGCGGTTACATGGATACACGGGCAGGCAGCTTGGTGGTCAGTGGAGGAGTATTTAAAGTAGGGACCGCAGACAGGCTTCAAAGGCCTAACATAAGAAAATGGGCTGGCTGTAGGCACTTTATAATTGGTTCCAGGGGTACACGGGCAGCAGTGGTCTGGTCAGTGGAGGAGTATTTAAAGTAGGGACCGCAGACAGGCTATCAAAGGCCTAAAATAACAAACAATAGGCTTATGGCAGTTTTACAGCGGTTACATGGATAGACGGGCAGGCAGCTTGGTGGTCAGTGGAGGAGTATTTAAAGTAGGGACCGCAGACAGGCTTCAAAGGCCTAACATAAGAAAATGGGCTGGCTGTAGGCACTTTATAATTGGTTCCAGGGGTACACGGGCAGCAGTGGTCTGGTCAGTGGAGGAGTATTTAAAGTAGGGACCGCAGACAGGCTATCAAAGGCCTAAAATAACAAACAATAGGCTTATGGCAGTTTTACAGCGGTTACATGGATACACGGGCAGGCAGCTTGGTGGTGAGTGGAGGAGTATTTAAAGTAGGGACCGCAGACAGGCTATCAAAGGCCTAACATAACAAACAATAGGCTCATGGCAGTTTTACAGCGGTTACATGGATACACGGGCAGGCAGCTTGGTGGTCAGTGGAGGAGTATTTAAAGTAGGGACCGCAGACAGGCTTCAAAGGCCTAACATAAGAAAATGGGCTGGCTGTAGGCACTTTATAATTGGTTCCAGGGGTACACGGGCAGCAGTGGTCTGGTCAGTGGAGGAGTATTTAAAGTAGGGACCGCAGACAGGCTATCAAAGGCCTAAAATAACAAACAATAGGCTTATGGCAGTTTTACAGCGGTTACATGGATACACGGGCAGGCAGCTTGGTGGTGAGTGGAGGAGTATTTAAAGTAGGGAGTGGACCGCAGACAGGCTATCAAAGGCCTAACATAACAAACAATAGGCTCATGGCAGTTTTACAGCGGTTACATGGATACACGGGCAGGCAGCTTGGTGGTCAGTGGAGGAGTATTTAAAGTAGGGACCGCAGACAGGCTTCAAAGGCCTAACATAAGAAAATGGGCTGGCTGTAGGCACTTTATAATTGGTTCCAGGGGTACACGGGCAGCAGTGGTCTGGTCAGTGGAGGAGTATTTAAAGTAGGGACCGCAGACAGGCTATCAAAGGCCTAAAATAACAAACAATAGGCTCATGGCAGCTTTACAGCGGTTACATGGATACACAGGCAGCTTGGTGGTGAGTGGAGGAGTAGTGCAAGGAGTGTCTGTCCCAGTACTCCCAAAATATAAATAGATGTTAATGTCTCGCAAAACAACCACAACAAAAAAAAAGGTGGCATACTTAGGTACAGGGGTGGGCTCATCTACTGAGTTTCTGACATAGTAATTTGGCAGTAACTATTTAATGGTGCCAATATAGGACACAGACACAGACTACTTTAAGTTGCATCATAGATGTCTACAAATTTGTATTGTCAGTGCCAGACATTGAATGATGTCAGCGAATAGACTAAAGATTGGTGGAGCTGTGCGACATAATTTTGGACGTGGTAGAGCACATTTTGAGCTGGGGTAGGGGGGAACTCTCTTGAGGCCGGCGGGACCGCCCCAGGGCCCCTCATGTTACAACGGTGTGTCTGACGTTGGGTGCGCACCACCACCGCCAGAGACACTACATTGTACTATGAGGGACCCAGTAGCAATGCCGTCAACCAAAAGCGAGCACACCCACCTCTTCAGACAAACAGCAGTCTCACGGGTGCTTGCGCCAAGTCGCGATACCACGGCCCCGTGTGGGGAGTTTTGCCATTTAGGGAGGTGTAAACATGTCGTATGCTGTACAATCAGCTGCAGCAAATTAGACATTAGAAAAGTAATTCACAGGCAAGAGCTTTTCATAGGAAAGCTAGGTGTCGGCCGGGCAAGGTGGGGCAAAAGATTTCGAAATCCAGTTGTGGTTCATTTTAATGAATGTTAGATCGTCAACATTTTGGGTAGCCAGACGAGTCCTTTTTTCGGTTAATATTGAACCTGCAGCACTGAATACTCTTTCTGATAGGACACTTGCTGCCGGGCAAGCAAGCTCCTGCAATGCATATTCTGCCAATTCTGGCCAGGTGTCTAATTTGGAGGCCCAGTAATCAAATGGGAATGACGGTTGAGGGAGAACATCGATAAGGGATGAAAAATAGTTAGTAACCATACTGGACAAATGTTGTCTCCTGTCACTTTCAATTGATGCAGCAGTACCTGTCCTGTCTGCGGTCATAGCAAAATCACTCCACAACCTGGTCAGAAAACCCCTCTGTCCAACGCCACTTCTGATGTGTGCACCCCTAACACTCCTAGTCTGCTGCCCCCTGGAGCTCGTGTGAGAACGATCACGTGCGCTGTGTGCTGGGAATGCCTGAAGCAAACGGTCAACAAGAGTTGATTGTTTGGTTGCTAATATTAGTTCCAAGTTCTCATGTGGCATAATATTTTGCAATTTGCCTTTATAGCGTGGATCAAGGAGGCAGGCCAACCAGTAATCGTCATCGTTCATCATTTTCGTAATGCGTGTGTCCCTTTTTAGGATACGTAAGGCATAATCCGCCATGTGGGCCAAAGTTCCAGTTGTCAAATCTCCGGTTGTGATTGGTTGAGGGGCAGTTGCAGGCAAATCTACGTCACTTGTGTCCCTCAAAAAACCAGAACCCGGCCGTGACACGCAACCAATTTCCTGTGCCCCCGGGAAAGGTTCGGCATTAAAAATATACTCATCCCCATCATCCTCCTCGTCCTCCACCTCCTCTTCGCCCGCTACCTCGTCCTGTACACTGCCCTGACCAGACAATGGCTGACTGTCATCAAGGCTTTCCTCTTCCTCTGGTGCAGACGCCTGCTCCTTTATGTGCGTCAAACTTTGCATCAGCAGACGCATTAGGGGGATGCTCATGCTTATTACGGCGTTGTCTGCACTAACCAGCCGTGTGCATTCCTCAAAACACTGAAGGACTTGACACATGTCTTGTATCTTAGACCACTGCACACCTGACAACTCCATGTCTGCCATCCTACTGCCTGCCCGTGTATCCTCCCACAAATAAATAACAGCACGCCTCTGTTCGCACAGTCTCTGAAGCATGTGCAGTGTTGAGTTCCACCTTGTTGCAACGTCTATGATTAGGCGATGCTGGGGAAGGTTCAAAGACCGCTGATAGGTCTGCATACGGCTGGCGTGTACAGGCGAACGTCGGATATGTGAGCAAAGTGCACGCACTTTGAGGAGCAGGTCGGAGAACCCAGGATAAGTTTTCAATAAGCACTGCACCACCAGGTTTAAGGTGTGAGCCAGGCAAGGAATGTGTTTCAGTTGGGAAAGGGAGATGGCAGCCATGAAATTCCTTCCGTTATCACTCACTACCTTGCCTGCTTCAAGATCTACTGTGCCCAGCCACGACTGTGTTTCTTGTTGCAAGAACTCGGACAGAACTTCCGCGGTGTGTCTGTTGTCGCCCAAGCACTTCATAGCCAATACAGCCTGCTGACGCTTGGCAGTAGCTGGCCCATAATGGGACAACTGGTGTGCAACAGTGTCATCTGCCGATGGAGTGGTTGGCAGACTGCGTTCTGTGGAAGAGCTGTAGCTTCTGCAGGAGGACGAGGAGGAGGAGGAGGAGGGGGTGCGAACGCCTACAGCCAACTGTTTCCTAGACCGTGGGCTAGGCACAACTGTCCCTAAATTGATGTCGCCTGTGGACCCTGCATCCACCACATTCACCCAGTGTGCCGTGATGGACACATAACGTCCCTGGCCATGCCTACTGGTCCATGCATCTGTAGTCAGGTGCACCTTTGTACTCACAGATTGCCTGAGTGCATGGACGATGCGCTGTTTAACATGCTGGTGCAGGGCTGGGATGGCTTTTCTGGAAAAAAAGTGTCGACTGGGTAGCTCGTATCGTGGTTCAGCGTACTCCATCAGGGCTTTGAAAGCTTCGCTTTCAACTAACCGGTAGGGCATCATCTCTAACGAGATTAGTCTAGCTATGTGGGCGTTAAAACCCTGTGTACGCGGATGCGAGGATAAGTACTTCCTTTTTCTAACCAGAGTCTCATGTAGGGTGAGCTGGACTGGAGAGCTGGAGATCGTGGAACTTTCGGGTGTGCCGGTGTACATGGCAGACTGAGAGACGGTTGGAGACGGTATTGTTTCCGCCGGTGCCCTAGATGCAATATTTCCTCCTACAAAACTGGTGATTCCCTGACCCTGACTGCTTTTGGCTGGCAAAGAAACCTGCACAGATACTGCCGGTGGTGCGGAAAATGGTGGCCTTACAGTGACGGAAGGGATGTTGCGTTGCTGACTAGCTTCATTGGCCGTGGGTGCTACAACCTTGAGGGACGTTTGGTAGTTAGTCCAGGCTTGAAAATGCATGGTGGTTAAGTGTCTATGCATGCAACTAGTATTTAGACTTTTCAGATTCTGACCTCTGCTTAAGCTAGTTGAACATTTTTGACAGATGACTTTGCGCTGATCAGTTGGATGTTGTTTAAAAAAATGCCAGACTGCACTCTTCCTAGACTCGGATCCCTTTTCAGGGATTGCAGACTGAGCTTTAACCGGATGGCAACGCTGTGCTCCAACAGGTTTTGGCTTTGACACGCGTTTTGGGCCAGATACGGGCCCGGCAGATGGAACCTGTTGCGATGTTGATGCCTGCTGCGGCCCCTCCTCCACCTCCGCTTCTGAACTACTGCCGCCTGCACCCTGTTCCCCCAATGGCTGCCAATCGGGGTCAATAACTGGGTCATCTATTACCTCCTCTTCGAGCTCGTGTGCAACTTCGTCTGTGTCACTGTGTCGGTCGGTGGTATAGCGTTCGTGGCGGGGCAACATAGTCTCATCAGGGTCTGATTGTGGATCTGTACCCTGAGAGGGCAATGTGGTGGTCTGAGTCAAAGGAGCAGCATAGTACTCTGGCTGTGGCTCTGCATCAGTGCACTCCATGTCAGAATATACTTGTAATGGGCATGGCCTGTTAAATGTTTCACTTTCTAAGCCAGGGACGGTATGTGTAAAGAGCTCCATGGAGTGACCCGTTGTGTCGCCTGCTGCATCCTTCTCTCTTGTTGTAGTTTTTGCTGAGGAGGACAAGGAAGCGACTTGTCCCTGACCGTGAACATCCACAAGCGACGCGCTGCTTTTACATTTACCAGTTTCGGAAGAGGAGGCAAAAGAGCTAGAGGCTGAGTCTGCAATGTAAGCCAAAACTTGCTGTTGCTGCTCCGCCTTTAAAAGCGGTTTTCCTACTCCCAGAAAAGAGAGCGTTCGAGGCCTTGTGTAGCCTGACGACGAAACTGCCTCCACAGCTCCAGACTTAGGTGGAATATTTTTATCCCCACGACCACCTGATGCTCCACTACCACTACCATCATTACCAGCTGACAATGAACGCCCACGACGACCTCTTGCACCAGACTTCCTCATTGTTTTAAAATCTTAACCAAAGTAACTTTATTTGTTGCTGTCAAACAACTTACACGGTGAGCTATAACTTCAGTATGATTTCAATATCCCTTAACAGGTTGGTGAGACCACAAGGAAAATCAGGCACAATGTTACACACTCTGTTTTCTGTGGCACAAAATCACAGAGATGACACACACGCAGGACTGTCACTCAAGCACTAATGTCAATATTAATCTCCCACCTAATTTATGTTTTTTTTTTTTTCAGGGAGACTTTAGAAACCAAATAATATTAAAAAAAAAAAAAAAAAAAGGCTTTCTATGGCCCACAATTAGAGAGAGAGAGGTGGCACACCCAGGAGTCAAGACTGGCACACAAGCTGAAAGGGCAATATTACTCTCCCACTGTTTTTTTATGTTTTTTTTTTTTTCAGGGAGACTTTAGAAACCAAATAATATTTTAAAAAAAAATAAATAGGCTTTCTATGGCCCACTGAATGAGAGAGGTGGCACACCCAGGAGTCAAGACTGGCACACAAGCTGAAAGGGCAATATTACTCTCCCACTGTTTTTTTATGTATTTTTTGTTTTTTAAGGGAGACTTTAGAAACCCAATAATATTTAAAAAAAAAAATAAATAGGCTTTCTATGGCCCACTGAATGAGAGGGAGAGAGGTGGCATACCCAGGAGTCAAGACTGGCACACAAGCTGAAAGGGCAATATTACTCTCCCACTGTTTTTTTAGGTTTTGTTTTTTTTTTCAGGGAGACTTTAGAAACCAAATAATATTAAAAAAAAAAAAAAAAAATAGGCTTGCTATAGCCCACTGAATGAGAGATAGCACACACAGCAGTGGCACACAAGCCCTGACTGAGGCCAATATTTTTCTCCCACTGATTGATGTAGTGTTTTTGTGTTGAGGTAGAATTTAGAACACAAATCACGGAAAAAATAAATAGGCTTTCTATGGCCCACTGAATGAAAGGGAGAGAGGTGGCACACCCAGGAGTCAAGACTGGCACACAAGCTGAAAGGGCAATATTACTCTCCCACTGTTTTTTGTATGTTTTTTTTTTTTTTTTCAGGGAGACTTTAGAAACCAAATAATATTAAAAAAACCAAAAAAAAAATAGCCTTTCTATGGCCCACTGAATGAGAGAGAGAGGTGGCACACCCAGGAGTCAAGACTGGCACACAAGCTGAAAGGGCAATATTACTCTCCCACTGTTTTTTTATGTATTTTTTGTTTTTTAAGGGAGACTTTAGAAACCCAATAATATTTTAAAAAAAAAATAAATAGGCTTTCTATGGCCCACTGAATGAAAGGGAGAGAGGTGGCACACCCAGGAGTCAAGACTGGCACACAAGCTGAAAGGGCAATATTACTCTCCCACTGTTTTTTGTATGTTTTTTTTTTTTTTTTCAGGGAGACTTTAGAAACCAAATAATATTAAAAAAACCAAAAAAAAATAGCCTTTCTATGGCCCACTGAATGAGAGAGAGAGGTGGCACACCCAGGAGTCAAGACTGGCACACAAGCTGAAAGGGCAATATTACTCTCCCACTGTTTTTTTATGTATTTTTTGTTTTTTAAGGGAGACTTTAGAAACCCAATAATATTTAAAAAAAAAAATAAATAGGCTTTCTATGGCCCACTGAATGAAAGGGAGAGAGGTGGCACACCCAGGAGTCAAGACTGGCACACAAGCTGAAAGGGCAATATTACTCTCCCACTGTTTTTTGTATGTTTTTTTTTTTTTTTTCAGGGAGACTTTAGAAACCAAATAATATTAAAAAAACCAAAAAAAAAATAGCCTTTCTATGGCCCACTGAATGAGAGAGAGAGGTGGCACACCCAGGAGTCAAGACTGGCACACAAGCTGAAAGGGCAATATTACTCTCCCACTGTTTTTTTATGTATTTTTTGTTTTTTAAGGGAGACTTTAGAAACCCAATAATATTTAAAAAAAAAAAAAAATAGGCTTTCTATGGCCCACTGAATGAAAGGGAGAGAGGTGGCACACCCAGGAGTCAAGACTGGCACACAAGCTGAAAGGGCAATATTACTCTCCCACTGTTTTTTGTATGTTTTTTTTTTTTTTTTCAGGGAGACTTTAGAAACCAAATAATATTAAAAAAACCAAAAAAAAAATAGCCTTTCTATGGCCCACTGAATGAGAGAGAGAGGTGGCACACCCAGGAGTCAAGCCTGGCACACAAGCTGAAAGGGCAATATTACTCTCCCACTGTTTTTTTATGTATTTTTTTTTTTTTCAGGGAGACTTTAGAAACCAAATAATATTAAAAAAACCAAAAAATAAATAGGCTTTCTATGGCCCACTGAATGAGAGGGAGAGAGGTGGCACACCCAGGAGTCAAGACTGGCACACAAGCTGAAAGGGCAATATTACTCTCCCACTGTTTTTTTAGGTTTTGTTTTTTTTTTCAGGGAGACTTTAGAAACCAAATAATATTAAAAAAAAAAAAAAAAAAATAGGCTTGCTATAGCCCACTGAATGAGAGATAGCACACACAGCAGTGGCACACAAGCCCTGACTGAGGCCAATATTTTTCTCCCACTGATTGATGTAGTGTTTTTGTGTTGAGGTAGAATTTAGAACACAAATCACGGAAAAAATAAATAGGCTTTCTATGGCCCACTGAATGAAAGGGAGAGAGGTGGCACACCCAGGAGTCAAGACTGGCACACAAGCTGAAAGGGCAATATTACTCTCCCACTGTTTTTTTATGTATTTTTTGTTTTTTAAGGGAGACTTTAGAAACCCAATAATATTTAAAAAAATAAATAAATAGGCTTTCTATGGCCCACTGAATGAGAGGGAGAGAGGTGGCACACCCAGGAGTCAAGACTGGCACACAAGCTGAAAGGGCAATATTACTCTCCCACTGTTTTTTTAGGTTTTTTTTTTTTTTCAGGGAGACTTTAGAAACCAAATAATATTAAAAAAAAAAAAAAAAAAATAGGCTTGCTATAGCCCACTGAATGAGAGATAGCACACACAGCAGTGGCACACAAGCCCTGACTGATGCCAATATTTTTCTCCCACTGATTGATGTAGTGTTTTTGTGTTGAGGTAGATTTTAGAACACAAATCACGGAAAAAATAAATAGGCTTTCTATGGCCCACTCAGTGAGAGATGGCACACACAGGGATGGCACTGTAGCAGAAATGCCAATCTTAATCTCCCACAAAAAAAAACAAAAAAAAAAAAAAAACTGTCCTACAATTACTATCTCCCTGCAGTAATGTAAGCCAGGTATGGCAGGCAGCAATAGGAGTGGACTGATGCACAAATTAAATAAAAAGTGTGGACAAACAAAAAAGATAGCTGTGCAGAAAGGAAGGAACAAGAGGATATGTGCTTTGAAAAAAGCAGTTGGTTTCCACAGTGGCGTACACACAGCAATACAGTTATCACGGAGCCTTCTAGGGCAGCCCAATGAGCTACAGCGCTGAGGGGAAAAAAAAAAAAAAATAGCTTCCACAGTCCCTGCACACCGAAGGTGGTGTTGGACAGTGGAAATCGCTGCAGCACAAGCGGTTTGGTGGTTAGTGGACCCTGCCTAACGCTCTCCCTGCTTCTGACGAAGCGGCAGCAACCTGTCCCTAAGCTCAGATCAGCAGCAGTAAGATGGCGGTCGGCGGGAACGCCCCTTTATAGCCCCTGTGACGCCGCAGACAGCAAGCCAATCACTGCAATGCCCTTCTCTAAGATGGTGGGGACCAGGATCTATGTCATCACGCTGCCCACACTCTGCGTTCACCTTCATTGGCTGAGAAATGGCGCTTTTCGCGTCATTGAAACGCGACTTTGGCGCGAAAGTCGCGTACCGCATGGCCGACAAGCACAGGGGTCGGATCGGGTTTCATGAGACGCCGACTTAGCCAAAAGTCGGCGACTTTTGAAAATGATCGACCCGTTTCGCTCAACCCTAGTAGCGCGTGTTTTATGTGTCCCTCCACATGCTTGTGCAGGGCAGGGACGGCTTGCCTGCTGAAGTAAAAGCGGCTGGGCACATTGTACTGTGGGACTGCCAATGACATCAAGTCACGGAAGCTGTCAGTCTCCACCACGCCCACGTGCCTTACGCACTGCCTTCTTCATCTTGGTTGACTGATAAAGATAAGCAGAAAAGTACTAACGGCTTTGTGTGCTTATTCCTGAACAACTCCTAACAGGTATAAGAAACACTAATTTTCTAAAGTGTGGACTAGACTTTAATATGAGCTAATGTGGCCTACACAAATGTAAAGTGGTGTCACTGGTGTGTTTGGTGAACTTTATTATTTATTTATTTTTTTGGGGCTGAACTGACAACAGAGAGAGCTGCAGTCACACGGAGACCGTGCAGACAGCCGTAAACGGCGCTGCAAGGCCCAAAACCCTCCTCTACGTTATCCTATGTAGTGTTTTTCCACAAGTTAGCTGGAGACAGGTGGAAAGACACTAATAGGAATTTTTTGAAAAAATTTGCAGCAGCCTGCACTACTTAAAACAAAAGGAAAATTGATTTTACGGTATGACGCAGTGAAGAACCCTGAGCTGGAGACAACCAGGCTATGGCTGCTCACAGACTACAGGGCGAGCTGCAGTCACACGGAGACCGTGCAGACAGCCGTAAATGGTGCTGCAAGGCCCAAAAACCCTCCTCTACGTTATCCTATGTAGTGTTTTTCCACAAGTTAGCTGGAGACGGGTGGAAAGACACTAATAGGAATTTTTTGAAAAAATGTGCAGCAGCCTGCACTACTTAAAACAAAAGGAAAATTGATTTTACGGTATGACGCAGTGAAGAACCCTGAGCTGGAGACAACCAGGCTATGGCTGCTCACACACTACAGGGCGAGCTGCAGTCACACGGAGACCGTGCAGACAGCCGTAAACGGTGCTGCAAGGCCCAAAAACCCTCCTCTACGTTATCCTATGTAGTGTTTTTCCACAAGTTAGCTGGAGACGGGTGGAAAGACACTAATAGGATTTTTTTGAAAAAATGAGCAGCAGACTACACTACTTGAAAAAAAAAAAAAAAAAAGAACAGTATGAGGCAATGAACCACCCTCCCTGAACTGAATACAACCAGCTATGGATGGCCTATGGCTGCACTCAGACTAGAGAGTGGGCTGCACTCACACACACACACACACACACACAGACCTTGCAGATCGCTGTGAAAACAGCGCTACAAGGCAAAAGCAAGGTGATTAGTAGGTGAACACAGCGGTTGCTAAATTAGCCTTTGAAAAGCACAAAGAAGCAAATCGCTATCTCTAAACTGGCCCTCAGTCAGCAAACAGCGTCCTGTCACTAACTGAATTCACAGCAGAGTGAGCACAAAATGGCGCCAGCGACTTTTAAAC
The DNA here is from genome assembly GCF_051348905.1 of Ranitomeya variabilis. Taxonomy (NCBI): domain Eukaryota; kingdom Metazoa; phylum Chordata; class Amphibia; order Anura; family Dendrobatidae; genus Ranitomeya; species Ranitomeya variabilis. The sequence goes on along the minus strand of NC_135238.1, from coordinate 146,619,733 downwards.
TGCATCATGACATCATTTCAGCAGCCAATCACAGCCTTGCCAGTAGTTTCATGCCCTCCATGCTGAACAGGATGTGCCCACACTTGGAATCATTCTCATTGGCTGATTTCGTACAAATTTGTGCAGTTTGAATCCTGGGAACTTCCGATTCCGGTATACGATACGCGGCAAGTATCGGATCTCGGTATCGGAATTCCGATACCGCTAAGTATCGGCCGATACCCGATACTTGCGGTATCGGAATGCTCAACACTAGTCGTGAGTGGTACTGTGTGAGTTCTCTCTTTGGGCTCCCCCTGGTGGCTCTTTTTGTTGTTTTGCAGGTTCTGGCTGGGATCAGCTGTCTCGTCATCTGCTAGTTAGGTTTCCTATTTAATCCACCTGGTCCTTCATTCCTTGCCTGTTGTCGTTGTATTCAGTGCTATTCTGATTGCTCCTGTCTACATCCGTTATCAGTCTCTCCAAGAGAAGCTAAGTTTTGTTTGCTTATTTTTGCTCATCTGTGTTCAAGATGTTTCCTAGTATATGATGGGTTTTGTCCAGCTTGCTAATATATAATTTCCCTGCTTGCTGGTGCTCTGGGGTGCTGAGTTGCTCCCCCCACATCGTTAGTTGGTGTGGGGGTTCTCGCATTCTCTGCGTGGATATTTTTGCATAGGGTTTTTTACTGACTGCACAGATCCCTTGCTATTTTCTGCTATCTAGCGTTAGCGGGCCTCATTTGCTTAACCTGTTTCATCTCTGCGTTTGTCTTTTCCTCTTAACTCACCGTTATTATTTGTGGGGGGCTTCTATATCTCAGGGGTTATTTCTCTGAGGCAAGTGAGGTCTTTACTTTCTCTTTAGGGGTAGTCAGTTTCTCAGGCCATGAAGAGACGTCTAGGATTTCAGGAAACGTTCCACGGCTACCTTTAGTGTGTGCGGTTAGGATCAGGTTTTGCGGTCAGTCCAGTTACCACATCCCCAGAGCTCGTCCTATTATCTCTGACTTAGCTGGTTAGATTTGTGATCCTAAGCCACTGAGGATCATAACAGTACAACAGGCCCAAAGTGTTTAATGCATCGCAAAAGTGGGATAAGAGAAATTCTGAGTTCAATTTTTTTTTTCTGCTCTGCAGTGTGTCCTGCTTCTCTCCTCCCCTTAATCTCTGGGTGGCTTTGAGTTCAGCTGCAGACATGGATATTCAGAGTCTGACTTCTAGTATGGATCATCTTGCTGCAAGGGTGCAAAGCATTCAGGATTTTGTTGTTCACAGTCCTATGTCTGAGCCAAAAGTACCTATTCCTGAGTTTTTTTCAGGAGATAGATCTAGGTTTCTGAATTTTAAGAATAATTGTAAATTATTTCTTTCTTTGAGACCTCGTTCCTCTGGTGATTCCGCTCAGCAAGTTAGAATTGTTATCTCCCTGTTACGTGGCGACCCTCAAGATTGGGCTTTCTCCCTGGCGCCAGGAGATCCTGCATTGCTGAATGTGGATGCGTTTTTTCTGGCGCTTGGATTGCTTTATGAGGAACCTAATCTTGAGAACCAGGCAGAAAAGGCCTTGCTGGCTCTCTCTCAGGGTCAGGATGAAGCTGAGGTGTATTGTCAAAAATTTCGGAAATGGTCGGTGCTTACTCAATGGAATGAGTGTGCCCTGGCTGCAAATTTCAGAGAAGGTCTTTCTGAAGCCATTAAGAATGTTATGGTGGGGTTCCCCACGCCTGCGAGTCTGAATGAGTCAATGGCTTTGGCCATTCAGATTGATCGACGTTTCGGGAGCGCAAACCTGCGCACCATCTGGCGGTGTTTTCTGAACAGAAACCTGAGTCTATGCAATGTGATAGGATTCTGACCAGAATTCAAAGGCAAAATCATAGACGTCAGAATGGGTTGTGCTTTTACTGTGGTGATTCTGCTCATGTTATCTCAGCATGCTCTAAGCGCACAAAAAACTTTGTTAGATCTGCCACCATTGATACTGTACAGCCTAAATTCATTTTGTCTGTTACTTTGATTTGCTCTCTGTCATCCTACTCAGTTATGGCTTTTGTAGATTCAGGTGCCGCCCTGAATCTAATGGATTTGTCATTTGCCAAGCGCTGTGGTTTTATCCTTGAGCCATTACAGTTCCCTATTCCATTGAAGGGAATTGATGCTACACCATTGGCCAAGAATAAACCTCAATACTGGACTCAAGTGACCATGTGTATGACTCCTGCACATCAGGAGGTGATTCGCTTTCTTGTGTTATATAATTTGCATGACGTTGTCGTGTTGGGTCTTCCATGGTTGCAGGCTCATAATCCAGTCCTGGATTGGAAAGCAATGTCTGTGTTGAGTTGGGGTTGCCAGTGAATTCATGGCGATGCTCCCTTGGTATCTATTGCTTCCTCTACTCCTTCTGAAGTCCCTGAGTTTTTGTCGGACTACCAGGATGTATTTGATGAGCCCAAATCCAGTGCCCTACCTCCTCATAGGGATTGTGATTGTGCTATAAATTTGATTCCTGGTAGTAAGTTCCCTAAGGGACGACTGTTTAATTTGTCTGTACCAGAGCATGCCGCTATGCGGAGCTATGTAAAAGAGTCTTTGGAGAAGGGACATATTCGCCCCTCCTCATCCCCTCTTGGTGCGGGATTCTTTTTTGTGGCCAAGAAGGATGGTTGATTGAGACCCTGTATAGATTATCGCCTTCTAAATAAAATCACGGTCAAATTCCAGTATCCCTTACCATTGTTGTCTGATCTGTTTGCTCGGATTAGGGGGTCTAGTTGGTTCACCAAGATAGATCTTCGCGGTGCGTATAATCTTGTGCGTATAAAACAGGGCGATGAATGGAAAACAGCATTTAATATGCCCAAAGGCCATTTTGAGTACTTGGTGATGCCTTTTGGACTTTCTAATGCCCCCTCTGTGTTTCAGTCCTTCATGCACGATATCTTCCGAGAATATCTGGATAAATTTATGATTGTGTATCTGGATGATATTTTTGTCTTTTCAGATGATTGGGAATCCCATGTGAAGCAGGTCAGGATGGTATTTCAGGTCCTGCGTGCCAATGCCTTACTTGTGAAGGGTTCCAAATGTCTCTTCGGAGTCCAGAAAGTTTCCTTTTTGGGCTTTATTTTTTGTCCTTCTTCTATTGAGATGGACCCAGTCAAGGTCCAGGCTATTCATGATTGGACTCAACCTACATCGGTTAAGAGTCTTCAGAAGTTCTTGAGTTTTGCTAATTTTTACCGTCGCTTCATTGCTAATTTTTCTGGTGTGGTTAAACCTTTGACTGATTTGACCAAGAAGGGTTCTGATGGGACTAACTGGTCTCCTGCGGCCGTTGAGGCCTTTCAGGAGCTGAAGTGCTGGTTTTCTTCGGCTCCAGTTTTATGTCAGCCAGATGTCTCTCTTCCCTTCCAGGTCGAGGTTGATGCTTCTGAAATTGGAGCAGGGGCTGTTTTGTCACAGAGAAGCTCTGATTGCTCTGTGATGAAGCCATGTGCCTTCTTTTCAAGAAAATTTTCGCCGGCTGAGCGAAATTATGATGTTGGTAATTGGGAGTTGGCAATGAAGTGGGCATTTGAGGAGTGGCGACACTGGCTAGAGGGAGCTAAGCATCGTGTGGTGGTCTTGACTGATCATAAAAATTTGATTTATCTTGAGTCGGCCAAGCGGTTGAATCCTAGACAGGCTCGTTGGTCATTGTTTTTCTCACGTTTCGATTTCGTGGTCTCGTACCTTCCTGGTTCAAAGAACGTGAAGGCTGATGCTCTTTCTAGGAGTTTTGTGCCTGACTCCCCTGGAGTTTCTGAGCCAGTTGGTATCCTCAAAGAGGGGGTAATTTTGTCTGCCATTTCCCCAGATTTGCAATGGGTGTTACAGGAATTTCAGGCGGATAGACCTGACCGTTGTCCATCAGAGAGACTGTTTGTCTCAGATAGATGGACCAGCAGAGTTATTTCTGAGGTCCATTCTTCAGTGTTGGCGGGTCATCCTGGGATTTTTGGTACCAGAGATTTGGTGGCTAGATCCTTCTGGTGGCCTTCCTTGTCGCGGGATGTGCATTCCTTTGTGCAGTCCTGTGGGATTTGTGCTCAAGCTAAGCCTTGCTGTTCTCGTGCCAGTGGTTTGCTTTTGCCTTTGCCGGTTCCTAAGAGGCCTTGGACGCATATTTCCATGGATTTTATTTCGGATCTTCCGGTCTCTCTAAGAATGTCTGTCATCTGGGTGGTTTGTGATCGTTTTTCTAAAATGGTCCATTTGGTGCCCTTGCCTAAGTTGCCTTCTTCCTCCGATTTGGTTCCGTTATTTTTTCAGAATGTGGTTCGTCTGCACGGCATCCCTGAAAACATTGTGTCTGACAGAGGATCCCAGTTTGTGTCCAGATTTTGGCGGTCCTTTTGTGCTAAGATGGGCATTGATTTGTCTTTTTCGTCGGCCTTCCATCCTCAGACGAAAGGCCAAACCGAGCGAACTAACCAGACCTTGGAAACTTATTTGAGATGTTTTGTTTCTGCTGACCAGGATGATTGGGTGACTTTTTTGCCATTGGCCGAGTTTGCCCTTAATAATCGGGCTAGTTTGGCTACTTTGGTTTCGCCTTTTTTTTGTAATTCTGGTTTTCATCCTCGTTTTTCCTCGGGTCAGGTTGAGTCTTCTGACTGTCCTGGGGTGGATTCTGTGGTGGATAGGTTGCAGCAGATTTGGAACCAAGTGGTGGACAATTTGACATTGTCACAAGAGAAGGCTCAGCGCTTTGCTAACCGTCGTCGCTGTGTGGGTCCCCGACTTCGTGTGGGGGATTTGGTGTGGTTGTCTTCTCGTTATGTTCCTATGAGGGTTTCTTCTCCTAAGTTTAAACCTCGTTTTATCGGTCCTTATAAAATTTTGGAAATCCTCAACCCTGTGTCATTTCGTTTGGACCTCCCGGCATCGTTTACCATCCATAATGTGTTCCATAGGTCTTTGTTGCGGAGGTATGTGGTGCCTGTGGTTCCTTCTGTTGAGCCTCCTGCTCCAGTGCTGGTTGAGGGAGAATTGGAATACGTGGTGGAGAAGATCTTGGATTCTCGTATTTCAAGACGGATGCTTCAGTATTTGGTTAAATGGAAGGGCTATGGTCAGGAGGATAATTCCTGGGTTGTCGCCTCTGATGTTCATGCGGCCGATTTGGTTCGTGCCTTCCATTTGGCTCACCCTGATCGCCCTGGGGGTTCTGGTGAGGGTTCGGTGACCCCTCCTCAAGGGGGGGTACTGTTGTGAACTCTGTTTCCAGGCTCCCTCCTGTGGTCGTGAGTGGTACTGTGTGAGTTCTCTCTTTGGGCTCCCCCTGGTGGCTCTTTTTGTTATTTTGCAGGTTCTGGCTGGGATCAGCTGTCTCGTCATCTGCTAGTTAGGTTTCCTATTTAATCCACCTGGTCCTTCATTCCTTGCCTGTTGTCGTTGTATTCAGTGTTATTCTGATTGCTCCTGTCTACATCCGTTATCAGTCTCTCCAAGAGAAGCTAAGTTTTGTTTGCTTATTTTTGCTCATCTGTGTTCAAGATGTTTCCTAGTATATGATGGGTTTTGTCCAGCTTGCTAATATGTGATTTCCCTGCTTGCTGGTGCTCTGGGGTGCTGAGTTGCTCCCCCCACATCGTTAGTTGGTGTGGGGGTTCTCACATTCTCTGCGTGGATATTTTTGCATAGGGTTTTTTACTGACCGCACAGATCCCTTGCTATTTTCTGCTATCTAGCGTTAGCGGGCCTCATTTGCTTAACCTGTTTCATCTCTGCGTTTGTATTTTCCTCTTAACTCACCGTTATTATTTGTGGGGGGCTTCTATATCTCAGGGGTTATTTCTCTGAGGCAAGTGAGGTCTTTACTTTCTCTTTAGGGGTAGTCAGTTTCTCAGGCCGTGAAGAGACGTCTAGGATTTCAGGAAACGTTCCACAGCTACCTTTAGTGTGTGCGGTTAAGATCAGGTTTTGCGGTCAGTCCAGTTACCACATCCCCAGAGCTCGTCCTATTATCTCTGACTTAGCTGGTTAGATTTGTGATCCTAAGCCACTGAGGATCATAACATCTCCCTAGACGCCTCTTCACAGCCTAAGAGCTAACTACCCCTAAAGATAGAAAAGAAGCCTAACCTTGCCTCAGAGAAATTCCCCAAAGGTAAAGTCAGCCCCCACATATATTGACTGTGAGTTAAGAGGAAAGTCACAAACACAGGAATGAAACAGGTTTTAGCATAGGAGGCCAGACTACACTAAATAGTCAGAGGATAGCAAAGGGAACTATGCAGTCAGCACAAAAAGACTACAAAAAACCACGCAGAGTAAGCAAAAAGACTCCCCACACCGACTCACGGTGTAGAGGTGCCACTCTGCACCACAGAGCTTCCAGCTAGCAAGGAAATCTCATGATAGCAAGCTGGACTAGAAATTAGCAGTACTAAGAAATATATTCAGGAAGCAGTAACAACAAATGAACTAGCAAAGACTTAGCTTCTGCTGGAGTAGACAGGTCCTCAGAGAAGTCCAAGAGAGATCTGAACCAATACTGAAACATTGACAGCTGGCATCAAGTAACGATCTGAGTGGAGTTAAATAGGGAAGCCAGCAGCAATAAACGAGAGCAGCTGACAAAGCCAACCTCAGTGACCAGCAGTTCCGCTCAAAGCCACCAGAGGGAGTCCAAGAGCAGAACTAACCAAAGTACCATTCATGACCACAGGAGGGAGTCCGAGAACGGAATTCACAACACATGACTAAGTGTGCAAATCGCATATGTCCTTGGTGGGAGGGGGCGCCAAAATGAATTTGCAGCGCCCCAGAGTCCTGGTCGTTGCAGTACTGTGGCTCCGCCACTAAGGGGAGCTACGGTGCGTCCGATGGCACTGAAGGAGTTCATCTGATCAGGTATCACAGACACCAATACATTTCACAGCTGGGCCTCCGGGGGGAGCTAAGGGTTCTATTCATTAGGCCACTCCCCACCATAGTGGGTAAACTGGGGGTCAGGCAGGAAGTTAGATGAGAAAGCTGACTGGATTGGACGAAGCAACACCTAGTGGCAGAGGGTGTTGTGGAGGAAGAGACAGTAGGGTCTCTGTCAGGGGTGGGATCCTGACAGAGGCTTGGCATTGAAAAGAACGTAACGGGTCCGCGCCAGCTCCGGGAAGCGGCGGGACCCAAGAAAGGACTAGAAGCGAGATAGATTGTGCTGAGTGAGAAACGAGATCAAGCAATAGGAGAATACCAGTAGGGGTCGTGCTGTAAGACCGGAGCAACATCCTACTGAGGCGCACTACCGGTGGCCGGAACGCCGAGGGAGTATTACAATAACCAGCTTCAAGCAATACTCTAAACAGCGGCAGGACAGTCAGTTTAAGGCGGGCTGTCTAACACATATCACCTATGAAGTCTTGGGAGGCAATTGCGGGAGAGGGGCGTCTCTAGGGTCCCGGAAGAACTCCAGGCCTATCCGACAAACGGGTGCCGTTCTAACTGTAACATCAGGAAGGGACGGAAGATTAGAAGAACATCATTTAATCGAGTTGTGAGGGAACTTAAGAAACAGACACAACGGTTGTGGGGTACTTTCCGTAAGCATAGCAGGGAAGGACTACAACACATAGCGCTAAGAAGGAAGGCACCGATTTCCACCTGCGAAGTGAACTCTGAAGGTGCCATTGGACCGGCCGGACTTGCGCAGCCTGGTGAACCATATTCTGGACTGAGGACTCAGAGATCTCCAGTAAAGAGGTAAAGAGACTGCAACCTGGTGTCCTCGTTATTTACCGCGACCTGCACCCCACCAACATCCACACCTATTATTTACTGTGCGCCCCACGGCAGGGTCACGGACCGGGGCCTAGCCGCCGTGACAACCCCCAGAAGCAGAGACTCGTAGGCCCGGTACCGGGTACCCCTCGGCCCTACGGCGGTGGGGGCGCTACGAACTTGGCGTCACGAACAGGATCTACTTAAGCCTGAAGAATCAGGTCATGTGTGCCTTGGAACTGTGATTTATCGTGCTTGGACTGTGCTTTATTACAAGGACTGTGTGTTGCCACTTGCCGCCAGAAGTTCCCGCCAAAACCGCCGTCATTACAGCGCTAAGGAGAGCGCAGGAGAAGAAGAAGGGCGTGGAAGTGGGCGTGAACAAGCCGAAGAGCGCGAAAGACAATGGCCGCCCAGTCTAAATATCTCGGCCCCTTGAGGACGTGTCCGTCAGCAGCCGAGATCCGCCTCCTGATCCTTAATGGTGGGCAGAGACAACGAAAACGAAACCGCCCACGAAGAAGAGAGCGGGAAAAGGACCAGGAAGAAGGTGCGAGCGACATGGAGGACGCCATGGCGAGCCGCCCGGAGCCGGAGCGTGGGGTCGGAGCAGAGGACTCCCCCAGCCATCCGGAGGGGCACCGCAACCAGGCCTCCACCGCTGATGCTGAATTCCTGCAGGCCGGAGTGGACGAGCTCAGCGACCGACCCCGGCGGACGCAGCTGAGCACTGAGGCCGGGTGGAAGAAGGCCATCATCAGGAGCCTCACCGGACATCTGTCAGCAGCCTCATCTGGTCCGGAGCAGGGAAGAAGTCCCAGCGCTCCGAAGCTGGAAAGCAAGGCCCTGCCGGAAAGGGGTATGCTGCAAGCAGAGATGACAATGTCGCAGCACAAGGCCCTGCAACCAGCGTTCCAGACCCCAGCGGAGGCAGAGCAGACCGGCACCGGAGGGACCGCATCTGAAGCAGGTATGAAAGACGACCCTGCCCTGACGTCCGACACCACTCCAGTGACTGCTAGTGCCACAGCTGCTGACTCCGTTCCAGTGACTGATCTTGCAGCGGCCGCTACCTCTGCTGCAGCAAATGCCCATACTCAAGCTGCGCAGACCTCCATCGCTGCGCATGATTTAACCATACATGAAGGACGGATTAACGGCGTTTGTCCAGCACTGGGTGTAACACTGGACCTCACTTTGCTCAGGCCAAGAAGGGTTAAGTGCCAGGTGCAGCCCTGGAAGCCGTCCAACTAAACCTCGGAAACCTGAAACTGTAAATAGTTAACTGTTTATTTCCTTGCTGTTTTGCTGCTAAAACCCGTCCTGGGTTAACTCTTAAAGGGATCCCTTTGTTTACCCGGGATCCCTATTGCTTTTTATTTTTGCTTTCACTTTCATTTTTGCTTTTTGGTTCACAATGTTATAAAAACTGCTGAATCATGAACAGTGCATGATACAAACTTCTTGTAAATAGTTTGCACCTTCTTAAAGGCGCTTCCTACTGGTCTTACTTGGAAAGAGACTCTTTGCGAAGATACCATACCAGAGCCTTTGCTGAGTATGGACTGGTAGCTTAAGAAGATATGCTACCTCACAGAGACTTGGTCCCCCCTTAAAGGGGATGTTCATTTGCCGCATTTTGATAGTAATATTGCTTAAGACACGTAGCAATAATGTTGATGAAGAGAAAAGTGATGATAATGTTTATATGAGAAAAGTTATATGTGTTTAACTGGTTAAATGTGAAGAAATATTGATAATGTGCTCTGAGAAGAAAAAGGTGAAAGATAGAAGAAGGATGCAGTGGACCCGTAGAGATAGACGTGGTGTCCAGCATGCATAGTAGACAGAAAGATAATGAGAAGGCTAATGTTCGATAGAAAATGTTTTTTGATAATGCTGATGGATAGTTAATGGGGATAGAAGGTAAACCCTGAGTTCTCATAGGAGTCAAGAAGAGATGGCTCAGTGCTCTAAAACTGAAAGTAATGTTATGTTCTATACTGTGTATAGTAGTTGAAAAGGCAGTAGGCCCTGGCTGAACGGGGCGGTCCTGTAACTGAAAGGAGAGGCAGTAGGTCTGGTGCTGATAGGACAGGCGGTCCTGCAGATTTAAAGAAGGAGAATGTAAAAGTTAAATTGCCTTATAATGTGATTATAGGAAGGTCTTTAGTGGACTAAGAGTGTATGTCCTTAAAGGCGATGTTAAATTATTGTCCAACAATTTTGCACTTAGTAGAATACCCGGTTGGGTAACAGGAGTTATTTATAGCCTGTAATTTATAATGTTAACCATGTTTGTAAAAGTGTCCTCACCTCCCATAAAGGGAAGCCTGTTCAAATATGCCTATTGTTATTGCACTCAACAAAATTGTATGTCTTTTTGCTAACCTGTATTGTTGTTTTCTTCCCAGTCCCGGAGTACTGTGTTTAACCAGGGGGGAGTGCAGTGCCCCAGAGTCCTGGTCGTTGCAGTACTGTGGCTCCGCCACTAAGGGGAGCTACGGTGCGTCCGATGGCACTGAAGGAGTTCATCTGATCAGGTATCACAGACACCAATACATTTCACAGCTGGGCCTCCGGGGGGAGCTAAGGGTTCTATTCATTAGGCCACTCCCCACCATAGTGGGTAAACTGGGGGTCAGGCAGGAAGTTAGATGAGAAAGCTGACTGGATTGGACGAAGCAACACCTAGTGGCAGAGGGTGTTGTGGAGGAAGAGACAGTAGGGTCTCTGTCAGGGGTGGGATCCTGACAGAGGCTTGGCATTGAAAAGAACGTAACGGGTCCGCGCCAGCTCCGGGAAGCGGCGGGACCCAAGAAAGGACTAGAAGCGAGATAGATTGTGCTGAGTGAGAAACGAGATCAAGCAATAGGAGAATACCAGTAGGGGTCGTGCTGTAAGACCGGAGCAACATCCTACTGAGGCGCACTACCGGTGGCCGGAACGCCGAGGGAGTATTACAATAACCAGCTTCAAGCAATACTCTAAACAGCGGCAGGACAGTCAGTTTAAGGCGGGCTGTCTAACACATATCACCTATGAAGTCTTGGGAGGCAATTGCGGGAGAGGGGCGTCTCTAGGGTCCCGGAAGAACTCCAGGCCTATCCGACAAACGGGTGCCGTTCTAACTGTAACATCAGGAAGGGACGGAAGATTAGAAGAATATCATTTAATCGAGTTGTGAGGGAACTTAAGAAACAGACACAACGGTTGTGGGGTACTTTCCGTAAGCATAGCAGGGAAGGACTACAACACATAGCGCTAAGAAGGAAGGCACCGATTTCCACCTGCGAAGTGAACTCTGAAGGTGCCATTGGACCGGCCGGACTTGCGCAGCCTGGTGAACCATATTCTGGACTGAGGACTCAGAGATCTCCAGTAAAGAGGTAAAGAGACTGCAACCTGGTGTCCTCGTTATTTACCGCGACCTGCACCCCACCAACATCCACACCTATTATTTACTGTGCGCCCCACGGCAGGGTCACGGACCGGGGCCTAGCCGCCGTGACAACCCCCAGAAGCAGAGACTCGTAGGCCCGGTACCGGGTACCCCTCGGCCCTGCGGCGGTGGGGGCGCTACAAATTCTTGCCCCCGGTGCCAGAAACCCTACTACACCTCTGCTGGTATGCTACTGTGAGCGGTGATTACCGGGTCCAGTGAAGGGATCTCGGTGCACAGTGCAGCACAGGAAGTGAGGCAGGGACTGAGGGTTTGCACAGAGAGAGAATGGAGACCCTGAGACTAGCCGTCCCAGTCTACACTGTTGCCTGGAGCCCTCATTCTCGTAGGAATATGTCAGTTAATAAATTGTTTTTCTAAAACTTTATAGTGTAGTTTTAGGTCAGAGAGGGATGGTTAGGGATGAACTAGCAAGGTGAAGGGACAGGTAGTGATGGCTGCTTGCGAACATGTGCAGCACTTGCGGTTTTGCACTTGCCGTGAGACAAAGAAAACACCACTAGCAGCGTTTTTTTCCATTGCTGCAAATGCCGCATTTGCCGGATCGTTGCAAAACCGCAAGTGCCGTACATGTCCACAAGTCCCATAGGGAATCAATGAGACCAAATGTGTGTTGCCGTAAGTGATCCATTACGCGGCAGATGCGGAAAAACTGCCGGATCTGCTGCAAAAGGCTACTTTCACATCAGCGATTTTTGCCAAAGTCACTGCCGATAGTGTCATACTCAACAATGGGGGAGGCAGCACTAAAAGTGCCTAGGGCAGCAGAATCTCTAAATACGGCAGTACTTATTGGTTCATCGTGGGATTGAAATCCATGCTTCCCAATACCGGAAATTACAACAAATAGACTGCATTTGCACAGAAGCTGGAAGTGACGCAACAAATGCAAGGAGTGATGTCAGTGGAACGCAGAGTTCCACGCTACATATTACTCCTTAGTGACCGAGCCAATTTTGACCGTAATGACCAAGCCAATGTTTACAATTCTGACCACTGTCACTTTATGAGGTTATAGCTCTGGAATGGCTCAGCTAATTCCACTGATCTGAGATTGTTTTTTCGCGACATATTGTACTTCATATTAGTGGTAAGATTTCTTAGATATGACTTGCATTTATTTATGAAAAATATGAAAATTTGGCTACATTTTTTAAAATTTAGCAATTTTCAAGCTTTAATTTTTGTGCCCTTAAATCAGAGAGTTGTGTCACACAAAATAGTTAATAAATAATATTTCCCACATGTCAACTTTATATCAGCACAATTTTGGATACATAATTTTTTTTCTTAGGACGTTATAAGGGTTAAAAGATAACCAGTGATTTCTCATTTTTCCAGCAAAATTTACAAAACCATATATTTTAGGGACCACCTCACATTTGAAGTGACTTTGAGGGGGTTAATATCACAAAAAATACCCCAAAGTTACACCAGTCTATAAACTGCAACCTTCAAGGTGCACAAAACCACATTCAAGAAGTTTATTAACCCTTCTAGTGCTTCACGAGAGCTAAAGCAATGTGGAAGGAAAAAATGAACATTTTTTTTTCCCAAAAAATTTACTTTGGAACCAAACTTTTTTTATTTTCACAAGGGTATCAGGAGAAAACAGACCACACAATTTGTTGTGTAATTTTTCCTGAGCATGCTGATTAGTGATGAGCGAGTATACTCGTTGCTCGGGTTTTCTCGAGCACGCTCATGTGACCCCCGAGTATTTGTTAGTGTTCGGAGATTAAGTTTTCATCGCCTCAGCTGAATGATTTACAGCTACTAGCCAGCTTAAGTACATGTGGGGGTTGCCTGGTTGCTTGGGAATCCCCACATGTAATCAAGCTGGCTAGTAGCCGTAAATCATTCAGCTGAGGTGATGAAAACAAAATCTCCGAACACTAACAAATAATCGGAGGTCACTAATGCTGATACCTCGTATGTGGGGGAACACCACTGTATGGGTGCATGGCAGGGCTCAGAAGGGAGGGAGCACCATTTGACTTTTTGAAAGCAAAATTGGCTGGAATCGATGGCGGGCACCTTGTTGCATTTGGAGACCCCCTGATGTCCCTAAACAGTGGAAACCCTAACCCTAACACAGCCCTAACCTCAACCCTAACCACAACACACCCCTAAAACTAACCCCAATCCTAACCGTAACCCCAACCATAACCCCATTACAACCCTAACCATAGCCACAACCCTAAACCCAACCCCAACCCTAAACCCAACACCACAACACTAACCTCAACACCACAACTGTAACCCCAACTCAACTGTAACCCTGACACAAACGTAACCCTAACCCTAATACAACCCTAACTTTAACACATCCCTAACCCTAGCTCCAACCCTAACCCTAACACGACCCTAACCAGAGCTCTAACCCCAACCCTAACCCTAGTCCTAACCTTAATTCTAACTGAAAAGAATGCATCGTCTATGAAGCTTTTCGTAACAGGTACAATGCATTGCAATGCAATATACTCGCAATCAAAGTAAAAAAATGTAAATAAACTGAAAGTCCCATAGAGGGATTAAATAAAAAAGTTTAAAAAAACTTTCAAAAATTGTAAAAATATTTAAAAAACTTACAAAATAATAAAAAATAAGAAATATTACACCAATAAATTCACATTTTTATGTAAAAAATTAAAATACAAAAGTATACATATTTGGATTTGCCGTGTCTGTAACGACCTGATCTATAAAATTGTCACACTAGTTAATCCCTTCAGAAAAATGCCGTAAAAAAAAGAAAAAGAGGCAAACCATGTTTTTCCTTCATATCGCTATAAAAAAGTGGAATAAAATGCGATTAAAATGTAAATAAAAATGGTATCACTGAAAATGTCATCTTGTCCTACAAAAGACAAGGTGCCATGCAGCTCCCTCAGCAGAAAAAATAAAAAGTTATAGATTTCAGAATATAGCAATGCAAAAATAATTATTTTTTCTATAAAAGTTTTTATTGCGTAAAAGCCTCAAAACATAAAAAAAATTATATAAATGTGGTATCACTTACTACATGTGAAATGGCATAAAAAAAAAAACAATTCCTGAATTGCTGGAAGTAAATCTATGTGTAACACCCCAGATAACTGGTTGTTACAGTGGCATTGCTTTCCTCATGGGGAGTGTGATGTCACGCTTGGAAGCAGGGAAGGATCCATTTAACAGGTAATCAGCACATACAACACCATTCTGACTTCAGGCCAGAAGGGGGAGCTCTACACCCGACCTTAGGGGAGCTGCTCTCTCTGGTCAGGAGGAGGAGTCAGTTGCTAGGCAGTTGCTAGGCATTAAGGAAGAGTTAGTAGTTGGTGAGAGGAGAGCGACTTGTGAGGAAGGAAAGCTGGAGCCGTGCAGCTCCTGGGAAGGAAAGACAGAACAGAGCAACTGATAAAGCGACTGAAAGGGAAAAGAGGCAAAGGCGAAGTTAAGACCAGAGGAGAATAGCTGCAATTTAGCTGCCGGAAAACCAAAGCTGTGAGGGGCTCTAAGATTCACAGCAGAAACTGGCAGGGCAACTGAACTGCAGGTCACTTGTCCGCCCTAACACCTTAAGACACAGTGGCATATAGAGCCCGGGTCGTGATAGAGACCCTGTTAAAAGGCTCAAGCCACCTGCATACATACAGGTTAGTGTCCCACTTACACAAAGGACAGAAAACTCGTGAGGACCTTGTTAGACAGCTATAGGCAGCAAGGAACTGCACCGCAGCGCTAGAGGGAAGGCTTCTAATCCAACCTGGTAAGGGGAAATCCCAACTTTCTTCCAAGCTGGCGGGACCACCACCAGCACCTGTGATCCGGTACCCTGAACTGTGGCTGCCTGAATTGCTTCAGTAAAGAGGTAAAGAGACTGCAACCTTGTGTCCTCTGTTTCTTATTACACCATCTTCATCTACACACAGGAGCCCTGGGGACCTACTTCACCTGTGGGAAGTTATACCATCTAGCTGCCATAACATCACCTCTGAGGACCCCTTTAAGCAGCGTTGGTCCACACTGACCGAATACCACAGGTAGCGTCACAAACTTTCCTTATTTCCACAACCCCTTTAAAGACCGTCCCTTTAACATGGGCACCTGTTATGACCCCAATGGCAGAGGGTCTCAGAAATAATTACTAAGTCTGCAAACACAAAAAAACAGCTCATAGGGCAGTGGTAACTGAGCTGACCATATATCTAATCCTAGCACCACAAATAGCAGCAGCCGGGGAACGTGCCTACGTTGGTTCTAGACGTCTCGCGCCAGCCGGAGAACTAACTAACCCTAGAAGGGAAAAGAAATACCTTTCTTGCCTCCAGAGAAAAGACCCCAAAAGTTGGATACAAGCCCCCAACAAATAATAACGGTGAGGTAAGAGGAAAAGACAAACGTAAGAATGAGCTAGGTATTTAGCAAAGAGAGGCCCACTAGCTAATAGCAGAATATAGTAAGATGACTTATATGGTCAGCAAAAACCCTATCAAAATATCCACGCTGGATATTCAAGAACCCCCGAACCGTCTAACGGCCCGGGGGGAGAACACCAGCCCCCCTAGAGCTTCCAGCAAAGTCAGGAATCACATTTAGTACAAGCTGGACAAAAATAAGAGCAAAGCAAATAACCAAAAAACAAAGAAGCAGGACAGCTTAATTTTGCACGAACCAGGACAGCAGACAGGAGCAAACAGAAAGGATCTGATTACAACGATGCCAGGCACTGGACTAAGGATCCAGGAAGTTTATATAGCAACACCCCTGGACTAACGACCCAGGTGGGTGCCAAACTGAGGAAAGACAATCCCAGAGTCATATCACTAGTAACCACAAGAGGGAGCCAAAAAGTCTAATTCACAACAGTACCCCCCCCTTAAGGAGGGGTCACCGAACCCTCACCAAGACCACTAGGGTGATCAGGATGAGCAGCGTGAAAGGCACGAACTAAATCGGCCGCATGCACATCAGAAGCAACCACCCAGGAATTATCCTCCTGACCATAGCCCTTCCACTTGACCAGATACTGAAGCCTCCGTCTGGAGAGACGAGAATCCAAGATCTTCTCCACCACGTACTCCAACTCGCCCTCAACCAACACCGGAGCAGGAGGCTCAACAGAAGGAACCACAGGTACAACGTACCGCCGCAACAAAGACCTATGGAACACGTTGTGAATGGCAAACGACACCGGAAGATCCAAGCGAAAGGACACAGGATTAAGGATTTCCAATATCTTGTAAGGACCGATGAAGCGAGGCTTAAATTTAGGAGAGGAGACCTTCATAGGAACAAATCAAGAAGACAGCCATACCAAATCCCCAACACGAAGTCGGGGACCCACACCGCGGCGGCGGTTGGCAAAACGCTGAGCCTTCTCCTGTGACAACTTTAAGTTGTCCACCACATGATTCCAGATCTGCTGCAACCTATCCACCACAGAATCTACCCCAGGACAGTCAGAAGGCTCCACATGTCCCGAGGAAAAACGAGGATGGAAACCAGAGTTGCAGAAAAATGGCGAAACCAAAGTAGCGGAACTAGCCCGATTATTAAGGGCAAACTCAGCCAACGGCAAGAAGGTCACCCAATCATCCTTATCTGCCGAAACAAAACACCTCAAATAAGCCTCCAGAGTCTGATTAGTTCGCTCCGTTTGTCCATTAGTCTGAGGATGAAAGGCAGACGAAAACGACAAATCAATGCCCATCCTAGCGCAAAAGGATCGCCAGAACCTGGAAACAAACTGGGATCCTCTGTCAGACACAATATTCTCAGGAATGCCGTGTAAACTAACCACATTCTGAAAGAACACAGGAACCAAATCGGAAGAGGAAGGCAGCTTAGGCAAAGGCACCAAATGGACCATTTTAGAAAAGCGATCACATACCACCCAGATGACAGACATGCCCTGAGACACCGGGAGATCTGAAATGAAATCCATGGAAATGTGTGTCCAAGGCCTCTTCGGGACAGGCAAGGGCAAGAGCAACCCGCTGGCACGAGAACAGCAAGGCTTAGCTCGAGCACAAGTCCCACAGGACTGCACAAATGACCGCACATCCCGTGACAAGGAAGGCCACCAAAAGGACCTAGCCACCAAATCTCTGGTGCCAAAAATTCCCGGATGCCCTGCCAACACCGAGGAACGAACCTCGGAAATGACTCTGCTGGTCCACTTATCAGGAACAAACAGTCTGTCAGGTGGACAAGAGTCAGGTCTACCAGCCTGAAATCTCTGCAACACACGTCGCAAATCAGGAGAAATGGCCGACAAGATAACTCCCTCTTTAAGAATACCAACTGGTTCTGCGACTCCAGGAGAGTCAGGCACAAAGCTCCTTGAAAGAGCATCAGCCTTCACATTCTTTGAACCTGGTAAATACGAGACCACAAAGTCAAAACGGGAGAAAAACAATGACCAGCGGGCCTGTCTAGGATTCAGGCGTTTAGCAGACTCGAGATACATCAGATTTTTGTGATCAGTCAAGACCACCACACGATGCTTAGCACCCTCGAGCCAATGACGCCACTCCTCAAATGCCCACTTCATGGCCAGCAACTCCCGATTGCCAACATCATAATTCCGCTCAGCAGGCGAAAACTTCCTAGAGAAGAAAGCACATGGTCTCATTACCGAGCAACCAGGGCCTCTCTGCGACAAAACGGCCCCTGCCCAAATCTCAGAAGCATCCACTTCGACCTGAAAGGGAAGTGAGACATCAGGCTGGCACAAAACAGGCGCCGAAGTAAACCGGCGCTTCAACTCTTGGAACGCCTCCATGGCTGCAGGAGCCCAGTTAGCAACATCAGAACCTTTCTTGGTCATATCCGTCAAAGGTTTAACAACGCTAGAAAAATTAGCGATAAAACGACGGTAGAAGTTAGCAAAACCCAAGAACTTCTGAAGACTCTTAACTGACGTGGGTTGAGTCCAATCATGAATAGCTCGGACCTTGACTGGGTCCATCTCCACAGCAGAAGGGGAAAAAATAAACCCCAAAAAGGGAACCTTCTGTACTCCAAAGAGACACTTTGAGCCCTTAACAAACAAAGCATTCTCACGCAAAACCTGAAACAACATCCTGACCTGCTCCACATGTGAGTCCCAATCTTCAGAGAAAACCAGAATATCATCCAGATAAACAATCATAAATTTATCCAGATACTTCCGGAAAATATCATGCATAAAGGCCTGAAACACTGAGGGAGCATTAGAGAGCCCAAAAGGCATCACCAAGTACTCAAAATGACCTTCGGGCGTATTAAATGCTGTCTTCCATTCATCTCCTTGCTTAATGCGCACAAGGTTGTACGCACCACGAAGATCTATCTTGGTGAACCACTTGGCACCTTTAATCCGGGCAAACAAGTCCGACAACAGAGGCAAAGGATACTGAAATTTAACAGTGATTTTATTCAGAAGCCGATAGTCAATACAAGGTCTCAAAGATCCGTCCTTCTTGGCCACAAAAAAGAATCCCGCACCAAGAGGGGAAGAGGATGGACGGATATGCCCCTTCTCCAGAGACTCCTTGATATACGAACGCATTGCGGCATGCTCAGGTACAGACAGATTAAATAGTCTTCCCTTAGGAAATTTACTACCTGGAATCAATTCTATGGCGCAGTCACAGTCCCTATGAGGAGGCAGAGCACTGGACCTGGACTCGCTGAATACATCCTGATAATCAGACAAATACTCAGGAACTTCCGAAGGAGTAGAGGAAGCAATAGACACCGGCGGGGAATCAGCATGAATTCCCTGACAGCCCCAACTTGACACAGACATTGCCTTCCAATCCAAGACTGGATTGTGGGTCTGTAACCATGGCAGACCCAAAACGACCAAATCATGCATTTTATGCAGAACAAGAAAACGAATCACCTCCCGATGTTCAGGAGTCATGCACATGGTTACCTGCGTCCAAAACTGCGGTTTATTTTCCGCCAATGGCGTAGCATCAATACCTCTAAGAGGAATAGGATTTACCAACGGTTCAAGAACAAAACCACAGCGCTTGGCAAATGACAGATCCATAAGACTCAGGGCAGCACCTGAATCCACAAACGCCATAACAGGGTAAGAAGACAATGAGCAAATTAAAGTCACAGACAAAATAAATTTAGGTTGCAAATTACC